>NC_059167.1:25687459-26045257 GCF_019923935.1 Bubalus bubalis
GGAGCGCTATAGTTATGTCTGCCCAGACTTAGTAAAAGAATTTAACAAGTATGATACAGATGGATCAAAGTGGATTAAACAGTATACTGGAATCAATGCTATCTCAAAGAAAGAGTTTTCCATTGATGTTGGATATGAGAGATTCTTGGGACCTGAAATTTTTTTTCATCCAAAGTTTGCTAACCCAGACTTTACCCAGCCTATCTCAGAAGTTGTAGATGAAGTAATTCAGAATTGTCCTATCGATGTCAGACGTCCTTTCTAAAGGATATTGTCCTCTCTGGAGGTTCAACCATGTTCAGGGACTTTGGACGTCGTTTGCAAAGAGATTTGAAGAGAACTGTAGATGCCAGGCTGAAATTAAGTGAGGAATTGAGTGGTGGTAGATTGAAGCCAAAACCTATTGATGTAAAAGTCATTACACATCACATGCAACGATACGCAGTTTGGTTTGGAGGATCTATGCTGGCTTCCACACCTGAGTTCTACCAAGTATGCCACACCAAAAAGGATTATGAAGAAACTGGACCTAGCATTTGTCGTCACAATCCAGTGTTTGGAGTCATGTCATAAAATTGGCTTCATAGTTATTGGGGTTAGGGAGGTGGGGAAGAAATAGTCTTTCTGATTACCTGTTTTGTCTGGATGGCTGGTTTTGAACCTGACTTGAAATAATAAGACCAAACATTAATTATACAGGAATATTTTAATAAGTATATCAACATGCGAATGTAGAGGAGAGCCAAAATGATTTAAGTGTTTTTCTTTAGATTGAATATTTGAATCTTACGTGTATCAAAAAAGAAGTGGGTTTTAGTTCTTTCTGTGCCCTGGTATTTTGTATATTATTGAATTATCCAAGATTTGATGGGATTTATCAATATGTAGATAACTCTATAATGCTTGAATTGTACACTTTGAAGTGTGTGCAATGCAAGAGCTTGTTTATATTCATACTTTTTATACTTTGAGGAAAAAAAGTCAAAGAAAAACTAGTATTTGAGGGTAAAAATAAAAAAGTGACCAAGTAAAGGATAAATACAAAAAATAGCCTGTGAGACTTGGCGTACACACACACTCATGGGATTCCAGTTATTATGAAGTGCTTCCACCCTCCTGTGCCCCCCAATGGTTTTCTTTGCAAGTGCTTTTGGAACTAAGAAGCTAGTGTCTTGGATTAACTGATGCCTGCTAGTGCTTTCTGATTACTCGCGTTCTGTTTTCTCGCTTTAAAGGAAAAGTAAAGACAAGACTGTTGGACCAGTATTGCAGTTCTGTAGTGTCATTTCTTATTAAAAAATGAATAATTTGATTACCCAAATTGGTATATTTAAAGCCTAACACCATTCTAATAAAGGCACAAATTTCTTTAAAAAAAAAATAAATAAATAAAAAATAAAAAGCATGGAAGATTTACACCTAAATAACAAGCAAGAAAAAGAAGTGGGCTAAGTATTACTAAAACCATAATTTAGCCATGACCCAGCTCAATCCCTAATTACACCAGATGACATAACAGTCCCAGAAATAATATATCCATATCAGAGGGAAGTTTCCATAATTTCCAAACTACTTTTAGACAACATATTTTCAAAATATTTTGTCATACTATCTAACAAAAATAAAGATCCCCTGAAGTGGGAAATGGCAACCCACCCTAGTATTCTTAAAAAAGAGAAAAAAAAAAAAATTCCTGGACATGTAAAGAGGAAAAAAATCTGACCAATAATCAATAGGAAAAGATGAACAAAAAATGATCCAGATATCATCCAGGTATTAGTAGACAATATAATAGCTATATTAGAATAATGACTTAAAGAAATTATTTAAAAAACATGAACAATATTGATGAAAAATAGAAAATTTACAAAAAATTTTGAAATCATAAAAAAGAATGAACTAAATATTTTGGAATCAAAATATATAAAAAATTACTAATTGGGTGTGCTTAACATCAGAATGAGTGCAGAAGACAGATTAAATAAATTGGAAGACAGTTCAAAACAGAACACATAAAATGAAGTACAAAAACAAATTAGATTGTGAAAGACACATAAAAGGCATGTGAGACACCATAAAAGGAAATGTACTAATATGTGTAAGTGGAGTTTCAAGAGAAAAGAGAAAGAATAGTCCAGAAGCAGTATTTAAAGAGGTAATAGCTGAGGATTTTCTAAAACCTACGATATCAAATCTCAGAATTGAGCTCAGTGAATTTCAAACTAGATAAAAACAAAGTTATATCTGGGTGTCACGGTCAACTTGTATAACACCAAGACAAAAATTAAAATGCAAAAGTAGCCAAAGAAAAAGATAAACTTCAAGTAAAATTGCTGACTTTTCAACAAAAACTATGTAAGTTAGAAAACAATAGAATGACATGTTTAAAGTGCTAAAAAAATTAAATTCTAATGTGCCAAATTAAATTGTATACAACCAAACATTATCTCAACAATGCATATGTTTTAAAAGTTTTCAGAAAAAGAAAATCAAAAAACATTTATTGTCATCAAATTTGCACTACCAAAAATACTAAAGGATATTCTCCAGACTGAGGGGAAATGATCAGCATGGAAGAAATAAACTGCAGGAAGGAATAAACAACATTAGAAAGAATAAATATGTAGTCAATTATAGAGGAATATGATTAATTTATATCAAAATTATAATAACATAATGTGCACTTTATAACAGACACTGGGTTAAAATACAGTCCTAAATACCTAGCAAGTTAAAAAGAAAAATCACAAAAGAAATTTCAAACTATTTTTGACTGAAATATCAATTAAAATAAGTCACTGACAGAATTGGCAAGATGCAACTGTGCTCTCTACAGCTGTGCGAAATTTTAGCTCTCCAGGCATATGTTAGGAAAAAAGCAAGGCTTAAAATGAATAATATAAAATTCTTTCTGAAAAAGCTTTAAACAGAAAGAAAAAAAAACCCTCCAAAGATACTACAAGAAAGAAATTAACAAACTAAGAATAGAAATCAATAAAATACAAACATACAATGGGGGGGGGAACAGGAGAAATTCTTCAAAAAAATAAATAAAATCAATAAACTGTTTGTAAGATAAAAGTGGAAAATATAAACAAATCAAGAATAAAAAAGGAAACAGTACTACAGATATTATAGGTGAAAAGTAAAAAGGAATTATGAACAGCTTTATGCTAATATATTTGAAAATCTTGATAAAATGGACACATTTCTTAAAAAATACATTTTACCAAAACTGACATAAAAAAATAGAAAATATGCATGGTCCAATTTCTATTAAAAAAAACAAATGTAGAATCTGAAGTCTTCCCACATGTCTCATGTCTCTACAAAAACCAACCTATGTTCCTCCCCCCGCTCACCCAAAATAAAGACTTTAGGCCCACACAGCTTCACTGGTGAAATTCTAACAAAGATATAAAATAGAATGGATTCCAATTTTATACAAACACTTTCTGAGAATAAAATTTAAGGCAATGGCACCCCACTCCAGTACTCTTGCCTGGAAAATCCCATGGATGGAGGAGCCTGGTGGGCTGCAGGCTGCAGTCCATGGGCTCTAAGAGTCGGACATGACTGAGCGACTTCACTTTCACTTTTCACTTTCATACATTGGAGGAGGAATTAGCAATCCACTCCAGTGTTCTTGCCTGGAGAATCCCAGGGACAGGGGAGCCTGGTGGGCTGCCGTCTATGGGGTTGCACAGAGTCGGACACGACTGAAGTGACTTAGCATAGTATATAACCTTAATACTAAAACCCTAAAGACACTGTAAGAAGGAAATATTACAGGTAAGCATGTCTTGTTAACATACCAAACACTCCACTAGCAAATTTAATACAGCTATATATGAAAAGGTTAATACAAATTCCAGGGAGAAACCATCTGATTGTTAGACTGAGAAGGCTAAGAATATTGACTAAAAATCTCACTAAGATATTCTAACATAGGAAAGGAATATTTTCCATATGGAAAAGTAAGACATTCTTGATAGCATAAGGAATAATGGATGGAGGATTGCAAAAATAAAAGTAAAAAAAAAAGGTGGGGGGAAGGTTATAGCTAGATGCTCTATACACTCCAATCTATTCACTTGCTATAAGAATTGAATCAGTATACTCTTTTAATGAAAAGACTCTTGCTCCTTGGCAGAAAAGCTATGACAAACCTAGACAGCAGATTCTAAAGCCGAGACATCACTTTTCTGACAAAGGTCCATATGGTCAAATCTATGGTTTTTCCAGTAGTCATGTATGGATGTGAAAGTTGGACCATAAGGAAGGATGAGCACTAAAAAATTCATGCTTTGGAACTGTGGCGCTGGAGAAGACTCTTGAGAGTCCCCTGGACAGCAAGGAGATCAAACCAGTCAATCCTAAAGGAAATCAACCCTTTATTCATTGGAAGAGACTGATGCTAAGGCTGAAGCTCCAATACTTTGGCTACCTGATGCATACAGCTGACTTATTGAAAAAGACTCTGATGCTGGGAAAGACTGAAGGCGGGAGGAGAAGGGGATGACGGAGGATGAGTGGTTGCATGGCATCACCAACTCAATGAACATGAGTTTGAGCAAACTCTGGGAGATGGCTGACGGACAGGGAAGCCTGGCATGCTACAGTCTATGGGGTCACAAAGAGTCGTACACGACTGAGCGTCTCAACACAAGTACACTCTTTACAAATGAGACAAGCATTTATGGAGAAGGTTGCCTACAGCAAATCCTCTAAACAACCAACAGGAACAAAGGCATCTGCAATTTCTAATACCAGTTTCACAAACTGAAGTAAGATATGACCTATGAAAAACCGCATCAGTTTCCTTCCTACCCATGGCAGTTTTTCATACTTTTGTTGTATCAGACAAATTTTTCCACTGGAAGATTCATGATTTGGCTCTAATCCAACTGAGGAGACTAGTATGTAGCTCAGAAATACACATAATCTAAGTTAATTATACCTTCATGGTCTGTAAAATTTAGCTTATAGCTAATATCTAAATTCCAGAAGAAATATTTTCTTTCCTAGACCAAAAAAAAGGCTACAAATTCACACTGAATTTTTTAAAATTATGCCCCCCAAAATAAATGGAAGTAGAATAAGGAATTAAGAGGAAAGCTTTCAATTAAGCACTCCTTAAATTTTACAAGTTCTGTCCAGTTCTGACATCTGTCAATGAGGTTCACTGCTCACAGGGTTTCAGAACAAGTTTCAGTAATTTTCCAGGTGTTTTCTGCTAATTTCTACTCTGAGAGGCAGAATGGCAGGTTCAAATCCTAAGAATAAGAAGCAAAGATTCTGTGAACTGATAGCAACTACACATTAGTAAAAGTTGAGACAAAACAAATATGAAATTTGAAAAGGCATTCCTGTAGGGTGGCATGCTAAAAAGCGATGACTTATAAGCTTTTAAAGAAAGATATTACATGTATACTCAAGATGCTGGCAATCAACAAGTAAGAAAAGGATGATTGGGGAAAGCCAGATAAAAGCATGAAGGAAACATGGGAAAATAAGCAGATGTACCTTGGTACCAAAGCCATGCAATTTAATCATTAATTAAGGTCAGCAACACCTCATGTCTAGATTAATACTGTACTTTCCAGTTCATTTCACTCTAGTCAAGTACATGGCCAAATCTACCTGAAAATCTAAATCGTCCTCAACCATTTTCACAGTGTCACTCCTCTGCTGAAAAACCAATTATGATTTCTTATTATCTATCAACCAAGCCTACACTAAACTCTGGCTGTTCAAGACCACTACAATGTGACCTAATCTATTCAACATTACATCTAGAGATGAGAACTGTGGGTCAAAATGGCTACAAATTCTTTGCAGTTCCTACTTCCATTCCCTACATGTGGAAAGTCCCTTTGACTTGCAAAGATTAGCAGAATGCGGCAGAAGTGATACTGTGTAACTTTTCATGCTTGGCCTCAAGAGGATTTGCAGTTTCTACTTTTGCCTGCTTAGAACGCTGCAAGGTAAGAAACCAGGGCTATCCTTCTAGAGAAGCCAGACACAGGGGAACCAGCTGAGGGTCCCTTAATCACGGAGCATGTGTGAGGTCATCAGACTGCCCAATCACAATGAAGCCACCAGATGGCTACAACCACATCAGTGACCCCAGATATAATTAGAAAAACAGTCCAGCTGAGGCCAACTGAAATAGAATAATCAGAAGCAAGTAAATGTTTATTGGTTTATGCTACTATATTTTTATTTTATATCTACGCATATATATATATATAATACATTTTGTTATATAAGAAACCCCAGTTTTTAAAAAGAATTCAATAAGAAAACAAATAACTCAATTTATAAATAAGCAAGAAATCTGAGTAGATACTTCACCAAAGCACATACATGAATAGGAAATAAGCACATAAAAAAATGCTCACCATCATTAATCATTACAGAAATGCAAACTGAAACTATATGAGATGACACTACAGATCTATCAAAACAGCTAAAGTAAAAACACCTGACAACAGCATGTGCCAGCAAGGGTTAGAGCTGTAACCCTCAAGCACTGCTGGTGGAAATAAAAAATAGTTCAAGTACTCTGGAAAACATTTGGGTAGCCTCTTACATAAAGTTAAAATGCACTTACACATGACCCAGCAATTCCACTCCTAGGTATTTACCCAAGAGAAATAAAAACTCACACACAGAAACTCAGGAAAAATGCTTTTAACAGCTTCATTCATAATAGCCCCCAAAATGGAAATATTAACATCTTCCAACTGGTGAATGCATTTAAAGACAACAACAACATTGACACAAACATACTAAGGAATACTACTCAAAAATGAACTACCAATACACAAAGCAGCACTGACGAATCTCAAATATATCATGCTAAATGAAAAAAAAAAGACTTAAAGGCTACCTATTGCATGATTCTAGTTATATGACATTTTGGAACAGAAAAGAAACAGAATAGAAAATAGATCAGTAGATGCCAGGGACAGAAGGTAGAATACAATTTCAACTACAAAAGGGAACAACAGAATTCTGGAGCGAGAGAGAATTCTTCTATAATTTGACTGCGGTGCTGGTTACATGACTGTAAGGATCTGTCAAAATTCATAGACATTTATGCTAAAAGGAGTGAATTTTACCATATAGAAATTATTCATCAACAATTCAGAATTAAATATACATACAGACACACACAGAAATACACACAGGATGATGCTTTTGAACTATGGTATTGGAGAAGACTCTTGAGAGTCCTTTGGACTGCAAGGGGATCAAATCAAGTCAATCCTAAAGGAAATAAACCCTGAATATTCATTGGAAGGACTGATGCTGAACATGAAGTTTCAATACTTTGGCTACCTGATGTGAAGAGCCAACTCATTGAAAAAGACCCTGATGCTGGGAAAGACTGAAGGCAACAGGAGAAGCGGGTGGCAGAAAATGAGATGGTTGGACAGCATTACTGATTCAATGGACATGAATTTGAGCAAACTCTGGGAGACAGTGGAAGACAGAAGAGCCTGGCATGCTTGCAAAGAGTCAGATATGACTTAGCGACTGAAAAACAACAACATAGAGCAACCTCCCCACTTTGATCTAAAACATTTGTATCCCTCAGAGTAATGATCTTCAAATTATTTTCCTAAATTTGTAGTCCTATCAACAAGATTAGCAAACACAAGCTAGAGGGTTGGGCAACTGCTTTTAAAAAATGACTGTCCTGAATGTTTAAAAATTGTAGTTTCAGACTTCTGACTTACTTTCCAATTTCAAGCCATATACCGTATCTTGGGAGAATGGCATTAAAACATGTAAAATATCATGTATGAAATGAGTTGCCAGTCCAGGTTCGATGCACGATACTGGATGCTTGGGGCTGGTGCACTGGGACGACCCAGAGGGATGGAATGGGGAGGGAGGAGGGAGGAGGGTTCAGGATGGGGAACACATATATACCTGTGGCGGATTCATTTTGATATTTGGCAAAACTAATACAGTTATGTAAAGTTTAAAAATAAAATAAAATTAAAAAAAAAAATAAAAGAAATAACCTAACTTTACAAGACATCTGAATTAGGTGGTTCCAGTGGTAAAGAATCCACCTGCCAATGTAGGAGACACAGGAGATGCAGATTTGATACCTGGGTCAGGAAGATCCCCTGCAGGAGGAAATGGCAACCTACTCCAGTATTCTTGCAGGGATAATCCCATGGACAAAGGAGCCTGGTGGGCTATACAGTCCATAGGGTTGCAAAGAGTCTGACACGACTGAGCATGCACACATGCAGGCTTCTGGGTTACTTTCTAATTCCAATCCACATACCGTATTTCAAAAAAATAATCTAGCTTTATAGACATCTGAATTAATTCTACACAGTCTACCTTCTGAACATATTTTCTTATTAAAAAAAGACACAGAAAACTGAGTATGAAATATTACAATAAAGGGAGAAAAAGAAACCAATGCCACTAGCACCTCTACTGCTCTTCCTTTGATATCAGGGACTTTAAAATAAAATCTCTTGGTGCACTGGGATGACCCAGAGGGATGGTATGGGGAGGGAGGTGGGAGGGGGGTTCAGGATGGGGAACACGTGTACACCCGAGGCGGATGCATGTTGATGTATGGCAAAACCAATACAATATTGTAAAGTAAAATAAATAAATAAATAAAAATTTAAAAAATAAATAAAATCTCTTTGGAGAAAACACAAATGGTCCTATCAATAAAGTTGATGGAAAGGCCTGAGGAAGTTTTCTTCCCTAATTACATTTAATTACATATTTTCTTAAAATTATTTTTGTGTGTGTGTATATATACAGGCTCCTTTGCTCCATCTGTGCTTTCAGATTGTATATATGCTATAACATGACATATTAAATGTCTACACTCTTAGAAGTTGTCTCTACATTTGAGAAGCTGAGAACTTAATTCTTCAGACACATGAAAGACTACAAAGAAAGTGACTTAAGAAACTCAAAGATTATTTTGCAGAAGGAATAACTCATATTAAAGCAAGTTTTCCTTCATGCAATAGAAACAAATATTAGGTTGGCCAAAAAGTTCATTCAGGATGTTTCCATGACATCTTAAAAAAATCCTGAACGAACTTTTTGGCCAACCTAATGCCTGGCAGTTAGAAATAAGCCAACTGAAATATAAGTACTTAAGTTGAAATTAGGGGGAAAATTAGCAATTTTTTATAAGTCTAAATTAAGAGGCAACTCTTTTTTCAAGGAGCAAAATTTCTATAATGTAGAATAAGATCTTACTACAAGGATTCTGCAAAATTAACTACTCTTGCTGATTTGCTACATGAGATGTTTAGTTGAGATTTCTGAATCATTTATTTCTCACTGGTTTCTACTCAAGAGTGAGAGTGAAAGTCACTCAGTTAGTCCATGGAATTCTCCAGGCCAGAATACTGGAATGGGTAGCTGTTCCATTCTCCAGGGTATCTTCCCAACCCAGGGATTGAACCCAGGTTTCCCGCATTGCAGGCGGATTCTTTACCAGCTTAGCCACAAGGGAAGCCCCTCTATTTAGAGAGGCAAAACAATTCGCCAGTTCCCTGGCTGTCCACTCAAACTGCCAATATTCAAAGTAAGTGCCATCATTTGTGAAAACTGTGATCTTGGGAAAAATTAAATCACTTAATATTCTGTTGATTCCTTATCTGTAAAATGGTTATAAAATCAGAACCAGCATCCCATCAAAAAGTTGTGGAATTCAATGAGATAATCCATATAAAGTCTTTAGCACAGTACTTGGCACAAAATAAACTCTCAACAAATGTCAGCTATTATTACTATCTTCTAATTGTCAATCTTTGGTTCCCATAACAAATGAGTAAGACTCTACTGAAAAGACCATCCTTTCCATGAACCTCCCTGGGTCTTCTCAACATGGAAATAAAATGATACACAAATTTCAAAAAGTTATCTGTCCACTTCCTGATTCCTGATTACTTTGTACTTTGCTGATTGGTACTACTCCTACAAATGATAGGGATGATGTTTCACTCATTGTTGTAAAACTCATTTAACACATATCCCAGCTTTCCAAAGAACATAAAGAGATCAAAAATAATATCAGGGTGAAGAAAAGTTATGGAACTAAACAAAAGGAAAGAACTGAGTTCTAAATAAAGAGTGAAGGGCAGTGAGGGCAGGGAAGCACCAAGGGTGGATGCTGCTGCCACCTACATTTCTTCATAGGATGTAGAAATGTAGAAGGCTGTAGAAATGTAGAAGGCTCCTCAGCCTCCACAGCACCACTCTCTCCAGTTCTCCTTCTCCAATTACTCTGAAGGCTCTATGCACAACAGAATGCTTCCACTTTCAACCCCTCAGTTTATTTGTTTCTCAAAAAAGAAATGACTTTGTATTCTTTTTCTCTACACTACTTCCCTTAGAGTCAATTACCACCTGTAGATGAGTCTCACTTTTTCATCTTCTCAAATCTTTGACTGCTGTCTTGAGAGACAACAAGCACTAAATATATAATCACTTTCAAATTTAAGTATGAGGAATGAGAAGATACTAAAGAACTTCTAAATTCAATAACTTTGAAAACAAATATAGAGATTATCTATTTAACACTACGTTCACTTGCCCCCCAAAATACAGAACTTTGTTTTTCCCAAAAGTTGATGACTTCTAACAGATATTTGTCACATTTTTTAATAGACTAGAAGTAGAAATTATAATAAATCTCTAGATTCCAGATACAATTGTTTTAAGAATGAATTTTTTTCATTTCATAAGTTATAGTTAGACTAACTTAGTCTCTCAATTATTATAATGTGTTTATTATAGTCCATGATGAACATTTTAATATGGACTAATTCAAATCATACAAAGCTTAATTTATTAAAATTATCAAAATTCTGAAGATAATTTGAAACAAAATATAAGTACATAAATTGAATAGCACAGTTTTTCTATACTAAAATTCGTATATAAAACAAGACCTGCTAGAGTAATTCTCTATGTTAACTACATAGAGAAGTAGTACAAAAAGTACCTTACTAAGATATTTACATTTTTGCAAAAATAGTTTATAGAAATCATTAAGAATTTTTTTTAATAGCTGACTGAAGCCCTGCACCTAAAAACAAAGTACAATATTTCACCATTCTTCCCAGTTTCTTTGAACCTACCGGAGAGATTCAGCCATTCGCCTCAAGTCTTCATTTTGCTGTTTTAAGCGTTCAAGCTTTGCCAAAATCTTGGACAGTTCTCGACTAGAGTGATCAGGGTGGTCATTATCTCGTACCAAGTGACCACCTATATAAAATAGCAAGGTCCCCCAGGCAAAAAGAATGAGCATGATCCAACGCCAGGAACCAGTCCATGGCCGCATTTTCAGAGTTTCAACTCACTCTCCTGGGGTCCTGGGGCTCAAAGAATTAAAAACATCATCACTCTGTTTCTAACCAGTGCAAAGGTTCCAGCCTTCCGTTGTTTCAACACATGGTGCTTCAGACAAATTACTCTCTCCTGTAGTCCTATGGTGACTCTTTTCAAGAGATCCTCCTGGTGGTATGAGTAGGAAGTTTTATTTTCCTGTGCTTCATGGACTCTACATGCTGTGGAAAGAGAAAGAAATTATTTAAATTATTTAGGATGTGTAAAATAGCGTAAGCTGAGATTCGTGGAGTTAAAAGAAACATATTGGTTTTAAGTAGCCAATAGACTTAGCAGCAGCAGCAGCAGCAGGCTGGCAAATAATGTAACAAGAAAAAAGGAAAAGCTTTTACATCTCCATATTAAATCAAGGCTCCACAACATAAATTAATTAGCTCTAAGATTGAAAGTCCTCCAAACGCCATTATTACTTTTCCTTCTAACATCACTGTGCAATATAGCACATATACTGAGCTTTAAAGACTGTATCTTTGAAAATCCACTCAAAACCAAACAAAATGTACTCGACCACATATTCTGGGCTAATATTTACATTATCTCAAACTGAAACATGTTCCCTGTATGAGTGAATTCATATCTACAAAATTTCAACTCCACCCCCTTCTCACTGCTCAGCTGTCATCACGCCATTTCACTCTGCAGGTGACATGCAATTAGCCAAGTAAAGGTTATCACAGCCATTATATAGCTGGCAACCACTCCAAACATCATAAGCAAAGATTCATATGGATTATGGTAGATTATTCCTTCCTCAAATTTATTTTACAATATCAACAATTGCAACAGAAGTCTAATACCAGTTAAATTTTAGTTACTGTGCATCTTACACTACAAAATGGATATGCTTTCTCAGGCTAGGTTATTGGTTTCATTTGTCACTTCTACATCATTAAGCTTTGAATTTTTTGAAAACAAAACAATTGTCTCCCCAAGGAAAAAATCTGTAGGCAAATATATAACTTTAATACCATTTGATAATTTCAGAGCTATGTAAGAGAAGTCTTATTTCCAGGCACAGAGGTCCTTGTAAAAGAGAAGAGAGAAAAGAAATAGTTTCTATGTATAAAACAATGTGATGGGTGCTTAACCATTAATTAAATAGTTATGAAAGACTAGACAGAAAGGTTGAAGAAACAGTTTCAACAATTAAAGAACATGACTACTATTTTTGTCCTTTTGAACCCCAAATCTCAATAAAAAAAAATCCACCCTAATGACCTAAGGGATGTATTTAATTCAGTAAGTTGACAAAAGAAGTATTAACGTTTGTGTTAATAATACTGTCTGACAATACATGCACCACTGTAAAATGTTGTCTTACCATATGTTGAACCTATAATACATTCTACTCAATACTAAGCTAAACCAATAAGACATTCAGTTCAGTTCAGTCATTCAGTCGTGTCCGACTCTTTGCGACCCCATGAATTGCAGCACGCCAGGCCTCCCTGTCCATCACCAACTCCCGGAGTTCACTCAAACTCATGTCCATCGAGTCAGTGATGCATCCAGCCATCTCATCCTCTGTCATCCCCTTCTCCTCCTGCCCCCAATCCCTCCCAGCATCAGAGTCTTTCCCAATGAGTCAACTCTTCGCATGAGGTGGCCAAAGAGTTTCAGCTTTAGCATCATCCCTTCCAAAGAACACCCAGGACTGATCTTTAGAATGGACTGGTTGGATCTCCTTGCAGTCCAAGGCACTCTCAGGAGTCTTCTCCAATACCATAGTTCAAAAGCATCAATTCTTCGGCGCTCAGCTTTCTTCACAGTCCAACTCTCACATCCATACATGACCCCTGGAAAAACCATAGCCTTGACTAGACGGACCTCTGCTGGCAAAGTAATGTCTCTGCTTTTCAATATGCTATCTAGGTTGGTCATAACTTTCCTTCCAAGGAGGAAGCGTCTTTTAATTTCATGGCTGCAGTCACCATCTGCAGTGATTTTAGAGCCCAGAAAAATAAAGTCTGACACTGTTTCCACTGTTTCCCTATCTATTTCCCATGAAGTTATAGGACCGGATGCCATGGTCTTCGTTTTCTGAATGTTGAGCTTTAAGCCAACTTTTTCACTCTCCACTTTCACTTTCATCAAGAGGCTTTTGAGTTCCTCTTCACTTTCTGCCATAAGGGTGGTGTCATCTGCATATCTGGGGAGGTTATTGATATTTCTCCCGGCAATCTTGATTCCAGCTTGTGTTTCTTCCAGTCCAGCGTTTCTCATGATGTACTCTGCATATAAGTTAAATAAGCAGGGTGACAATATACATACAGCCTTGATGTACTCCTTCTCCTATTTGGAACCAGTCTGTTGTTCCATGTCCAGTTCTAACTGTTGCTTCCTGACCTGCAAACAGATTTCTCAAGAGGCAGGTCAGGTGGTCTGGTATTCCCATCTCTTTCAGAATTTTCCACAGTTTATTGTGATCCACACAGTCAAAGGCTTTGGCATGGTCAATAAAGCAGAAATAGATGTTTTTCTGGAACTCTCTTGCTTTTTCCATGATCCAGCGGATGTTGGCAATTTGATCTCTGGTTCCTCTGCCTTTTCTAAAACCAGCTTGAACATCTGGAAGTTCACGGTTCACATATTGCTCAAGCCTGGCTTGGAGAATTTTGAAAGCATTACTTTACTAGCGTGTGAGATGAGTGCAATTGTGCAGTAGTTTGAACATTCTTTGGCATTGCCTTTCTTTGGGATTGGAATGAAAACTGACCTTTTCCAATAAGACATTGAAAGTTAAATCCTCCCCTTCATAGAAAAAGCTAACCTAGAAAGACAAATGTGATAAACAAAAGTATAGAGTTTTCTAAATAAGACCACCTCAATAACAAATAATAAAAGATATGCTGTAACATTTTACTTAAAATTATAACAATTATCATAAATATTCAAAGCCAGCAAAAGTATAAAATAATTTGAACAGTAACAAGTTTACAGAAACATACATTTTGTCATACCAAGTGCTTTGGGATTTTATAAACCATCAAATATATTTAAGATATTAAATTACTACGTGGGAGAGGAGAAATTGTGCTCAGTTGCTCAGTCGTGTCTGACTCTTCGTGACCCCATGGACTGTAGCCCGCCAGGCTCCTCTGTCCATGGAATTTTCCAGGCAAGAATACTGGAGTGGTTTGCCATTTCCTCCTCCAGGGAATATTTCTGACCCAAGGATGGAATCTGCGTCTGCAGCAACTCCTGCATCGGCAGGCAGAGTCTTTACTGCTGAGCCACCTCGGAAACCCATTAAATTACTGCACTTTAGAGTAATATTGATATTGCATATGAAAAGCAAGAAATTATTGTAGGAGCAAAACATGGTCATTTCTTAATTAAAAGCATGATTTTAATTCTGTCTTTAGAGAAAATATTTCCCCAAAGTTTGTTGTCTTAATCAATATTTTAAAAAGTGATCAACAAAAATAAGCTGAAAACCAAGTAGCTTTCTAGGTAATTTTCCTTAGTATGGTTTTAAAGAGCACATATATGATTTTTTTCTTATCTATAATGAATGTATGCTTACTTACCTATCATGTTTATTGTTTATTTTTGAACCATAGCAACCAAAATGTTAAGTTAATGATTTTTATCCATGTTCACTGACATATCCAAAGTACTTAGAACAGTATTTAAAACTTAATTAAATATTTTTTAATAAATAAATGAATGAGTGAGTGAAGATGTCATAATGGCATGTGCCTCTATGATACAAAATCTGAGCACATCAACCTCAATTGCATTTTATGCCCCAGAAAGCAAATACGAATGGAGAATGCAGAGGACAGTGCCATTATAAGGAAAATAAAATCATTCAACAACTTTAGAGTTTATTATTATTAACATATATTTTACAAGACACCCCTTAAGTATTAAAATAAACTGGTCTAAAAAGCCAATAAGATCAGCAATCTTATGGTTACCTTTCAGCCATTAAAAATAATTCTCTATGTCTTAATTTTCCTCATCTAGAAGATTCACTTTGCAAAGACAATGGGGTAGCTGAAGGAAGTATGTACAGCCTTTGATATGAAAGACAGTTAATTTGTGAATGAATTAGTGAAAACATTTCAAATTTATTAGCAAAAATATTTCAACATTAACAACATGAGCTAATTTCTGACTAAAATTTATAAACAACATTTGCTGAGATTTCTTATTTGAGTGGGTTGTTTTTTTGTCAAGTATTTATGAATTCATTTCTGTTTGAGACTGACATACTACTCTTCATCTGCAAAATAGTAAATGGATCAAAATGTGTCAGGCTTCCTTCTGAAACTTTATTCCTTTATAAAATAAAACATTATTTTATAGACACAATTATAATACTTTATGCAATTTATATACCATGGATTATTAAGGCAATTTCTAAAATGGCTATTAATGATCCTTGTGTCCTATATCCGTATCTTTGTGTAATCTCCTCCTTCTGAGTGTGGGCAGGACCTAAGGACTTACTCCTTAAATGGAATACAGTGAAAACAACAGAATTTCACTTCTGAGATAAGGTTACAAGAGATATAAGCTACCACACTGTGAGCTGCCCTGTCAAGAGGCCCATGTGGAAAGGAACTGATTTCTGCCAACAATCATGTCAGTGAACTTGGAAATGGATTCTCCACCAGTCAAGCCTTGATACCACTGCAGCTTGACTGACATTTTAATTTCAGGTTTTTGAAAGATCCTGAGCCAGAAGATCGAGCTAAAGCCATGGCCGGATTCCTGGCCAAGAGATTAAGTTTTCTAAACCACTTAGCCTTAGGGTAATCTGTCATGCAGCAATAGATAATACATAGGTCTACTCTCCCTACCAGACTGAGTACCTGGCCTTCAAATCACATGTTACTTTTTCTGTCCCCAGCAAGACGTACAAAGTCTGAGACACAGGGTAGGCATCCAAGATGCAGGACAGAACTGAATATTAATCACAGTTTCCTTATATCCTGCTAATACCTCTTACAAATGCTATAAAAATTAAATTCAATTTACAACAAATAAGATATTTAACAAAGAATAATTATTAGTTTATAATATCTCAAAAGTCTAAAAGCATTTCTATCAATGTTTACTAAACAGACTTCTTAAAAGACGCTTGCTCCTTGGAAGAAAAGTTATGACCAACCTAGACAGCATACTAAAAAGCAGAGACATTACTATGCCAATAAAGGCCCATCTAGTCAAGGCTATGGTTTTTCCAGTAGTCAAGTATTGATGTGAGAGTTGGACTACAAAGAAAGCAGAGCACCGAAGAATTGATGCTTTTGAACTGTGGTGTTGAAAAAGACTCTTGAGAGTCCCTTGGACAGTAAGGAGATCCAACGAGTCCATCCTATAGGAAATCAGTCCTGAATTTTCATTGAAAGAACTGATACTAAAGCTGAAACTCCAATACTTTCGGCACCTGATGTGAGGAACTGACTCATTGGAAAAAGACCCTGATGCTGGGAAAGATTGAAGGCGAGAGGAGATGGGGATGACAGAGGATGAGATGGTTGGATGGCAACACCAACTCAATGGACATGAGTTTGAGTAAGCTCTGGGGGTTGGTGATGGACACGGAAGCCTGGCGTGCTGCGGTCCATGGGGTCTCAGAGTTGGACACGACTGAGCAACTGAACTGAACTGAAACAAACTTCCAGTTCTCACCATGAAAGAGTAATTGATACTAGATTTGTCCCCACATATAAACAACTAGAAAACTAAAAGAAAAAGAAAAAAACTTAGGAAAACAGTTTATCAGACATTGGGCAAAGGTCAGACAAGACTGTAATGCCTGAGAGAAGGTCAACAACCAAATGTAAAGTCCTATGTTCACTGCAGGTTTCTAACTAAATGTTATTGAACACTAGGACAGAAATGGATAACTCAAGCAAAGCACAGCTATATTTTTGAGGTGAAAGGATAAGAGACAAAATAAGTTTAGAGCCTATAGCCAATTAACAATGTTTTAACAGTTTCAGGTGCACAACAGAGTGACTCAGCCATACATAAAATAGAAAGTTAAAAAAAAAAACACAGTATGATACCAGCATAAAAACAGACACCGATGGGATAGAACAGAGAGTCCAGAAATAAACCCAGAAATACATGGTCAACTCATTTTTTTAAAACTTAACTTTGGTTAAAAAACATATTGTATTAAAACATTATCTTATTTTAAAATAAATAAAATTTTAAAAAGTTAAGGGAATGTAAGGTGGCTGGAATCTGTGAGCCAGTGTACCAAAATGAAAACAGCTACCCAGAGAAAAGGCTCCAGAAATGTGCAGCGGTCTCCGGCTAGATACTAAATTCTGCACGCATAGTAAGACCTCATGAGACTTGCAAAGAATACCAGGGAAAGAAAAATTAAATGTAGCTGAAAGCTGTACATCTTTCAGAGATTTTACATAGGGGAGACATATGAGTTCCAATCAAACAGAATGAAAATATCACAGAAAACCTGGGGTATTCCGTAGAAAGCCAAGAAATAAAACATCTTATAAGTTAGGGTTAAGCAAGTCTTAGAGCAAAGATCAGAAAATGTTTTCTGTAAAGGGCAAGACAGTAAATATCTCAGACTATGTGGGACACATACAAGTCTCTACCACATATTCTTAGCTTTTATTCTCGTTTCTTTACAACTGTTTAAAAATGTAAAGTCCATTCTTAGCTCAAGGGCTATAGCCCAGATCTGTTCATGAGACAAGTCTAATGACTGCAGCCACAGAATAAAGGCTATGCTAACAAGATGCACAATAAAACTTAAAAACAAGCTGTAAAAGCAAGCTCAAAGTGATCCAAAAGGAAATAAATACCTATCAAAATAAAACTCAATGTTCTTTAAAGAAATACAATAAAATACAGACACTAAATGATATAAAGTTCACACTGTCCAGCAACTAACCAAAAATTACAAAGAACATAGAGAGAGATCACCTGTGATGCAGGTATTCAAAAAGCTGTTAAAGGCTACGGCGGTGACTAGAAAAAAGAGCAAACACACCAGCACTTCAAGCACCAAACCAAAAATAAGACAGCAGTAATTCACTACCTTAGGAATTTTAAGTTTCTGCAATAACAATAAAGACAAAAAATTTCTACCCTCGAGGCTAATATTCTAATGGATTCGAATTGCAAGGGCAGTATTGTCACTAAAACAAGCCCCCCAAAAAGCCTCTTCTTGTAGCAATTATTATTCTGATTAATTCAGTAAAAAAGAACAGTCTTTTGGACTCTGTGGGAGAGGGAGAGGATGGGATGATTTGGGAGAATGGCACTGAAATATGTATAATATCATATATGAAATGAGTCACCAGTCCAGGTTCGATGCAGGATACTGGATGCTTGGGGCTGGTGCACTGGGACGACCCAGAGGGATGGTATGGGGAGGGAGGAGGGAGGAGGGTTCAGGATGGGGAACACATGTATACCTGTAGCAGATTCATTTTGATATATGGCAAAACCAATACAATATTGTAAAGTTAAATAAAATAAAATTTAAAAATTTAAAAAAACTGAATATAAACAATATCACCTAATTAATTTCTTAAAAATAGTGTAACCATTCCATTAGAAGGGACAACAACAAAATGTAGTACTATCACAACGCTATCAAATTAACTTTTCTTATACTCAGCGTATCTGGAGAAGGAAATAGCAATCCACTCCAGTATTCTTGTCTGGAGAATCCCATCGACAGAGGAGTCTGGCAGGCTATAGTCCACAGGGTTGCAAAGAGTTGGACACCGACGAAGCAACTTAGCACACACGCATATTCAAAATATAAGAAAATGACCACAATAGCTACTTCTTTTAGTATCTGATTATGTGAAAGTTTCCAAGAGTTACATTCAAGTGGCTTTACTAAGGTTAAGGGCAAAAGATGAATCTGTGACAACGTGCTACAGAACCAAATCTCTAGGAGCCTGGCATGTTCTGCCATGAACCATGTTCGTTACAGGATTTTCTTCTAAACTTAAAAATAATGCATTTAACTTAAATTCAGTATTTAATATAAAATATGTATACCCTAATTCAGTATTTATTTAATATAAAATATGTATACCCTATGCAAAGGGCAATATGGCATAATATGTCAAATATTTGCATAAACATGTCCTTTGATGAGAAACTCCGCTAGCAGAAATTTATACTAAGATGAATTTTAACATGTGAACAAAACATAGCAGAAGGGTATTCATTAAAACACTGTATGCAACAATTTTAAACTAGAAATAACATAACTGCTCATCAATAGAAACATGGTTGAAGAAATTATGAATTACTTTTCCAGAAATGTATATTTTTTCTATGAGGCAACCAGTAGGAAAATGTAGCCCACAACCAAGAAGAAAATCAGTCAATTTAAAACAGACCCAGAAGACAAAGTGATGGTAACAGCAGATAAGGACCCTAAAACGATTACTAAAACTATATGCTAGGATTTAAATTTTAGAAAATGAATACATTGATGAAATAAACAAGAACTAACAAAAAGGCAACATCTATAATTTTTTAAAAATCTAGAAATTTAAAAAATTATCTGGTAATGATTAAGAGCATATTAGACACTGCAGAGGAAAAGTTAAGTGAATTTGAAGACAGAAAATATCTTCATCACAAGAAAAATATTGTAACTCTATATGGTGACAGATGTTAACCAGATTTCATACAGTAATCATTTCACAATATACATGTATCAAATCATTATGCTGTATACCTAAAACTAATACAATGTTATATGTCACTTTTTAAAAAAATTACTCAAAGAGAAAATTATACAGAAAGAAAAAAATTGGAAAGTTTGACTTTAAAAAAAAAGTAACTTTTTCAAGCAGCCACTGTTAACAGCACTTCAGATACTACAGTGTTTAACAGCTTTCAGCACAGTCATGTCACCTTAAAGTAACTATCATTGTGAACTAAAATCTGGTCAGGTGCCAAAACTTTAAAGTCACTCATCATCATTAGCAAGAAAACAATTTACATTAATCGCTTTGGGGCCAGATGGAAATGTACAGGCATTCCCCCCATTTTGGCATTCAGTTCGAAAAAGGACTTCTCAAAACAAAACCTATCATCAAACTTGAAGTAACATATTGAAAAATAGCTTAGTCATGGGCATAGGCAGAATTTCCAATGTATTTTAAAATACAAATAAAACCATAATTTGGAGAAGAAGATTAGTCACACGGGGAAAATACACAGGTGCTACAAAGAGAATTTCAGGGGGCTTCTTATCAGAAAAAAATACAAGCTAGTGGGCAACAGAACAAAAAAAAGTGCTGAAATAAAAAGAAATGGCAAAATTACCCTTTGCTATCCACTGACAATACCTTCAAACACAAGAGCAAGTTTTTGTAATCTTTCATTTAACTTGGGTAAATATCTAGGATTGAGATTGCTGGGTCATATGAAAAATATGCATTTATAAGAAAATGCCAAATTGTATTCCAAAGCAACTTCTTCATCCTTAATTTACATCCTAAATTGTTACCAGCAAAAAATAAGTGTTCCTGTACTCTGCAATTTCTCCAGCATTTGGTATTTTCAATTTTTTAAAGCAATTCTGATAGATGTGTAGTGGTGCCTCAATGCAGATTTCATTTGCATTCAATTTCTCTAAGCATGTGATCAACTATTCCTCTGCCTATTTTCCATCCATATAGCTTCTTTGGCGAAATGTCCATTGAGATGTTTTGTCCATTTATATATTAGATCATTTACATTTGAGATTTAAGAGTTCTTTATATATTCTTGATACATGTCTATAATCAGACATGTAACTTTTCAATTGTTTTCCACCAGTCTGTAACTTGTCTTTACATTTTAACAGTGTCCTGCATGCAGCAAAAATTTAATCTTTTGATTGAATATAATTTTTAATAGACTGTAGTTTAGCTATTATATCTAAAACTTCAATGCCAAATCCAAGGCAAAAATATTTTCTCCAATGTTTGCTTTAATAAGTTTAAGGTTTCAAAGTTAAAAATAGACTTACCCAGGATTCTCACTCCTATCTAGGCATCACCTCAAGAAAAATGAAACCTCATATTCCCACAAAAACTGCTACACAAATGTTTATAGCAGCTTCATATATAAATAGACAAAAATTGGAGAGAAAATCGCCATGGCCTTCAATAAGTGAATGAGAGCATTTATTTATCAAAACAAATGATAATCTATCAAAAACAAAGGGCTACTACTCAGCAATAAAAAGGAACAAACTACTGGCCCACTCAACAAAATGCGTGAATCTTAAAAAGACATTTTGCTAGGTGAAGAACCAAAAGACACATATTGTGTGATTCATTTATCTGATATTATGGAAAAAAGAAAACTACAGAATGAAAAATAGATCAGCTGTTGCCAAGGACAGAAGGTTTAAGTAAGGGCTGATTACCAAGGGGTTTCAGGGAAATTTTTTACAGTGATGAAACAACTCTAATTGGTACAGAAGAATGGCACATTATCTCTGTGGTATTCAACCCCCAAGCCCAAATTTCAGTCTAAAAATGGGAAAAATACCAAAAAAACCCAAACCAAGAGACATCCAACCAAATATTAATACCTGACCCTAATATACTCTTCAAAATTATCAAGGTCATAAAAAAAAAAAATGAAGCAACTAACAAACTGTCACAGATTAGAGAAGTCTAAGGAGACACGGCATCGAGGATTAGATCTTGGAAGAGAAAAGGGACACCGTGGAGAAACTGGTAAAATTCAAATACAGTGTGTAGTCTAGCAAATAATGTTGCACCTTGTTAACTCATCATTTTTCACAAATGCACTATGACTATGTAAGATGTTAACAACAGGCTAACCTTGACAAAAAGTGTATCAAAACTCTTTCTTTGAAAATTTTCTGTAATTCTAAAATAAAAAGATTTTAAAAGATAAAAGCAAAATAAATACATTTTCTGGAAACAAAAGCTGAAAGAACTTGTTACCAACAGATACACACTACAAGACATACTTAAAAGGGTGCTTTTCAGACTGAAAAAAAATGATTGTGGATGGAAATTTGAATGTAAACAATGAATAAATGTATGAATAAGTATAAATGAAATTTTTTCTCATTTTTAATCTCTTTTAAAATAAATTTGATTCAAAAGTAAAATAAATTTGATTCTTTAAAACTAAAACGACAAATATTATAGGGTTTACAACAAAGTCATAAGATGTATGTATGACAAGCAGAAAAAACAATATAGTTTTAAAGTCTACATTATACTTCAAGAAGTAGGCAGGCATTTGAAAGTCTGGTGAAATAGGTAAAAGCTTCACCCTGCTTATTTAACTTATATGCAGGGTACACCATGGGAAAGGTCGGACTGGATGAAGCACAGCTGGAATCAAGATTGCCTGGAGAAATATCAGTAACCTAAGATATGCAGATGACACCACCCTTACAGCAGGAAGTGAAGAGGAACTAAAGAGTCTCTCGATGAAAGTGAAAGAGGAGAGTGAAAAAACTGGATTAAAACTCAACATTAAAAAAAATTAAGATCATGGCATCTGGTTCCATCACTTTATGGCAAGTAGACGGGGAAAAAAAGAAAACAGTAAGAGACTTTATTTTCCTGGGCTCCAAAATCACTGCAGATGGTGACTGCAGCCATGAGATTAAGACATCTGCTCCCTGGAGAAAAACTATAACAAACATAGACAGCATATTAAAAAGCAGAGTCATCTCTTTCCCAACAAAAGTCCGTCTAGTCAAAGCTATGGTTTTTCCAGTAGTCACATACAGATGTGAGATTTGGACCATAAAGAAGGGTGAGAGCCCAAGAACTGATGCTTTCAAACTGTGGTGCTGGAGAAGACTCTTAAGAGTCTCTTGGACTACAAGATCAAACCAGTTAATCCTAAAGTAAATCAACCCTGAATATTCATTGAGAGGACAGATGGCTGAAACTGAAGCTCCAATATTTTGGCACCTGATGCAAAGAGCTGATTCACTGGAAAAGACCTTGATGCTGGGAAAGATTGAGGGCAGGAGGAGAAGGGGGCGACAGAGGATGAGATGGTTGGATGGCATCACCAACTCAATGGACATGAGTTTGGGTAAACTCCGGGAGTTGGTGATGGACAGGGAGGCCTGGCATGCTGCAGTCCATGAAGTAGCAAAGAGTCAGACACGACTGAATGACTGAACAACAACAAAAAAGCTTTACAATGTAAACTCTATCAATAAAATATAAAACAGATAAACAATACAAGAAAAAAACTGATGAAACTAAAAACTAGTTCCTTGAAAAGATCAATAAAATTAATAATATTCTAGATGAACTAATCTAGGAAAAAAGATGACATAAATTGCCAATATAAGGGATGAAAAGGGAAGCATCATTACAGATTCTACAAAAGGATAGTAATGAAATATTATGAACAACTTTGGGTCAATATATATAAAACGAGACCCAAAATGGATAAAATTCTTAAACAAATTGTCAATGCCAACTGCTATTCAAGAAAGAATAGATAACCTGAATAGGCATAAGCCTTATGTCTATTAAAGATAATGAATGTATATTAGTAAATGTTCGTTCCCAGAAACAAAACTCTAGGTCCACATGGCTTTATTTGTGAATTCCACCAAATATTTATAGAAGACATCACAGCCACTTTATCAATGAATCAAACTTTGAAAAAACCTAAGTGTCTAATCAACAGGTAACAGGTTCATATAAATGGAATATTATTCTGCAGCAGACAGGAACTAGCTTCCCTGGTAGCTCAGATGGTAAAGAATCTGCTCACAATGCAGGAGACATGGATTCAATCCCTGGGTTGGAAAGATACCCTAGAGAAAGGAATCGCTACTCAGTATTCTTGCCTGGAGAATTCCATGGACAGGGGAGCCTGGCAGGCTACAGTCTATGGGGTCGCAAACAGCTGGACAGGACAGAGCAACTAACAAACAGGAACTACCGATTTACATAACAACATGGATGAATCTCAAAACTATGCCTGTTGAAACATGCCAGGGACAAAAATACACATTTATGATAGTAAGGTCACAGTATATGCACATATGAATTTAAAATGCCAGGCATTCTGAATACATGAACACAAAATACTCTATTAATTCACTAAAACCAGCTAATATCTTAGAAATTAACCTTCCTAGTTATGAAGTGCAAATACATAATCACATTTATATGGTTTCTATCAGGAGCATGTCATTCACCTTAATTCACCAGGTTGTGTTTACTGATGCAATTAATTTATACCATTCAAATGGATCCAGAAAAGTGGCCTTGGCATCTGTTTCTTCTGCCCTAAACATATCAACACTGCCAAAAAGTGGTAACACTAACAAATTCAAATAAAACATGTATCTTACCATTTTATCTGGTTATCAAATATATACATAACATATGTATGCTGTGTGCTAAGTCACTTCAGTCGTGTTCGACTCTTTGTGACCCTATGGACTGTAGTCTACCAGGTTCCTCTGCCCATGGGATTCTTCAGGTAAGAATACTGGAGTGGGTTTCCATGACCTTCTCCAGGGGATTTTGGACATAACATATACTCATATGCCAACATGATCAAGTAGAAAGAGCAACTATTTCAAATAAATCACTGGCTATAAACATATGGGGAGTTTACCAAAATATAAAATGGTAATAATAGTATATCCTCATTTAACTATGAAGATCACATTAAATAATATAAGTAAAAATGGTTTAGAAACTGTAATGCAATTTATAAATATTATACTACTATCTTTTCCCTGCTCAATAGAAACTAGGTATTCCAGCCTTCTGTCAGTTTCCAGAATATGGAAAGTTCTTACCTATCATGGGATTTTCACTTTTGCTGTACCTTCTACCTGACCTGCAATCCCTTCAGCTTTTTCTTCGTAATTCAAACCTCTACTTAAATGTCCCCTCTTTTCAGGGACAGTCCCTGACAACATGTATCAATTATGACATGTTAGGAAAGAAGTAAGAGAAAATCAAACTTAAAATGGCTTTAAAAATAAAGAAATCAGGGCTCCCCTGATGGTTCAGGGGTAAAGATTCTGCCTTTGTCAATTCCGGAGACACAAATTCAATCCTTGGTCTGGGAAGATCCCACATGCTAAAGAGCAACTAAACCCATGCACCACCACTACTGAATCCATGTACCGCAACTACTGAAGCCCACAAGCCTAGAGCCCATGCGCCAGAACAAGAGAAGCCACCGCAATGGGAACCCCTGCCCTGCAACTACAGAGTAGCCCCCATTCACCACAACTAAAGAAAAACCCACGCAGCAACGAAGATCCATCACAGCCAAAGAAATAATTGTTTAAAATAAGGAAATCAATTACTTGATTAAAAAATGGATTTAAACTTAACTAATTCAATTGTTACATGAAATAGTCAAAAAACTCTTTTCATCTATCTATTCTCTCCACTTGGGATATCAGCTTCTGTCCTCACCCTAGCTCTCTTTGTGGTAACAAGTTGGCTATCTTAACTGTCAGTCAGTTCAGTCGTTCAGTCGTGTCCGACTCTTTGCGACCCCATGAATCACAGCACACCAGGCCTCCCTGTCCATCACCAACTCCCAGAGTTCACTCAAACTCATGTCCATCGAGTTGGTGACGCCATCCAGCCATCTCATCCTCTGTCATCCCCTTCTCCTCCTGCCCCCAATCCCTCCCAGCATCAGAGTCTTTTCCAATGAGTCAACTCTTTGCATGAGGTGGCCAAAGTACTGGAGTTTCAGCTTTAGCATCATCCCTTCCAATGAACACCCAGGACTGATCTCCTTTAGAATGGACTGGTTGGATCTCCTTGCAGTCCAAGGGACTCTCAAGAGTCTTCTCCAACACCACAATTCTAAAGCATCAATTCTTCAGCGCTCAGCTTTCTTCACAGTCCAACTCTCACATCCATACATGACCCCTGGAAAAACCATAGCCTTGACTAGACGGACCTTTGTTGGCAAAGTAATGTCTCTGCTTTTCAATATGCTATCTAGGTTGGTCATAACTTTCATTCCAAGGAGTAAGCGTCTTTTAATTTCATGGCTGCAATCACCATCTGCAATGATTTTGGAGCCCAGAAAAATAAAGTCTGACACTGTTTCCACTGTTTCCCTATCTATTTCCCATGAAGTGATGGGGCCAGATGCCATGATCTTCATTTTCTGAACGTTGAGCTTTAAGCCAACTTTTTCACTCTCCTCTTTCACTTTCATCAAGAAGTTTTTTAGTTCCTTTTCACTTTCTGCCATAAGGGTGGTGTCATCTGCATATCTGAGGTTATTGATATTTCTCCCAGCAATCTTGATTCCAGTTTGTGCTTCTTCTAGCCCAGCGTTTCTCATGATGTACTCTACATATAAGTTAAATAAGCAGAGTGACAATATACAGCCTTGACATCTTAACTGTAGCCACAAGTAATTATGTGAAAAAGAACAACTGTTCTAGTCAGTTGCATTATAAAGGAGAGAAACTACTAAAAGAAGTCGCCCCCAAATCTGTACATCCTATTAAACAAGAGTGAGTCAACTCATCCCTTGAAAATTCAACCACTGACAGTGAAATGGGATTACATTATGCTTAGACTAATAGAATTTATTCCCAAGGGTGGGCTGCAGAACAAAACCAGGACCCTGGGCAGCAAGAAAAAGTGAATGACTATAAACGCTATAAGAATGCTACAATACTTTGTCTAAAAAAAAAAAAGCACTCACCATCCCCCATTATTCTCTATCACACTATCACAATAATTATTGGCTTATTTCTTTTCTATACTAAAAGGTATGTATCAGAAGAGCAGGGATTTAGAGCAGTGTCTAAAACAAAGCAAGCCCTATGATAATATTTGTAGAACAAAAAAGTGAATGTATGAATATTACACAGTGTGCATGTATTCATTTAATATCTATAGTCAAAATCTTAGGCAAAATAAAAATAAAATAAAGACTTTGAAGAATTAGAGCTAAGATTCAAAGTCATTTCATGTTTATTCATCTATATTTACATTCAGAAAATGTAAACCGTAGATGCTCAGAAAGAAATATATCCAAATATAATTTCAAATCAAAGACTTACATTTAAGCCAACTCTTGATAACCTGCACAGTCCTCCAACATTACATTTAATAAGGGCCAGGAGACATATGGCAAAAATTCCAAGTCTCATACAGCACAACTAATGAATAAAGACGCACAATCTTTCTACAGAACTCTTTCTAAATAACAATAAAGATTCAAAAATTCAGATTCAAACAGATTTAAAGCAGTTTCTACAGAACAAGACATTCAAAAGTATAATAAACATATTATGCTACTGAAAATTTTTAGTGGGATATACATTTTCATAAAACACATTTCTATCTTCATATAAAAGGCACAAAGCTCTTTAAAGGTCAATTGTTACTACTGCATTATAAAAAATAATATACTAATATTGGTGAGCACTCATTAATACATGAGCCAGTTGGATGACAGAGAGACAATTTATATTCAAAAATAAGAAAAGGTTAGATAAATTATGGTACAATGACTGGTGAGATGTTACAGCTTGGGTTAAGACGTCAAGTATGAAGAAAAATACACATAATGCTAGGTGAAAATACAGGATGCAGGGGGATTTGATGATATTGATGGAGAGCATCATACCTTGAAAAGCATACACTGTAAGGTCAGACAGCTCTGGGTGTATATCCTAAGAATACCTATATAGAACAGGGCCAGAAAAGAACCAGTAAGGCATCTTACTCTCTCTGAGCCTGAATTTTTTATTCTTAAAATGAATGTAATAACGCCTATCATATGGGCCTATTACTCTAAGAATAATGAAGATAACAGCTACGTTTATACAGTTCTTCCTGAATGTAAGGTATTTTTTCTCATTACTTCACAATTATAATACCATTTAATCTTCTCAACAACCTTTCAAGTATTATTATCCCCATTTTACAGTGGAGGAAATTAAGGCACATTGAGAGTAAATAACATTCCCAAAGTCATAAAGTCAATAAATGGCAGAACCAAAATCAATGATAGCTATTTGTTTAATTATTATTGTTATTAAGAAACTGCTCACTTCCAAGAATTGCAAGGGAAGCTAGAGAATCTCCTTTATATGTACTTTTTTAACCCCAGTGATGGGCAACTCTATCACTAGGATATGTCAAGTATAATTCAATCCAGAGATTTAAAGGCCCCAAGCTTTTTCCTCCTAAATAGCACACTATCAGGAAAACCAGATAAAACTCCAGCATAGGCAATTTTTTTACATATATATGGAAAGTACAATGAAGTAACTTTCAGTTCCAGACCAAGATGGAAAACACGCACTTCTCCCCATCGCTCCCACTAAGAACAGCTAAAAACCCTGGCCACTATATTAAAAAATATAAGATAACTGTGTAAGGCTTGGAAAGCAAAGGCAGACCTGCAAGGATCTAGGACTAAAGGAACAACACAGCAGTAAGCTCTCTGAGGTTTTTTTTTTGTTTTTTTTTTTTTGCCTCATAAATCCCAGAAGGAAGAAAGAGCATAAAAAAGAGCAAAAACATGGGTAAATATAATAGACTTAACCTCTATTCTTGAGTTTTCTACATTATGTTTGACAAGTGAAGCAAAAAGTGTAACTGTCTATTGCAGTTTTAAATATATATAGAGGAGATATTTTAAGATCATCATATTATAAATGAGAGGAGGGCAGAGGAACTTTAGAGGTAAAGTTTCTACACTTCATATTGGTAAAACTTCAATAACAGTAGATTTTAACAAGTTACATATATTTTTAATGCAATACTTCAAGTGTGAAAGTGAAAGTCACTCAGTCGTGTCCAACTGTTTGCAAGCCCATGGACTATACAGTCCATGGAATTCTCCAGGCCAGAATACTGGAGTAGGCAGCCTTTCCCTTCTCCAGGGGATCTTCCCAACCCAGGGATTGAACCCAGGTCTCCCGCATTGTGGGTGGATTCTTTACCAGGTGAGCCACAAGGGAACCCCAAGAATATTGGAGTGAGTAGCCTATCTCTTCTCCAGTGGCTCTTCCCAATCAAGGAATCAAACTGGGGTCTCCTGCATTGCAGGCAGATTCCAACTGAGCTATCAAGGAAGCCTTAAAGCTACTACTAAAGAATCTATACAAGGAGATACACTCAATAATATTTAGCAATGTAATAACTGGAAAATTAAAGAGTTTTAGAGTCACTAAGAACAATTTTTGCCCATTTCCTCCTCAACTTTCTAGCTGTGTGACTGTGGCCAAAATTTAACTTCTTCATAAACTAGTTAATAACATTCATTATGGACCAATAAAAATACAATAATTAGAATTATAGCTATTATTATTATATTTTGGTTGAGTGAGACTATTAACTCTATTTCCTTTTGTTAGTTTAAATGAATATTTAAAGTAGTCTTGAACTAAGATATGTATGTAAGTGCTAGTCATGGTGGCTGGCACGTAGTATAGGTTTGATAAATAAAAGCTACAACTAATTACTAGGTCAATAATTAAAGGAGTTATCAGCCTTTCCTTAATTCCATTGACTTTGCACCATAAAATTTTAACGCCTCCTTGACATCAGTCTTGGCAATGATTTTTTTAATTTGACACCAAATGAAAAAAAGGCAATGAAAGCAAAAATAATCAAGTGAGACTCAGTTCAGTTCAGTTGCTCAGTCGTGTCCAACTCTTTGCTACCCCATGAATCACAGCACGCCAGGCCTCCTTGTCCATCACCAACTCCTGGAGTTCACTCAAACTCATGTCCATCGAGTCGGTGATGCCATCCAGCCATCTCATCCTCTGTCATCCCCTTCTCCTCCTGCCCCCAATCCCTCCCAGCATCAGAGTCTTTTCCAATGAGTCAACTCTTCACATGAGGTGGCCAAAGTACTGGAGTTTCAGCTTCAGCATCAGTCCTTCCAATGAATATTTAGTACTCATTTCCTTTAGGATGGACTCGTTGGATCTCCTTGCAGTCCAAGGGACTCTCAAGAGTCTTCTCCAACACCACAGTTCAAAAGCATCAATTCTTCGGTGCTCAGCTTTCTTCACAGTCCAACTCTCACATCCATACATGACCCCTGGAAAAACCATAGCCTTGACTAGACGGACCTTTGTTGGCAAAGTAATGTCTCTGTTTTTCAATATACTATCTAGGTTGGTCATAACTTTCCTTCCAAGGAGTAAGCGTCTTTTAATTTCATGGCTGCAATCACCATCTGCAGTGATTTTGGAGCCCCCAAAAATAAAGTCTGACACTGTTTCCACTGTTTTCCCATCTATTTCCCATGAAGTGGTGGGACCGGATGCCATGATCTTCATTTTCTGAATGTTGAGCTTTAAGCCAACTTTTTCACTCTCCTCTTTCACTTTCATCAAGAGGCTTTTTAGTTCCTCTTCACTTTCTGCCATAAGGGTGGTGTCATCTGCATATCGGGGGTTATTGATATTTCTCCCAGCAATCGTGATTCCAGCTTGTGCTTCTTCCAGTCCAGTGTTTCTCATGATGTACTCTGCATATAAGTTAAATAAGCAGGATGACAATATACAGCCTTGACGTATTCCTTTTCCCATTTGGAACCAGTCTGTTTGTTCCGTGTCCAGTTCTAACTGTTGCTTACTACACTGAACTAAAAAGCTTCTGCATAGCAAAGGAAACCATCAACAAAATAAAAAGGCAACCTATAAAATATTTGGAAGCCATATACACATAAGGGATTAACATCCAAAATATATTAAGAACTCATACAACTCAATAGAAAAAATAAACAATCCATTTTAAAAACAGACACAGGGTTCAGGATGGGGAACACATGTATACCTGTGGCGGATTCATTTCGATATTTGGCAAAACTAATACAATATTGTAAAGTTTAAAAATAAAATTAAATTAAAAAAAATCTTTTGAATACTTGCCTATAAAAAAAAAAAAAAAAACAGACACAGGATCTAAATAGACATTTCTCCAAAGACAATATACAAATGGCCAACAGATAAAGGAAGAGGTGCTCAACACCACTAATCAGCAAATGCAAATCAAAACCACAACATATCACCTCACATGTTTTTACCAAAAAGACAAGAAATAACAAGTGCTTGTGAGGATGTTGAGAAAAAGGAACCCTTGTGTACTGTTAGTAGGAGTATAAATTGGTGCAGCCACTATGGAAAACAGTATAGCAGTTCCTCAAAAAATATACATACATTCATACATCTATATACACACACACAATGGATTTTATACACATACACGCACACACACGTATACAAACATACACACAACGGAATCATATACAATCATAAAAAAGGAAGAAAATCTTGCTATCTGCAGCAATTTGGATGAATTGAGGGCATTATGCAAAGTAAACTAAGGCAGACAAAGACAAATACTGCATTATCTCACTTACATGCAGAACCTTAAAAAAAAAAAGAACTCATAGATATAGAGAATAGATTGATGGTTGCTAGAGGCTGCAAATGTGGGAAGTAGGCAAGTTGAATGAAAATGGTCAAACAAATACAAACTTCCAGTTATAAGATAAAAAATCCAAGGGGAAAAAAAATCTTATAACAATAAAATATTCTTGAGTTTTTAACAAGTGAAGATAAAGTATTTTAATGTTTTATATGTCTGTAGTGCTATATAATTATTTCAATTTATTCCAAAAAAAAACCCCTCTAATTATGATTTGCCATCCCTTTATAGATGAGGAACTGTAGCTCATAGCTATTAAGTAATTTGCTTAAAGCATTTACAAAGCTAGTATAAGCAAAGGTCAGAGTCAAGGTCTTTTATGCCCTTATCACAATACTATGCTCCCAATCAATCACAGAAACATATTCAAGGTCACATAATTAGTAACTAGAAGATACAGGATTCAAAATCGAGTAAGTTAAGCTCTTGTGCCTAAGACTGTATTATGCTGTTGATACAAATGATTATAATATAAACAGACAGATGTTCAAGCTCATGAATAAAGATATATTAAAACATATCATATTAGACACATTAGGTTAGACCAAATTAGCAAACATTTACATTAAAGACAGTAAAGTCTTTCTAGGTCTGTAATTCCACACTATCCAATAAAACCAAGTCATAAATTAGGCAACATTATTAGAGAGATTATCACATTTTCAGCTCAGGCATCTAAACCTTTGTCTAGCCAAAGCTATTAAATTAAATGTCAAACAATTATTTTGGTGTCACACAAACCATTTAAAAGTGAGGGCTCAAGTATTAATACACAAACAATTTTTTAGAGTAATCTTTATGTAAAAGTGAATAAATCCTAAACATTTGCTGTGTAGGCTCCAAAATAATCTTTTCTCAACCTATTTTTGAGAAAATGGTTAATCCAATGTTTTCTAACGTTTTTTCATATTTGCCAATCCAAAATTTTGAGAGACACATGAAATATCATTAACTAGAATAACTTAACCAGAAAAAAATCTACTGCTATAAATACTTCATTTAACAATGGCATAACAACCTAGCAATATAAAAGACTATTAATGTTGTAAACACAAAAATTATCTATGCTCCCCCATCAGTTTTACCAGCTCTTCTAACCACGCCCTATAGCCAACAAAATTTAATTTAATAAGTAGTTTACAAATGTCACTGTTTGAAATATTTTCCCAAAAAGTTTATTTCCCAATAATATAATAAAATTTCACCAGTATAATACAAGTGATCCACAATCTTCTCAATTCTTTAATCATTTATGCTACTGCCCTTCAATCTCCTTTATGTTTAAGTCCTTATATACCCCCACCCTATACACCAGTGACTAAATCTCAGTAGTGCTCTAATATTTATTCCTTCCCCTCAGTATAATAATATATTCTGCACAATACAGAATACCCAAACACAGCAGTAACTTAGATTAAACAACACTGAGATTTATTTTTCTTTTGTAAAAGTTGTCTAGAGACAGGTGATGTAGACATGGCAGTTGCAAGTATCCTTAGGGACCGAAGTTTCTAACTTCTCTACCATTCTAGGTCCCTGGCTTCCATCATCAAGATCACCTCATGGCCCAAAATGTATGCTAAAGCTCCAGTTATCATGTCTTCAATACAAGTCAAAAAGAAGAAGAGAAACTGAATGGCAAAATGGGGTCTCTTACAGTTGAGTCAGTGCCTTTTCTAAGCACACACATAATGCTTCTGTTTTTATCTCTTTTGCCAGAACTTAGTTACATAGCTGTAAAATAGTCTTTTATTCCAGGCATCAATGTGCCTAGCTAAAAACAAAAAGTCAGGATTCTACTACTACAGAAGAAGGGTAAATTTTAGAATTGACTAGAATATGAGATTTAAGGATTGAGTAGAATATAAGGAGCCTGCATCATGACTCACTTTCTGTTTTTCAAAATTTCTAATAACCCTTCATATTGGGAAAACTTTGATGTCATATCTTTAGTGGCTGATATAAAAGCTTTTCCCAATAAATGCATTTACTTTCTTGGCCAGCTGTGGAGTGTGGCCAGTCCCAAACTGTATCACAATAGGTACACCAAGACTGCAATTCTGAAATCTCTGTTGTTGCTGTTCAGTGCCTCAGTCGTGTCTGACTCTTTGTGACCCCATGGACCGCAGCACATCAGGCTTCCCTATCCTTCACCACCTCCCAGAGCTTGCTCAAACTCATGTCCATTAGGTGATGCCATCCAACCATCTCATTCTCTGTCATACCCTTCTCCTCCTGCCGTCAATCCTTCCCACCATAGGGGTCTTTTCCAATGAGTCAGTTCTTCGCACCAGGTGGCCAAAGTACTGGAGTTTCAGCTTCAGCATCAGTTCTTCCAATGAATATTCAGGACTGATTTTCTTTAGGATTGACTGGTTTGATCTCCGTGTTGTCCACGGCACTCTCAAAAGTCTTCTCCAACACCACAGTTCAAAAACATCAATTCTTTAGTGCTCAGCCTTATTTATGGTCCAACTCTCACATCCATGCCTGACTACTGGAAAAACCGTACCTTTGACAAGACGGACCTTTGTTGGCAAAGTAATGTCTCTGCTTTTTAATACGCTGTCTAGGTTAAGGTACATCTAGTCAAAGCTATGGTTTTTCCAGTAGTCATGTATGGATGTGAGAGTTGGATCATAAAGAAAGCTGAGTGCCAAAGACTTGATGCTTTTGAACTGTGGTGCTGGAGAAGACTCTTGAAAGTCCCTTGGACTGCAAGGAGATCCAACCAGTCCGTTCTAAAGGAGATTAGCCCTGGGATTTCTTTGGAAGGACTGATGCTGAAGCTGAAGCTCCAATACTTTGGCTACCTGATGTGAAGAACTGACTTATTGGAAAAGACCCTGACGGTGGGAAAGACTGAAGGCAGGAGGAGAATGGGATGACAGAGGATGAGATGGTTGGATGGCATCACCAACTCAATGCACATGAATTTGAGCAAGCTCCAGGAGTTGGTTGGTGATGGACAGGGAGGCCTGGCATGCTGTAGTTCATGGAGTCACAAAGAGTCAGACAAGATTGAGTGACTGAACTGAACTGAGGCTTGTCATAGCTTTCCTTCCAAGAAGCAAGTGTCTTTTAATTTCATGGCTACAGTCACCATCTGCAGTGATTTTTGGAGCCCACGAAAATAAAGTCTGTCCTTGTTTCCATTTTTTCCCCATCTATTTGCCATAAAGTGATGGGACCGGATGGCATGATCTTAGTTTTCTGAATGTTGAGTTTTAAGCCAGCTTTTTCACTCTCCTCTTTCACCTTCATTAAGAGGCTCTTTAGTTCCTCTTTGCTTTCTGGTATAAAGGTGTTGTCATCTGCATATCTGAGGTTATTGATATTTCTTCCGGTAATCTTGATTCCAGCTTGTGCTTCATCCAGCCCAGCACTGGATGGAATTTTTTCATGTGCCCCATCTGTGCACCAGTTGGGATAGAAAAGTTGATTTGTTCTGTACAAGCGACCTAACAGAATGCTGGAACTCATTGTTGTCCTAACCAATTAGCAATGGAGTTTCAATGTGGACTCTTTAATTACAAATCCTGGATCTATGCTTACTCCACAGATGTATCTGCTGCATCATAATATTAATTTCCTTATGTGCGTGCGTGCTAAATCACTTCAGTCATGTCCGTCTCTGTGCAACCCTATGGACCATAGCTGGCCAGGCTCCTCTGTCTAAGGGATTCTCCAGGGAAGAATACTGGAGTGGGTTGCCATGCCCTCCTCCAGGGGATCTTCCTAACCCAGGATTCAAACCTGGGTCTCATGCCTCCTACACTGGCAGCTGGGTTCTTTAGCACTAGCGCCACCCAGGAAGCCCCAATCCCCTTACAGTACCATCATTTACTGAACATTACTAAGTCCCAGTGTGAAGTGCTTTATTTAACCATTCAGGCCTCATGACAGCCTTCCTATGTTATTTCTGTCCTCATTTTTATATAGATAATACTAGTATTCATGTATTGAGTGCTTATTACATTCCAGATAGGTTTAAAAAACTCCAAGTGTTTACAGATAAGTACTATTCTTATCTCTAATTTACAGATACGAAAGAGGAGGCAGAAAGTTAGAAACATGTCTGAAGTCACCCAGCTTATAAGCAGCACGATCAGGATTCAAATCCCCACAAACTATCTCCAGAGTTCACACATTTAAACTAGTAAACTATACTAATATCAAATGCATCAGCAGAGGTTAAGTAATTCACCTAAGGTCACAAAACCAGGAGGAGCAGAGATTCATAGTCAGATCTATTTCACTACAGAGTCCCTGTTCTCTACTCCAAATGAATCAGAACAATATGGCTTGGCTGACCAAAACCATTATTGTCGAGGGGTTATTACACTTTAGTAGCAAAGTGACAAGGGAACATGCAACCAAAATAACAAACCGAATCCATGAATTTCAGTGGTAAGTCATCTCAGGGAAAGAAATGCAGTGCATCCATGTGGCCTAGGTCACTCTATGGTAAGACCCATCACTTTTAGTAATAATAGACCAAAATCTAAAGCCGCTTTGGCAGATGGATCTAGTGACTGTCACATACCAGTTTAAATTTTCTCACAAGTAAATAGCCATTAGTGTCTAAAAGATTCTGAACAATTAGATGTCTGCATTTTGTATCTCCTATCAAAAAAATTAAAGAGTAAACAGTCTATTGCTATACCAAACTCAATGGCTGTATCTAAAAACTGTCATTTTAAAGGTATTAGAAATCAGTTTTTAAGAAATAACAAAAGTAGCAAAAATTTGGACATTTTGCTACCATCTGTAAGAATTAGTGCCTTTATAGTTCTCTCATCTATAATTATAATCCTAACCCTCATCCCTTGAGAAACATGTAAATTAGGGCTATAAATTTCTTTAGGATTTTTTTAAAAGATTTACTTATATGTAATTCTGATGCTAGAGACAAAAATACCTTCCTTAAGCCTCAGCATATGACATTCAAATCACAATGCTACTACTGACTCATTTTCAAACATTCCCCTAAGAATTTCAAGTCTCTCTTCTAAGGACACAATAGACACAAAATGACTACTAGATAGGGCACCTTGTATCTAGTATAGTAACTGAAACGTTAACCATAAAGAACAAAGTTCATGCTGCCAACTGAATCAACCATAACCGTGACAGTTGTTAACTCTTTCATGAACATCTCAGATCCTTAAACCAAACAAAAACAACAACAAAACTTGTATTGTTCTTCACCACATACATCCTTTACTTTCTTAATTCCAAACTTAATGAGACATTCTCAATTAACTTCTACTACCACTTACCAATGCTTTCAAACTAAATGAAAGAATTTCAAAGAAATAATTAGTACTTAATTTATACTTTTTCACTGTATCTCAATAGATGGAATATAAAACAGATTTTTTATTAGTAAAAAGTTTCTATATTAAGTAAGAGTTATGTTAAGGTTACTGCTTTTTTGTTCTATTAGCTATATTGAATCATGTTTAAAAGAAAAGTAGTACCATAAAACAGCAGTGCTCTTCAGTGAGGCAAAGCAGTACCAAAAAGTATCAGCTATTATAAATCATTAGGGTTACACCAACTTTAATTTAATGCATCAGTTGACTGGTAACTATTATTAGAAGAAAAGCAGCCAAAGCAGATTTTATTTACAGCTATGTGTAGAAGAAATGTTGTTACTAAGATAAATTTAATTTAGGCAGCACTTTTAAAAATGAATTTTTACACATAATAGTATTTGAAAACAATTTGAGCAGGATATATCACTCACTAAGAATATCATTCTCCAAGTTAAAAGTGTTAAGAAATCTCTACTTTCACCCATGAGGGAGTAATAGAATCCAGAATTAACTTCCATATGTAAGCAACTGGGGCCTCCCTGGTGGCTCAGATGGTAAAGAATCTGCCTGCAATGCAGGAGACTTGGGTTCAATCCCTGGGTCAGGAAGATCCCCTGGAGAAGGGAATGGCAACCCACTCCACTATTCTTGCCTGGAGAATCCCATGGACAGAGAAGGCTGACCGGCTACAGTCCTGAAATGAGAGCAACACAAAGGCCTATTTAAGAAGGGGGGAAAAGATCTACTTAAATTTTACCTGAATACCAATTTTGCATATGCATAAAATGAGATGGTTGAACAAAAACAACTTCCGGGCAAGAAAAACTACCAGGTAACAAAAGGGAGATAATTCCCAGGGCTTACACAGGGCCAGGAATCATCCAAGTTCTCACAAGCAAGATAAAAAAGTCCTCACGGAATCCTTGGGACATTCAGTAAAGACCCAAGAAGAGAGGTCCACCTTAGTAATGAGGCTAAGAAAGCTAAGAGTAAAGATAACTCCATACCTGCCCTCTACCCACCCCCCCCAAAAAAAACCCTTAAAACATTAACACACACAGAAAGGGAAGAAGGAAAGAATTTTGATGCTGCTAAGTATATCTCAGAAAAATTCAGTCAAAACTCACCCACATATGTGGCTCCATCTGTACTATATGCTACTTTGTCCCGTGTGCCACTCAAAGGAGCAGCTACCACTGCCACCACAAGAAGCGAATCTGAGATGCTGGGAGGCACTGCCATGCCCAAGAATAAGGTGAAGGAGGTTAAACAGATGCAATGGTAAGAAAGACAATGAATAAAAAATGTTGGTGTATGAAGAGTATGAATGAAGAAGAAAAACTCAGGAAATCAAAATGTTGGGAAATGAACGAGTAGAAGCAATGTGTTTTGATGTATAAAGAGGCTATGCTGTAATAAAGGAAAGTTGAGAAAAATGGTTTAAATAAATACCTCAGATATTTTATTGGTTGGTCTGCCAGACTAATAGGGTAACAAAGCTGATGTAATTTTAAAATACAATGCAGATAAAGCTATAACTCTGAAGGCACACAGCAAGCTTCCAGTCAGTTCAGTCGCTCAGTCGTGTCCGACTCTTTGCGACCCCATGAATCGCAGCACACCAGGCCTCCCTGTCCATCACCAACTCCCGGAGTTCACTCAAATTCACGTCCATTGAGTCGGTGATGCTATCCAGCCATCTCGTCCTCTGTCGTCCCCTTTTCCTCCTGCCCTCAATCCCTCCCAGCATCAGAGTCTTTTCCAATGAGTCAACTCTTTGCATGAGGTGGCCAAAGTACTGGAGTTTCAGCTTCAGCATCAGTCCTTCCAAAGAAATCCCAGGGCTAATCTCCTTTAGAACGGACTGGTTGGATCTCCTTGCAGTCCAAGGGACTCTCCAGAGTCTTCTCCAACACCACAATTCTAAAGCATCAATTCTTCGGCGCTCAGCTTTCTTCACAGTCCAACTCTCACATCCATACATGACCACAGGAAAAACCATAGCCTTAACTAGACGGACCTTTGTTGGCAAAGTAATGTCTCTGCTTTTCAATATGCTATCTAGGTTGGTCATAACTTTCCTTCCAAGGAGGAAGCGTCTTTTAATTTCATGGCTGCAGTCACCATCTGCAGTGATTTTGGAGCCCAGAAAAATAAAGTCTGACCCTGTTTCCACTGTTTCCCTATCTATTTCCCATGAAGTGATGGGACCAGATGCCATGATCTTCGTTTTCTGAATGTTGAGCTTTAAGCCAACTTTTTCACTCTCCACTTTCACTTTCCTCAAGAGGCTTTTTAGTTCCTCTTCACTTTCTGCCATAAGGGTGGTGTCATCTGCATATCTGAGGTTATTGATATTTCTCCCGGCAATCTTGATTCCAGCTTGTGCTTCTTCCAGTCCAGTGTTTCTCATGATGTACTCTGCATATAAGTTAAATAAGCAGGGTGACAATGTACAGCCTTGACGTACTCCTTTTCCTATTTGGAACCAGTCTGTTGTTCCATGTCCAGTTCTAACTGTTGCTTCCTGACCTGCACACAAATTTCTCAAGAGGCAGATCAGGTGGTCTGGTATTCCCATCTCTTTCAGAATTTTCCAGTTTATTGTGAGCCACACAGTCAAAGGCTTTGGCATAGTCAATAAAGCAGAAACAGATGTTTTTCTGGAACTCTCTTGCTTTTTCCATGATCCAGTGGATGTTGGCAATTTGATCTCCATGCTAAAATCAATGAAACTGATATATTTGATGATACTGGAGATGATGATAAAGACCATGATGATATTTAAATTGAATTCACTGCTTTACATTCCAAGTTTCCAAGGTGATATGGCTTCCTTTTCCTTCAGAAAGTTGATGAGACTTCTGTGTGGCTTAGCAATTTTATCTTAGCATCCCTTTCCTAAATGAATACAAGAACTCCTAATGCTCAAAAACTCTTATAAGCGGTTCTTTGGTCTTCCTGATTATTAGTTAGATAAAACTCTGACACATGTTAACGAATAACTTTTATGAAGTACCCTTTTATGAAACCCAAGAATGTCTGATTCCAAAGTTTCTACTCTCAAGACATTTTACATAAATGTAAATAATCTCAAGAGAACCATTCCACACATCCTGTTCTATAGCCTACTTTGCTTAATTTGACATTAGGTAAAGAACATCTTTTATGTTAGCCAACATACTTCAATGTATGTCATTATTTTTAAGGTCTCCAATGTATTACATTCTATGTATTACCATAACTAAGTCATTTTGCCCAGTAATAAGTATATTTTTTCTATTTTTTAAATGAAGTATCTCAAATACAATGAACAGGACACGTCATACTTTTTCACTAAAATGTCCTTTACCCCCAAATTCTTCTCCACAATATATTTATTTATTGAAGTTTATTTATTCAAGACATTCATTTATTCAAGTTATTTTTAAGAGCCTGTTATGTTCTACTCACTCTTACCAGCAATCGAAGTTCCAGGAGTGGTACTAATCCTATTTTATTCATTGCTTTATTTCCAATGTTTAGTGGCAAGTCTGGTACATAGTAGACTTTCATATATGTGCTGAATGAATGGATGATCATCCTTGTTCATTCATCCTTCCTCACTTCTACAATTATCTTCTTTTTTCTAAGTTTTAACTTTGAAATTAGCTTTTTCCTTTTTTTTTACCCTACAGAGTAATGAGTCTATAAATGTCTTCACCACTCAGAATTCAGGCTCAGTACTGAGTCAAGAAAATAAATATGGAGAAAGAAGTAGTATTACAGTATTGCCTCTTGGAAACTCTGCTCAGCTGTGTTTAAATTTTTCAAAGTTCCTTTTCTGAACTTCAAAACATCATCCAAAGGAAATGTGAATCTAACAGCTGGCTGTATGTCTTCCTTTGGTCTTTCTAACATTTCATTTAGAAATGTTAGAAAATAGGAAAAAGAAAGTGCTATCTAAAAGGTTCAGCTGGCACAGCCAGAAAAACCTTAAAAATACAACTAAACTCAAAAATTATGACTGAATTCACAAAGGATTAATTTTGTTTTTCCAGAAAAAATAGCTTGAGAGAGGGAGAAATATCACTGAAACACCAAAGCACACCAAAATGTTTTTATTCCAATCAAATTTTTGCCTTTTAAATTATTATGAAATAGATTTGTTGAGAAACCTCTAGACTTGCTTATTCTGTTTTCTTTCACCTGGAAATCCAGGTACTACAGGGATAAAATTAGAATCATTTAAGCCTGGAAAGAAACTTGAAACACATACAGAGTTCATCATTTCACCTTTTACTCACCTACACTTAAGTTGGTTTACATGCATAAAAAACATATCCACAACAAAAAATTATACAACTCAAGGAGGAGGTGGAGATAGGAGATTAAGTGAGAGTTAAGGTAGGAGTTTCGATAAAAGAATATAAGCCATTCTAAGGATGTTGTTATTGGAGAAGACTGTTTTGCAGAGTGTAATGATTGATAACTTCAAAATTTATGCTTGAATGTTAAATACATATACTTGAATGGAATATGCTTGTTGATTATGGTCATGTATTTTTGCCTCTTAACTGATTAGGATGACATGCAAAAATCTTAGCATGAGAAGATGCTGGTTTGGATCAGACTGTGAACATCTCTGGAGAAGGCAATGGCACCCCACTCCAGTACTCTTGACTGGAAAATCCCATGGACGGAGGAGCCTGGTAGGCTGCAGTCCATGGGGTCGCTAAGAGTTGGACACGACTGCGCGACTTCACTTTCACTTTTCACTTTCATGCACTGGAGAAGGAAACGGCAACCCACTCCAGTGTTCTTGCCTGGAGAATCCCAGGGACGGGGGAGCCTGGTGGGCTGCCATCTATGGGGTCACCCAGAGTCGGACACGACTGAAGTGACTTAGCAGCAGCAGTGAACATCTCTTCAGCTTCAAAAAGTATATGCTACCAGGTTGTTCTGTTTTTATATATACATCCTATCATTCTTAATAGATTGCAAGTTCTTCAAAAACAGTAACATGGTTTTATTACTCTTTATGTCCCTAATCTCCAATTCACAGTAAGTATTCAATAAATATTCTCTTTATATCCCTTAGAACAGTAGTCCTCAACCCTTTTAGCACTAGGAACCAGTTTTGTAGAAAACAGTTTTTCCACAAACGTGGGTGGGGGTGGTTTCAAGATGATTCAAGTGCATTACATTTGCTGTGCACTTATTTCTATTACCATCACTACATTGTGATGTATGAGAATCTGTAAGAAGCTAATGCTACTGCTGATCTGACAGGAAGCAAAGCTCAGGTGGTAATGTGAACAATGGCGAGTACTTCACTTCTTTGCACATCTCACCTCCTGCTGTGTGGCCCAGTTCCTAACTGGCCAGGGACCCTCTGTGGCCTGTGGCCCGGGGGCTGGAATACATGATGGGTATTCAATAAACAACCACTGATATCAGTGAAAACACAGATATTTATGCAGTCCATTCAAATAGAATTTTATTACCTCAAATATCTTTAAATGTTAAAATATATATTAAAAATACATATAACCACCATTGAACAAATATTTGCACATCAGTGTTCACAGCAGCATTATTCACAACTGCCAAAAGGTAGAAACAACCCAAACATTCATTGACAGATAAATGGATAAACAAAATGTGGCATATGCATAAAGAAATATTAGTCCTAAAAAGACTGAAATTCTGATACGTGGGACAATATGGATGAACCCTGAAGACACTATGCTAAGTAAAAGAAGTCAATTACAAAAGGAAAAATACTGTATAATTCAACTCACATAAGAAAATGAGAGTAGCCAAATTCAGAGACATTATAGTGGTTAAAGGGCCTGGGTATTAGGGAGAATGTGAATTCTTTATTTTTTTGCTTTTCATTATTTTGATATTTTTTACTAAGATTTAGTTGTACAATATTATGTAAGTTTCAGGTGTGTAACATAGTGATACATTTTTTAAAGGTTATAAAATTCATTTACAGTTATTATAAAACATCAGTTATATTTCCTGTGCTATTCAATATATCCTTATAGCTTATTTATTTTGTACATAGTAGGTTGTACCTCTTAATCCCCTAGACCCTATATTGTTCCTCCCCCACTCCATCCTTCTCCCACCAGTAACTACTAGTTTGCTCTCTTTATCTGTGAATCCATTTCTTTGTGTTATATTCACTGATTTGTTTTATTTTTTAGATTCCAAATATAAGTGATAAAATTCAGTATTTGTCTTTCTCTGTCTGATTTATTTCACTTACCATAATATCCTCCAACTCCATCCATGTTCTTGCAAATGGCAGAATTTCATTCTTTTTTATGGCTGAGCAGCATTCTTGTATATGTGGGTATGTGTCTGTGAACATACTATATCTTCTTGATCCATTCTTCTGTTGATGGACACAGGCTGCATCCCTATCTTGGTAATTGTAAATAATGCTGCTAAGAACATTGCCACGCGCGTATTGTTTTCACATTAGTGTTTTCGATTTTTCAGATATATTACTCAGGAGTGGAATTTCTGAGTCATATAGTAGTTCTATTTCTAGTTTTTTGAGAAACTACCGTACTTTTTTCTACAATGGCTGCACCAATTTATACTCTCATCAACAATGTACAAGGGTACCCTTTTCTCCACATCCTTGCCAATTATTTATTTCTGTTCTTTTTGATGATTGCCATTCTGACAGGCTTGAGGTAACATCTCATTGAAGCTTTGATTTACCTTTCTCTAATAATTAACAATACTGGGCATTTTTTCATGTATTATCTGTTCAGATCATCTGCCCATTTTTTAACAGGGCTTTTTGTTTTTCTGATGTTGAGTTTATGGGCTCTTTAAATATTTTGGAGATCAACTCCATGTGACAGGGGCTTGAAGTCAGGAAGAATGGGGAGTTACAGTATGGAGATTCCTTAAAAAACTGGAAATAGAACTGCCTTATGATCCAGCAATCCCACTGCTGGGCATACACACTGAGGAAACCAGAAGGGAAAGAGACACGTGTACCCCAATGTTCATCGCAGCACTGTTTATAATAGCCAGGACATGGAAGCAACCTAGATGTCCATCAGCAGATGAATGGATAAGAAAGCTATGGTACATATACACAATGGAGTATTACACACCCATTAAAAAGAATACATTTGAATCAGTTCTAATGAGGTGGATGAAACTGGAGCCTATTATACAGAGTGAAGTAAGCCAGAAAGAAAAACACCAATACAGTATACTAACGCATATATATGGAATTTAGAAAGATGGTAACAATAACCCTGCGTACGAGACAGCAAAAGAGACACTGATGTATAGAACAGTCTTATGGACTCTGTGGGAGAGGGAGAGGGTGGGAAGATTTGGGAGAATGGCATTGAAACATGTATAATATCATGTATGAAACGAGTTGCCAGTCCAGGTTCAATGCACGATACTGGATGCTTGGGGCTGGTGCACTGGGACGACCCAGAGGGATGGTATGGGGAGGGAGGAGGGGAGGAGGGTTCAGGATGGGGAACACATGTATACCTGTGGCGGATTCATTTTGATATTTGGCAAAACTAATACAATTATGTAAAGTTTAAAAATAAAATAAAATTAAAAAAAAAAATAAAATTAAATTAAAAATAAAAAAGAATGGGGAGTTAATGTTTAATGTGCAGTTTTATTCAGAATGATGATAAAGTTCTGGAGATGGACACTGGTGATGGCTGCACAACAATGTGAACATACTTAACACTACTGAATTATACACTTTAAATGGTTAAATGGTGAATTTTGTTATATATATTTTATCACAATAAAAAAGAAAAGTATATGAATCATATTACTTTATAAATGACTTGTCCAAATAATATCTTATAAATGTACAATCACAGAAATCTATTTGTTCTTAACATTAAATTATTACCAGAAAAGTAGTTAAATTACCCAGTATTATACAAAAGTATTTGGCTTCTTAAAAAACAAACACAATGCTGGGACTTCCCTGGTGGTGCAGTGGCTAAGACTCCAAGCTCCCAATGCACTGGGGCCGGGGTTTGATTCCTGCTCAAGGAACTAGGTCCCACATGCTACAATAAGAGATGGCATGCTGCAACTGAAGACTTCACATGCCACAACTAGATTTCTCATGTCACAACTAAAATACCGCGTATGCTACAACTAAGATCCAGTGCAGCTGAATAAATAAATATTTTTTTAAATACCAAAAAACAAAAAAAACTTTGAACAAATTCATGTTATTTTGATCCCAGCCATACCCATAATGCATTTAACCTAACTCTGCAAATCATTTGCTTTACAACAATACTACCGGTTGCTATAATCAACATAGCCACATGTCTTTAACATTCACACATAAATTCACGTGCATTTTGTAGCAGAAACTTGTCTGCACTCAATGCATTCACAATTTAGTTTTCATTATATTTTCTTCTATTCTTTTTCCTGCAGTTAAAGACTGCATGCAGAGACTATTCTCTACTTTGTAGGATATTTTCAAAGTTGTTAATAAGCATTTAATAAGGAGTTACACGGGCTTCCCTGGTGGTTCAGATGGTAAAGAGTCTGCCTGCAGTACGGGAGACCAAGGTTCGATCCCTGGGTCGGGAAGATCCCCTGGAGAAGGAAATGGCAACCCACTCCAGTATTCTTTCCTGGAAAATCCCATGGATGGAGGAGCCTTGCAGGCTACAGCCCATGGGGTCGCAAAGAGTCCGACACAACTGAGCAACTTCACTTTAAGGAGCTACATATTGTCAAATATAATGATAAACTGGGAATTCTTAACAGTAATTAACACTCTATATGCTACATCATTTCCTGAACTTTGGGAAACATGTAAGAAAATAAGTTAAATTTTACATTCATTTGATTATATGCAAAAGCTGACACAACTGCTACAGAATACGAAAGCAATAATATTTTACTGCTGATTTTTATAAAAGTGATTCATATTTAAATAAATCTAACTGAAATTCATGGATTTATAACATCATTAAAAATACCAACTTCCCAGTTCATCACTTTGCAACCCTTCAATACAATATACCATACAGACATCAATTTCTATTCTGTGATTATGTCACAGAATTTATATTGATTTAACACACAGCTGAATTCACCAATAATATTGACCTAATTCAAACTCATTTAACAGGATTCATTTATGAGTCTTAATTTACCAATTAAAGTTTAATATTAAATTTTAATACGAGTTTATTAGTTCTTTCTTTGGTAATTAACAAGCCAGAAAATTTTCAGTACTTAATAATTTTCCAATCTGTGTAGTTGCTAAGACGTGTCTGACTCTCTACAACCCCATGAACTCCCCTGTCCATGGGATTCTCCAGCCAAGAATACTGGAGTGGGTTGCCATTTCCTCTTCCAGGGGATCAAACCCACATCTCCTACATTGGCAGGCAAGTTCTTTATCAGTGAGCCAACCGTGAAGCTCCTAAACCTGAGTTTGTTTCTGTTTTGCATGTGTATTCATTTGTATTGTTTTTAAATTGCACATAAAAGATATCATACAGTATCATTTTCTAGTATCTACCCACAAAACCATTACTGTATGCTGAAGTCTCGTTTCAAAATAATGTCACCTAAGACAAAAAGAACAAAGACAAAGAAAGAGGTACATTCAAGTGTTTGGACTCCCTAACTTGGTGCCCTATGTATATCCTTTCTAGAAGTAGCTATTTCAAGTGAAAATAAATCCTTCGATCCATTATTTCCCCACTTTCCCAATGAATTATATTAAGCAAAAATTAAGTAAGCTAGTATAGAGTCCTCCCATTAAAAAACAAAACTAGAGATTTACTTTTCCTTATTATATTCCTCCTATTATACATTCCTTAAAAAAATGTGAATTTGGTGCCCAAAAGATCTATTCAGTAAAACTCACATATTTATATAAGATTTTAGCAGTTTAACATCAGATTTAGATTCAATGAAAATCGAGATGATACAACGAAATGAATTACAACCACAACTTTATAATATGGATATTAATGATTTTATACCAAAGGAAAATAAGGCTCAGAGAGACAAAATAATTTGATCTTATAAAGATCTCATGACAAGTAACTAGTGAATTCAAGGACTGAAGTCCAGATATTACTACTGATACTGAAAGGAACCAGAAGTAACCCTGGTGCATGCCCAATATGAGCCAGGCACTGTACACACATTTTCTCAATTAATGCTTACCAGGGTTTTATAAGGCAGGCACTATTTCCATTTTGAAGATGAAGAAACAAAGTAAGAAGTGATTTGACTTAATCAAGGTTTGTACAGCTTGTCTTCATACCACTACTTGTGATCCAAAGGGGAAAAGTTCATTTGATGTGTTTTATTTTTGGTTTTAATTCTACAGGGATGGGAACAATTTCACTGAATCCATTTTAACAGATATCTATATCCTTTAGAGAATCCTATGTTATTAATCCCTTTGGTTTCACCATCATAAGTCTACCTGGCAGATACATGATAATAATAAATATTCTCTTCCTTTTACAAACTCTCCCCTGGCCTTTCTTATCTGCTTCTGCTCTTCCAGCTATATCACTCAAAAGAATATGGGTATCTAGAGATCTATTACTCAGGAGCAAAAGTCAATAATTATCAAATACTGGCCAGGTCATGAGGGATTCAGTTTTCAAATTTTGCTATATGGAACCAAGGAGTTGTAGGAGGTATTCCTTCATAATATCAATAAATGAAAAAGTGCCAGATAGGTTTCATTTGGAAAAGTAACCCCCACAACTCTTTGAATCATTATACCAAATTTGAGGCAAGAAAAAGGTTTCAGTATTTTAAAAGAATAAAATTTTAAAATTCATACCCTAAAATATGTAAGAAGTAGAGGGGAGGCAGGTGACAGCTTGTTGTATTTTTTAAAACGAGTTCCTCGTCTTTCTTCTTTCTGACCATGTATGGATGCAAATCCTATTTAAAAAAAATAAATCAAAAACTAAAAAGAACTCTGAATTTTCTCAGAGTTCTTTAATTCTATTTTTATTCTTGAGAAAAATATGTAGTCCTTGTTGTTGCTGGATGATGTGTCAATCATATCCAGTTGATTAATATTGCTGTTGAGTTCAAATATGTCCTTACTGATTTTCTTCTATACCTGTCCATTTCTGGCAGAAGTGCTGAAGTATCACCTCCTATAACAGTGGACTGATCAATTTGTTTTTGCAATTCTGTTGACTGCTGCATCACATATTTTGATGACCTGTTGTTAAGTGCACACATGCGAAGAGTTGACTCATTGGAAAAGACTCTGATGCTGGGAGGGATTGGGGGCAAGAGGAGAAGGGGACGACAGAGGATGAGATGGCTGGATGGCATCACCGACTCGATGGACTTGAGTCTCAGTGAACTCCGGGAGTTGGTGATAGACAGGGAGGCCTGGCGTGCTGCGATTCATGGGGTCTCAAAGAGTCGGACACGACTGAGCGACTGATCTGATCTGATCTGATCTGATATCTTCTTGAAGAACTGACTCTTTTATTATTATATAATGCTCCTATTGGGACTTTCCTGGTGGCTCAGATGGTAAAGAATCTGCCTGCAATGTGGGAGACCTGGGTTCAATCCCTGGGTCTGGAAGATCACCTGGAGATGGAAAGGCTATCCACTCTATTATTCTTGCCTGGATAATTCCACTGACAGAGTCTGGGGGGCTACAGTCCATGGAGCCGCACAGTCAGACATAACTGAATGACTAACACTTTCACCTTTAATGCTATTTCTTACCCTTGAAACTCTTCCTTGCTCTGCAGTCTGCTCTGTCAAAACTAATATAGTTACTTCAGCTTTTTTTAAAATTCGTGTTAGCATGGTGTATCTTTCTCCATCTCTTTATGTCTAATCTATATCTGTCTTCATATATAAAGAATTTCTGTACACAACATATCTTGACTTTTGATCCAATCTGACAGTCTGCCTTTTAGTGTATTTAAACCACTGATATTTAAAGCAATTATTGATAAACTTGGGTTAATATCTACCATATTTGTTACCATTTTCTACTAATTGCCTTTGTTAAATAAGCAGGGCGGCAGTATAGAGCCTTGATGTCATCCTTTCCCAATTTTGAACTAGTCTGTTGTTCCTTGTCCAGTTCTAATTGCTGCTTCTTGACCAGTGTACAGGAGGCAGGTAAGGTGGTCTGGTATTCTCATTTTCTTAAGAACTTTCCAGAGTTTGTTGTGATCCACACTGTCAAAGGCTTTAGCGTAGTCAATGAAGCAGACGTAGTTTTTCTGGAATTCTCTTGCTTTTTCTATGATCCAATGGATGTTGGCCATTTGATCTCTGGTTCCTCTGCCTTTTCTAAATCCAGCTTGAACATCTAGAAGTTCTCAGTTGTTGAAGCCAAGCCTGGAGGATTTTGAGCATTACTTTGCTAGCATGTGAAATGAGTGCAACTGTGTGGTAGTTTGAACATTCTTTGGCATTACCCTTCTTTGGGACTAAAATGAAAACTGACCTTTTCCAGTTCCATGGCCACTGCTGAGTTTTCCAATTTGCTGGCATATTGAGAGCAACTACTTTAACAGCATCATCATTTAGGATTTGAAATAGTTCATCTGGAATTCCATCACCTCCACTAGCTTTGTTTGTAGTGATGTTTGCTAAGGCTCACTTGACTTCTCACTCCAGGATGTCCAGCTCTAGGCAGGTGATCACACTATAGTGGTTAACTGGGTCGTTAAGATCTTTTTTGTATAGCACAGTTGTCCTAAATCCCTTGTTTCATAATTCTAATATTCCTGTCAAATTTGAGTTTGATTCTGATGCTTGCTCTCTTTAAACTGTGTTTTTTGCTTTTTAGTCTGCCTTCTATTTTTTTGCTGAAAGTCAGACATCATGCACGGAATAAAAGGAACTAGAGCTAATAGAAATTTACTAATGTTGTCAGGTGTGGCGGGAGTAGAAGTTAGGTCTCAGCCTTTCAGTGGAACCGTGCTCCTCAAGCTGTGAACTTCACAAGTTCTTTTCAGTCTTGTGCTCCCCTCCCAGGTGGAACAGGATGACTACAGGGCAAGAACTGGATCTTTCCTTACAACATGGAAGGCTAGAGTTGGGGATTTCTCTTCTTCTAGGTCAGTTAGTGTCTGATAACACTCTAACAGATTAGGCTCTGGTAAAATACTTTCTCTTGATAGCAGATCTTGTTAAGAAAAGGAAGATGCCTTGGCATATCTCAAAATGGTTATTTTCTCCTCCCCCTGTAGGAAGCACCAGGGGATTTTTCTCAGATAGTCACTGTGAGGACCTGAGAGAGCTCCTAGAAGTAAAATCAAGAAAATGTGGGGATCCCCTGCGACCAGGTCCCCCTGGCGTTTTCGTGTCGGGTTTGTCCACATGGAGCTTCCTGTAATTTGTCAATCACACATTAGATTTTTCCTACACAGTGGTGGTTTCTTTTGAGGTTTCTGCTAAGCTGTCATTCTCTACCTGCCTGTCTCTTCAATTTGAGAACAGTGATTTGCCCTGTGACCTCACTTCTCTGATGGATCTAAGAAGAGTTTTGATTTTTTAGTTTGTTCACTATTTCACGACTTACAAACAAACAAAAATCCATTTTCAGTTGTTACCCTTTAACTAACTGACAGAGTGATAATATAACCCTCTTATGATATAAAGGAGCAAAGAAACAAATGGAGATCTAAATTTGTCTCACTGGCACACAAATTACCTAAGATATGATTACTCATGGTGTTCACCCTATAAATAATACCAAAAGGCAAACTATTAAACAATCCACTTCATCCTTCCTTTCTGAAACAATGAAAACACATAGGTGAATATCACGGGTTATCATTTAGATCCCACATCATTATGACAAACTAAAATATTTTTCTAAGTAAACACTTGAATATTACATTTCCATAAGAGCTTTATAAAAACCTATCAACAAGTACTGTAATGCACTGGTTACCCTTACTGTTAAATTATAGAAAAATAAAGCCAGTTTATTATTCCTAAAACAGCATTATAGTGTCTTCTAAGCAAATAATAAGTTTTAAGATTTATCCTCTGGGGGGAAAAGAAAAGTCAGTAGAAAGCTAGGATTTGTATGTGAAATTTGACATTTGGATGCCAATTCCCAACATTTTCTATTGTCGTGAAATTAACCTTTACCAAAATTACTTTACTTAGAAAATCTTAGTTGTGCTATCTGCTGTTCTTATAGCAAGAAGTACACCTAATTTTTTTCCAAATCATACTGTAGAACAGCTCATTACTTTTTATATTACTAACTTAAATTTTATTCAACTTGAGTTTTAACATACTTAACCAAAAGCAAGCTGATTATAAGATGAACATATCTAATTCACCTTAAAAAATCTAAAAGTATGTTGCAAAATAAGTCTCCAAACATAGCAAGAATATCAGAATGGCCAAACCCAAGGGAATATACTAATACCATCTTTGCTTTGCATAAATGTAAATTTCATTTTGTTATTATTTCCACATCCCTCATACATTAGGTATAACAGATACTTCTGAGTCCTTTATACAGTAAACAGATGGTGAACCACTACAAAACTAGAAGCAAGCATAACATCTAAAGGAATTATTAAGAATCTTACTCTTCACTGGGAGGATTACCACAGAGTTGGACAAATAATTCTCTTAGGAGGATCATGAGGAATTAGGGTAAGAAATATACTGGAAATGATAGTAGAGATGGTCACAAAAAGAAGTGAGAAAAGAGATCATAGTAATCAGTGAACAGTAATATAAACACTCCTAGAAAAAAGAAAATCTACACAAAAAAGAACTGTCCAAAGAGAATGAAGATTGATGGCTGTGAAAAAAAAGAAAAGAATGCTCTATAAGCTCCACTCAATTTGCTGAATGTAAAATATATTCCTGAGACCCCGACATTCCTCAAACCCCAAAATAAAGTCAATGTCTAAGTAAAACTGAGACTTAGTACTTGACATAGTTTCTAACAAAAGTAATAACCAACTATCTTACTAAAGTAAGATCCAATTATGTCAGTTTACAAGAGATAAAGAAATGAAAACATCAAAAGCAAGAAAACAAAAATATGAAGACTATCTAGTCATGTCAGTGGTTATAGATGTAAAAACAGAAATTCAGGAGAGAATAGCTATGTAAAAGGGACAAGCCAGCCCAGTAGATAGAGCACAGAATGTAGTCCTGCTCCAAAAAGCTGTCGAATGATTTTTAGAAAGTCATCGTATTATCTCTGCTGCTGCTGCTCAGTCCCTTCACTCGTGTCCAACTCTGTGTGACCCCATAGACAGCAGCCCACCAGACTCCCCCGTCCCTGGGATTCTCCAGGAAAGAACACTGGAGTGGGTTGTCAATTTTTTCTCCAATGCATGAAAGTGAAAAGTGAAAGTGAAGTCACTCAGTTGTGTCCGACTCTTAGAGACCCCATGGACTGCAGCCTACCAGGCTCCTCCATCCATGGGATTTTCCAGGCAAGAGTATTGGAGTGGGTTGCCATTGCCTTCTCCATCATATTATCTCTAGAGCTGAAATAATGTAGATTCAGTAGAATCTTTTGAGGAATAGTGATATGATGTAAATAAATAACACAGTGTTTTCTGCATGAGAAAACACTACCTAAAGAGAAAAGGGTTTCTAAACTTTTTTAAGAGAGAAAAATTTGACTTATTTACAAAGCTACTAAATATTAAATATGAAAAATGGCTTACCTTTTTTCCCCTAGAAGGTAAGAAGCGGATGAAATCACATATTTCCAATGGAAGATAATTACTGCTTGAAACCAGGTCACTATAATTATCAACTGTTTAAAATGAGACAAAAAAAGGGGTAACATTAATTATCTACAATTATACATTTGTTAACAAGAAACTTATGTGACACAAAACCTCAAGCCTTGAAGAGATATATGTCCCTAGGTTTAAACTCTCCAGGGAAAGCTTCTTTGAGCAAAGATTGGACAAATAGTTGAAAACTATTTAAATAATCGCTGATCACTAAATGTAAATAGTTTTTTTAACTAAAAAAAAAAAATTTTTTTTAACATTTACTGTTATCACCCTACTTTTTTTTCCCCAAAAAAGGAAAACATGAAAGTTCAGCTAATATAAAAAGGTCCCACTATTTAAAAAAAAAAAAAGAGGGTAATACTCAAACAGCTTCAAGGACAAAAAGTATGTTCCAGACCAGATCATATTTACAGTTCCTCATCTAGAATTCAGCTAACATTCAACTGCAGCAATCAGCCAAGCTTGGCAAATTAAAATAACAGTAATTTTGACAGATTATCGTCTATAAATATTCAAATACGGACGTCTGTGTGCATGCAAGGGTCTCTATATGCCAATCAAAATGCTTTGTTTAGGATCCTAAAATTGAGCATTTTTTTACCCTTCATTTCTGTAGGGGTCCCCTGGATCCTTAACTTTCATTTTAACTCTTTCACCTCAACTGATAAAGTGGCCAATTATTTCAGTTCCATGCCCTGAATTATATTACCTATAGCCTGAATTTTAAAATTTTGAGAGTAACATTCATACAAATATAAAGCACCAATAGACAAGAAAAAACAACCCAGGGTCGTAAAAAATCTAGGTCTGTAAAGACAAAAAGAAAAATCCAGGAATTGGGGGTAATGGAGATAAGGAAAGCAGGGAGAGGAGCTTGACAGTCAGCAACTGAATAAAAGATTAACTTTTCATTCATGTCATCAGGTATGCCTTGGTAAAGTAAAATCCAAATATAAAGAGCAATTAAGAACTTCATAAATTAGGGCTGTATGCAAAGTTCAATTAAGATAGACTACTATTTATTTGGCTCAAGGAAGACTTTATACTTTAGGTATACCAAAGTGTCAAAAGTGGGAAAATACATTTAGTGTGAAATTGAAACCAAATTTTTTAAATGCATAGATAGCCCTATATTTAATCAAAAATAATGGCTTTAAAGAACACAAGCTATCTGATACATGAATTTTCTAACTGTCCTCCTCTCCTGTCTCCCATTAGTTTAGTTTCCCTTAAACATGTACACAGTTACTGAAAAGCCTCAGATATTCCAGGAAAACTACAAGTGATAAGCATTCTTCTACATCTAGAGGAGCAACAAAATTATGGAAGAAAAGTCAACCTATTTGGAGGCACTGCCCTTCTATGCCCACCTGGAAAGAAACAGCTATAAATACCTCTAATAAAATTGCTCAAAACATCTCTGGAAAATAAGCTTGAATGAAACTCTACTTCATGATCCACCATTCAACCACCCAAAACCAGGTCCAACAGTGGATCCAAGCCAGACCAACGGTTCTCAATACAGTGAAAGTGAAAGTCACTCAGTCGTGTCTGACTCTTTGCGACCCAATGGACTGTAAGTCCAGGGAATACTCCAGGCCAGAATACTGGGGTGGGTAGTCGTTCCCTTCTCCAGGGGATCTTCCCAACCCAGGGATCAAACCCAGGTCTCTCGCATTGCAGGCGGATTCTTTACCAGCTGAGCCACCAGGGAAGGGAAGACAAAAAAAAAGTCTGGTCCAGGGACCAGTAGCTTCAGGCTCCACTGGGAATTTGTTAGAAATTCAGAATCTCAGGCCCTAACCAATGACATATTGGATCAGAATCTGCATTTTAACAAGATCTCCAAACAATTCATATACATAGTAAAATTTGAGAAGCTCTGCTGGAAGAAGATTAGAATGAGAGAGAAAGTATAATTCCTCTGTTTAAAGATTGGTTCCCACTACAGACCACATTTTGGCCAATAAGCAACCAATTTTAATCTCTGGTTTATCATTACTCCTATAATTTTTATATTTTGAATAAGGGATCTTGAAATACAGAAACCCCTTGTGAGTCAAAGTAATGAATAATCATTAAATCTCAGGTCCCAAGAAAGGCTGTGACAGTTATCAAATCACATTAGCTACATAACTTACTTAAAAATAATAATAACTCCTTTCATTCTAAATCCTAGACACCAAGAACATGCAGGGTTCCCGTCACTAAGAGGGAGACCAAGAGACCAAAAGCTATTTTATAACCAGAAGAGAAAGCTATACATGCTGGTTATTTAGCTATGGTCTCTCAGCAACAAATCCACCCTTTAATACTCAGCTCAGTAACGCTGATAATATTAATAGAACTGTGGAAACTACTTTTCTCTTTTGCCAGCTAGCTTCCTCATGCTGCCAATAAGAAGCTTGCTTTTTTCACTCAGCATTGACCTAGCACAAGCCCTCCATCCCAACAGCAGCAGTTGGTAAGAGCCACAAGTTTTTTCTGACATTCTAAGAAGTACCAGCAATAGTCAGACAGTACCCCATCTAGAAGTTTTGAACCCAAACTCTACTCTGAGCTCTTCTTAGTCCCCCTGTCCTCTGGATGATTGATGCTTTCTGCAATTATTGTCTCTGTGTTACTCCAGTATTTCCCTTTGGCCTTTTCAGCCTCTAATTAATACCTGTATAACCTACTCCCCGTCTAAATTTTATGGCAGAAATATAGTGTAGATAGCTTCCCTGTCTAGATTCTAACTGATATGTAAATGGAATAAAATTTTAGCATGATTTGATCAATCTGGAAAACTACTTTCCCAAAACATGATAATCCATGAGAAAATATGTACTGACTCTTTCCAAATACATACAGGGAAATGGTGGCAAAAAGTACAATTGGGAAAGAAAAAAGAGGGAATATAACCTAAGAAAGTAATGTACTAAAACAAACATCATGGTAGAAAACACATTTTGACTCCCCAAAGCATAAAGAAAAGGCCAATAAAAAGTCTGAAACAAATATGTTTTCCACTTTAATAAAAATCACAGAATTTAAGAAGTAGAAGGAATTTTATTTGCTGCCTCTGCCACTATTCAGTTTTGTTAATTTTATATTGAGTTTGGATTACTATACTTTCAAGAAGCTGTTGAGAAATTAGGGAGAATCCATAGAAGATTACAAAAATTATGAGAGCACTAGGAAATAAAAGCCATGAAGAAGGGTTCAAGGAGTCAAACTTTTCCATCCAGTATATTGTGAAGAAAACTTCAAGCCAACATTATTAGCTGCCTCCCAGTTAAAGAGTTCTGACCAGTTTATGCTTATCCTTCAGATGCTTAAAATGATAAAAGATAATAGTAAATGAAGACATAAAATGGAGTTACCTAGCTTAATGACTCTCCTTCACATTAATAAAGAAGCAGCTATTAATGCTATTCATATGAGAATGACAGAATATTTTTTTAAAAAACAATGACGATGATAATGTCCAGAACACTACAGCCAGAGATCTGACTTAACTGGTCTGAGGTAGAGTCTAGGCATGTTTAAAAACAAAAAACACACCCAAGCGTTTATAATGTACTGACAGAGGGATTCAGAACCACTAGTGGGACATTCTATGACTTTAATACTCAAGATATGATCTAAACACTAGTTACATCCAGAGCTGGCTTAAAACTGAACATTTAAAAACTAGGATCATGGCATCCGGTCCCATCACTTCATGGAAAACAGATGGGGAAAAAATGGAAACAATGACAGACTTTATTTTCTTGGGCTCCAAAATCACTGTGGACGGTGACTGCAGCCATGAAATTAAAAGATGCTTGCTCCTTGCAAGAAAAGCTATGACTAACTTAGACAATGTATTAAAAAGCAGAGACATTACTTTGCCAACAAAGGTCCGTCTAGTCAAAGCTATGGTTTTTCCAGTGGTCAGGCATGGATGTGAGAGTAGACATAAAGAAGGCTGAGCGCCAAAGAATTGATGCTTCTGAACTGTGGTGTGGGAGAAGACTCTTGAGAGTCCCTTGGACTGCAAGGAGATCAAAACAATTCATCCTAAAGGAAATCAGTCCTGAATATTCATTGGCAGGACTGATGCTGAAGCTGAAATTCCAATATTTTGGCTACCTGATGTGAAGAACTGACTCATTGGAAAAGACCCTGATGCTGGGAAAGATTGAAGGCAGGAGAAGAATGGGACGACAGAGGATGAGATGGTTGGATGGCATCACTGACTCGATGGACATGAGTTTGAACAAGCTCCAGGAGTTGGTAATAGACAGGGTAGTCTGACGTTTTTCAGTCCATGGGATTGCAAAGAGTCAGACATGACTGAGCGACTAAACTGAACCAACTGACCAAAACATGTTGAAATAATTCAGAAGGAAGTGTACTTATTGAAAATAAAAATACTTATAAGAACGAAGGAAAAAATCAGTGTGTTTTACTCTGGTTTAAAAAGAAAAACTGTTACAATAGTAATATAATCATATCAACACTGTTATGGGTCTGTAGCACACACTTAAAACAGAAAGGAATATAACACAAAAGCAGTAACTCAGATTACCTATAACATCAACGCTGTCAATATTCTAGGGTGAATGATAAATATACCAATACTGCAGATAGGGTTCCTATGAATGAAAAATTTCTGAAAAGAACCACTTTACTATCTACCTTTGGGAAATAATTAAAGCTCTATGTTAGGAGACATATTTTCCTTGATGTCTCCTTAATTCACCATATAGTCTTCCTATAACCACCACCATCACTCTCCAAAAAGGACAAAAGGTTATGATTATTTTTTACAATGAAACGGCATGATGTATAATTTAGTCTGATTTTTCTCTTCTTCTGTACCCCACTACTACTAACTTCCAAAAAGTTCACTCTCTGCTTCTGTCATAACAGAAGCAAAATCTCCAGCCCCAGAAAGACCCAGATGATTCTTTTGAAAATGCTGAAGACAATTTTAAAGAAGAGGTCAGATAAAAGGCTATCAATAAAAGGCCTACTAGAAAGTTTTTATAATTCATGTGAATTCTGAACAGCACAATAGAAAAGCCAAAGTTTTCAGAGATTAAATTTATCATTGTACTGGCAAACAGACTGAGCTTAAAATAAGCAAAATTATATCCTATGAATATTTAAAGAAGAGCAACAGTGTCTATGTTTTAGCTTCATTCAGTCCAAGGATACTCCTAAAAAATAAAGTGTACCTTTTTTCATTTGACAAAGCCCAACTGACCTAGTTTCTGAGAATGAACAAAACTACAGATATTAAAAATAGCACTGCTTAACCCATAGAGTTATTAAAGTGGATGCTGGAGCCAGAAAGATTTGGGGGCTAAAAATACAAATGCACAGACTCACTGAAATGGAGTCTTCTAAAGACCTAAGTTTAAAATTATGACTTGAATTCATTGGTTCCTTTGGGTAAGATTTTACCAGAAGGATCTAAGAAAGCTAGGTGCACGTGAAACACTGTAGGGATGAATTCTGATTTCCCAAACTGGATCTGGAATAAGACTTCCCAGGAAGCCAACACTGACACAACCCAAAAGAAGAGTGCTCTTAGGAGAGAAAGCAACGGTCAAAAAACAACAGAAGCTAAGCGTTCCTAATATGACTCTGTCATTAACTAATATGACTAATAAAGTAACCCATACCAAAACTCCTTGAAAACTTCCATCAGATTTTAATCATTCATGTTAGTTACATAAATTATTTATAGCTATTTTTTCCTTCCAGTTAGTACCAGAAAACACTCTCTTTGTGTCTCTACCTATCTTCATAATAGTATGTTCTTCATAATATGCATAATGGGGGGGACGGGTAGATGCATAATATGCATCTCTACTATCTTCCTAATAGGCATAAAAGTATGCCTTACTTGCTTCAAAAAGCCTATATTATTTGAATAAAGTAAAATATGCAATATTTATTTAAAAAATTAAAATACACCGTAAAGAAGTGACACTTACTAAAAATAGTTGAATGAACAAATATCACTACCTTCCTACCCCCATAACATGGAAAAATTTTAACAGAAAAAGTTTACCAGCTCCATCACCAATAGAAAGCTTATTATATCAAAGAAACACAACTATTTAAAATCACTAGAATTATTTTTAATCAGGAAGAATAAATTAAAAATAAGATTCTCAAACTTCATAATGAATCAGAATTACTTATTAAGCTTGTAAAACTACAGAACCTGAGCTCCATGGCCAGAGATTCTGATTCATAAAGTCTGAGTTTCTGAAAATGAACCCCAAACTCTACATTTTAACAGGCTTCCTAAATGATTACCATGTGGATTATCCTTGAACTACAATTTGCTATACACTTCACCTTCAATCCACTGTCAACTTCTTAATAAGTCTTTGAGGTCTGATCAGAATGCCCACTGTCAGTCTCATCTTAAAAGCCTCAATTTCTACTTAAACTACATGCTTAGAACTAACACAGAGATAAAATAACAGCAATCAGTTATTAGACATATATTACTATGGGCTGTAAATTCTGCACAATCTATTATATGTACATAAGCCTGGCATGCTATAGTCCATGGGGTCACAAAAGAGTTGGATATGACTGAGTGACTAAACAGCAAGAATTAAATGATATTTTGCATATAAAATATAGTACAGTGTCTAGCTAAAATAAATAAATGCTCAATAAAAGTAGCTGCTAGTTGAAAACTAACGGCCACACAAAAACCTGCACATAGATGTTCAGAGTAGCTTTATTTATAATTGCTAAAACTAGGAAGCAACCAGATGTCCTTCAGTAGGTAAATGGATTAAGTAAACTTTGGTACTTTCAGACGATGAAATATTATTCAGTACTATAATGGAATGAGCTATCAAGTCATGAAAAGACATGGGGAGAACCTTAAAGTAAACGAAGTCAATCTGAGAAGGCTATGTAACTGTTTGATTCCAACTAATATGCCATTTTGGAAAACAAAAAACTATGGAGACAGTGAAAAGACTAGGAATAGTCCAGGGTTGGAAGTTGGGGAGAAGTGATGAAAAGGCACAGAGGATATGGGGGGGATGGGTGCAGTGAATATATCCTTTATAGTTTTATAATTATACATACATGTCATTATACATTTGTCCAAACTCACAGAATGTACAACCTAAAGAGTCAATCCTAAGGTAAACTATGGATTTTTGATTACAATGTGGCAATGCAGGTTCATCAACTGTAACAAATGTACCACTCTGGTGGAAACTGTTGATAAATGGAGGAGGCTATACATGTGCAGGGGCAAAGGGCATACAGGAAACCTCTATACCTCCCTCTCAGTTTTGTTGTGAACCTAAAACCATTCTAAAAAAAAATCATCTTTATTCAAAAACAAACAAACAAACAGTAAAGTGCTATCATCCCTAACAGTAGAGATATTATTTTATGGGGGTCCTCCTAACAACCCTAAGAGGCAGTCGCTATTATTTCAAATTGCAGTTAAGGAAACTAAGGTTTAACAACTTGCCCAGGCAAGTAACTTGCCTAGAGGTGGTAAAGAAGAGACAGGATTCATGAGAAACCAAGTAACTCCAAAATCTGAACTCTTTAACCTAAGCTAACATCCTCAAGAAGCCAGGCAACAACAGCCAATGCAAAACCATTCCACAGTCATAACCACCCTTTACAAGAATTTTCCTGAGTTATGCCCAGGTCAGTCATGGGGAATGACCTAAAAGCACACTCACAAATGTTCCTACAAGGCTAAGAACTAAAGAAGGGCAGGCACAGGACTATGACAGACAGTCTGCTGCTGCTGCTGCTGCTGCTGCTAAGTTGCCTCAGTCGTGTCCGACTCTGTGCGACCCCATAGACGGCAGCCCACCAGGCTCCCCTGTCCCTGGGATTCTCCAGGCAAGAATACTGGAGTGGGTTGCCATTTCCTTCTCCAATACATGAAAGTGAAAAGTGAAAGTGAAGTTGCTCAGTCATGCCCGACTCTTAGCGACTCCATGGACTGGAGCCTACCAGGCTCCTCCGTCCATGGGATTTTCCAGGCAAGAGTACTGGAGTGGGGTGCCATTGCCTTCTCTGACAGACATCTGAGAACAGGTAATTATAGTAACCAAAACTAAGTAGGGGTTGATGAATAAACTACTTTGTATTAAGGAATGTTCAAATAAGTATAATACTTAAAGAGTGTTTAATGCTTTCACAGAACTTTAGAATTATAAATTACTAATAACTCCTTGACAAGGGTCAATATGACTGTTAACCTTCCAGCAGAAAACATGAAGATACAGGTTGATAAAATCTAAACAGCTAACACTGAATGACTTTAGATTCATTAACCTGACAAACTCAGTCTTGGAACTCTCCACACATAAGGACTATGATCCTTAGTTATGAGTCTAAGAAGCCACAAGGGGTCAATTCAAAATAAGACTCTATATTTGAATATTATGTTCATATTCACACAAAATATGAACATAATAAATATGAAATTCAAAGTTCTCTAATGCTCTTTAATGTTTCCTACTCAAATTTTATAAAATTTGATTATGTTCCTAATGATTAAGTTTTGTACATTTTTTAAAACACTCTAACTTTTCTCAAAATATGTATTTCCCAGTATCTCAAATTGCTCCCATGTGGCTACTGTCTTATCTCTCAAGTATTAATATATTTCTCGCTTGCTCTTCCCACAACCCATCCCCAAAATGGTAAGCAATGGTTTCCATGAACATCCCTTACCCTGCTCCCACCTGAACCACAACTACATTCACAAGTAAAACAATTCACTGATAACGTCAAAAAAAATGAAAGCAAGCATTAGTCGCTCAGCTGTGTCCAACGCTTTGTGATCTCATGGACTGTAATCCACCAGGATCCTCTGTCTATGGGATTTTCTGGGCAAGAATACTTGCCAGGAGGTTGCCATTTCCTCCTCCAGGGAATCTTTCCTACCAAGGGATTGAATCCAGGTCTTCCGCACTGCAGGCAGATTCTTTACCATCTGAGCCACCAGGGAAGCCCGATAACATCAGCATACCACTAAAACTACAAACTCAGAAAATGAAAATTACTGATTATGATAACGTGTACACTATTCTGTTCAACTGTCAGAACAGAACTTGTATTTTAACCCAGTATCTCTCAACAAGTTAATGCAACTCTTGTAGTTACTTAGTTTAATAAATCTTAGTTTTACAGATAACTAAGAAGATTTTTAATGAAATGCATTCAAATTAGGCTCTTAGTCAAATAACATATGATACATAATACAGAACAATATACATATATAACTTAGGCAGAAAGAACACATACTTCTCACTTGTTCACTATCTCTTTAAAGGAAATAAACTCTTCACTACCTGTTCCATACTTCACCGGAGAGCTACTGCCCAAAGAATCTTATTATGGCAGGAGGAAGCCACAGACTGAACACTTCCCTGTGCTAGAGATCTGTTCATTAAACATGTAAAAGTAGCTAACTCCATTATCTAGATTTTTACAAAGAATGCATATTACACTTTAATAGTTACAAAAGATTTAGTCATTTTTTTAATGTGATAAGTTTATTTAGTGGGAGCTTTTCTCTTTTTTTTTTTTTTTTTAAGGAAAAAGCAGATTTGAGAAATCCCTGCCTGAGGAATAATGCAACTTTAAACATATCAAATCCCACAAAAGCACATCAGTGAAATCAGTGATGTTGTGAAGGGTTCTACATGGTGGCCGAGTCCCTGAACCAACAGACACCACATTTCAAGAGCTGTGTGCTTCTCTTTCAGAGCTCTGTCTACAGAAAAAGCACTTTGTTCTTTATAATGGAAACCAGAGCCCAGAACTAATATGACCACAGAAATTATTTGGAACGGCCTAGAAGTCCCTCTAACTGCGTAACACCCACGCATCTCAAATGATACGAAACCTAAACATTTGGTAAATCTTTCCCCACTCTCTTCGTACCAAGTATAAAAAAATATGTTCCCCGTTAATGAGCAGGTTCTCTGGACACAACTTAATAGGGATACCTTTAGGCCCCAGACTGCCCTCCACTCCTTCACAAAGGAAGAATAAGCCATCTAGTTGTAATTCAATCAGAAACTTTTTAAAGAACCTATCTTTTAATGGTATAAAAATGCACTGTCCAGTAAGGCAGTCAGTAGCCAAATGTGGCCACTGAACATGTGAAATACGGCTAGTTTAAACTGAAAAATGCCCTAAATGTAAAATACACACTGACTTCAAAGACTCAGTAGGAATAAAAGAAGGCAAAATATTTCATTATTTTTTATTAATTATTTTAAATAATATTTAAATACGATACATTATTAAAACTAATTTAACCTATTTCTTTTTACCTTATTTAATGTGGCTACCAGAAAATCTTAAATTACACGCATGGTTCACATTGTATTTCTGTTGTACAGTGCTGATCTACCTAAACCAGTGACCATAAGCCCTGACTAAACTTCCTGTATCAAGCTTTCATGCTTCTGTAGCATCACAAAATCTGGTCTTCACCAAAATTCCCTTTCCCCCTGATTTGCACAGTAGATTATATTCAGGTTCCTTCCTTTCTGATACCATCATTCAGTCTTAAAATGCTGAATAAATTCTGTTATATTTCACCTCCTCCACCAGCATCACCACCCAACCCAAGTTACCAGCCTTAAAATATTCATCTTTTACCTCTAATAGCTATCACATTTAGAGAAGAAAAGGCAGAGAATTTTTCACAAAGGGGCCTCCAGGTTATCTTTAAGAAGCAATCGGTGACAGTGCTAAGGGTTTACTCTCTAGAATCAAAAATCATGAACTCTGCCTTCCACTGTGCAAAGCATTATAGCTCAGTTCCCTTATCTGTAACATGGGTAAATACTATTTATGTTTCATTTAACTCATCTCATTATTAACATAAGAAAAGCATTTAGAAAAGCATCTGGGACTTCAGTGCTAATAAGTATTAGTTATTACTGTTATTATAATTTCCTTTCTTGTCCTGCTTCCTGAACCTATCATTCTCCTCTTTCTACTCCTGGCTGCTGCATCAACAGGTTCTCACTTCAGCCAAACCTGCAGCATATGCAACAAAAGGTAAAGAATACACATCAACAGGAGGGAGGTCATTCAGAGCCAAAATAAAAAAGAATACCAAACACAAGAGCCCATAAGAAAGTGTACTACGTGACATAACCAGAAGATTCCTCCGCATGATAAATAGTCAAGCTAATTCTAGGACCCTGTAAAAGGTATATTCAAAGGGGTTAAAACAGATGTTCCTAAAGTCCCCTTTTAATCCTCTATGCCCCTATCAAAGTATCCAACCCAGACGTTAAAACCTGGAACATATCTCCTTGATAATACTCAACAAGACTAAAACTTCTATGTTCTTTATAACCTTGAGTCAGCTACTGACTCATATCTGTACACCTAAAAATTAACAAGTTCCTATCTGCATCTATTGGAGAGCCTAAGTTTAGACCTCTATCACATGGCAACCCACGTTAAAATCTGTCCACTCTTACCTAAAAGCCCAAGAAGCAGAAGACATATACATCAAAGGTCAAAACACTCACTTTGTCACTTGTGGTGTACCGAGTCTCAGGGACCTGGAGTAGATTCAGGTAAGCAGCTCTTTAACTTAAAGCCAAAATTCAGTTCAGCTTAACCTCTCATTACCCTTTTCATATTCTGTCATATACTGTAGACAACTGCACTATATATTTTATGTCCTACTTTCTCAAATTAGACAAAAAGCATCTTAAAAGCTAGGACTATACCTTCCCTAATTCAAAACTACAACTTTAATTCTGACATATTGGATAGACAAATATTTGTCTTGTTAGATTGAATGTATAGTTACAGCATTAAACAATATTATTTACCTTTGTGAAGTCTTTGGTTTTAGAACAATTTCACGTGATTTCACTTGATTATTCCAATGATCCTACAGTCACAGCAAAGACATAGTCTCATTTTCTATGAAGTACCTGAATTTCAAATGCCTGATTAACTAACTAAAAATTATTCACTTTAGTATGTCTTAATAAGCAAATTTTTAGTCCAAGACCACGCTGGTCATAAGTGACAAAGCCAGAACGGCACTGTGCTGTATCACACCACGCTAGGGTCTTTCTCGGAGAGAGACAGTAAAGGAAGGGAGAAAGTCAAAGAAGACACTGACAACAAGTTTTGATAATGAGATAAATGTATGACTGATCCCTAAATAAAACTGAACTGCTTTTCACATTTCCTTTTTCCTATCTTATTAAAGTCTCAAAGTTTTATTTTCCTTCCTACAAGTTTCTTTGTGTTGAGTTTCTTCCTTTATTCTCACCAAATTAGTTGTACTTTCATCATTAAAATTACATTCCATCTCAAATTTTACCTGCTTTCTGCCCTCATGCCTATAAGCCAAATTATGTTTTAAAAGTCATGCAATTTTGTAAATATAGTTTCCTTATTCTGTCTTAATGAATGTTTTATTATTCACTTGAATTTGCCAGTATTCTCTAAAACGGTTTTTGTTCAAAGCTACGCTCTCTAAAAATAACCTATATAAGTCCACATTCCGCTAATATATACACTATACTTTTGTAAGAAACAAACTGGCAGCTTCTCTAGAAAAGAACCTACATTGAACAATCAACCAACAGTAGCTGACACTAAAATAATAATAAAAGCATTAACTTGCTATTTCACTACTGAGTTTATATTTAGAATCTCCTATAAACCCCCCATTTAATCAATGACAATGTAATTCACTCAACTTCTCTGAATCTGTTTTACTGTGTGTGATAATAAAAACATTGATCTAGATTTTTGGAATTTCTTTTAAATTCTAAAGAGTTCCTGAGATTGCAGATTTAAGTCCAAGTTTATTTACCCTATAAAAGTTGATTTATTATTTTAATGCACATATCTGCACCTTTTCTACTTTACTTAAAGGTAAGAACTGTACATCTTCGTAGCCTTATCCTTTTGGATAAGAGATGCTTATGGTGCTAACATAAGAGGTGCTAACGTGGCGCTATGCACATGCAGGCATGTTTCAGTTGCCTTTCTACCTTAAGTGTTAAATTGTTAGCACTGACAGAAGACTCTCAATTACCTATGTGTGATTCAACAGCAAATCACTTCAATTTCTGAGAAGACATAGTAAAATTGGTTAGAACCCAAGTTAAGTTATTATAGTGCATGAGCAATATTCAGCATAACGAGTATCTGCAAAAGAGATGGTAATTAATTGGGACAGGGAGACTGGCCCCAAACCCTGTGCTTAGTCACAGTTCTTCATAACCCTTAGAGCCATTTCCCAACTGATGACGTGAAAACCAGACCTCAGAATGACATCCACATCCCCAGATCATAAAACTAGAGGAAGGAAGAATAAGGGAAACATTAACATGGATATGTATTCTACTTCTGATTCACTAACTGAACTTGCTTCAAGAAATTTACCAAATTTGTTTTCAGACAAGGTGAAAGGCAATTTTATATTACAGTAAAATTTGAGGAAGTAATTTTTAAAAACACAGACATACAGTTTTTCAGGTATTTCCAATCAATGTGTAATTATGTCAACATTAGCTTTAATTTAGATTGAAACCTATTATCCCTCTAAATAGTCTTAGTAGATGCCTAGGCCTTGGTAAAAATCACTAACCTGTGTTTGGAATACTCATGTATCTATAAAATTCAATGCAGAAACAGGCAGAACAGACAACAATCATATAACTGTGCACAGAGAAGCAGGAAAATGAAAAAGTTTCTGGGAACCTTCATAAAGAGTCACAGATAACCATCGCATCTATACGCAGTTAAACACATGGCACTCCAGTTTCGGGAATCCTGAGCTCACCAAAACTTTGACAACTAAATTTGGGTTGCTTGGGGTGAGTGAAAGAGATGCGAAAGGGGACTGAGGAGCCTTTAAAAACCCCTATTTTGACTAAGACTGCAGCTGTAATTACAGCTGTTCTGAAGCTTTTCTTGGAACTGCTAAATAACAGTTTTTTAAATAATAATAACCAAAAGTAGGTTTAATGAACTGAAGAATTTAATAGGAGGACTTCATAGTTAAAGGTTTTTTTTCTTTTTTACTATACAATTAATTTTCTATTGTTTTTGCTCTGCAACTAGTAGATAAGAATTGTTACAAAATGCAAGAAGCTTTCTCAGCTTTCTTAGATGTCCAAGTTTTCAATGTTTTTTCTAACATTAAAAAAAACCACATTAGAAAGTGTATACTACACTTCCTTCCTTAAGTATCTTTACATAAACTCACATTTTACGTTTCTTCTCCCTCACCATGCCATGTACTTGGCATACTTATGAAACAAGTATATGAACAAACTAGAAATAGGTATGACATCAATAAACAACACATTGAGTCCTTTTGATAACATTCCAAATATATTCTCTAATAGTGTACTTACATTTAAAAAGGTTACATTACACACAAGCACAAATGAAGTTATACACATTGTAGACTCATTTTTGTATCATATTTAAGATACGAACAGCATCTCATTTCTCTGGATCATTATTCGTTCAGTACCTAAAAATCACAAATCTCATTCTGGTCAAAAACATCTACATAAGAGGCTCTCAAACTCACTGCCTCCCTCAGACACAATGAATCTACACCCAAACATGCAAGTTCCTCTGAAAGAAAATCAGAGACCAGCAAGTGACTACTGCAAAGAGGGTAAATAAGGAAAAACCTACATCAAATGAGTGGAAAAGCTGAGAAACATTCTCTTCATAAACTCCAATCCCAGCACAGCAACATACAACTGGGAAGGAATTCACAACTACTGGCTTCTCCCTGAAAAATGAAGAGTTTAGACCTAACATCTACCACTCCAACTTTTAAGACTTCATCTGAGGGATTGGGCCCCAAATCATCTAGCTCTGAAAGCCAATGGGACTCTACACATTATAGGAGTCCCAGAAGGAAAAAAAGAGGCAGAAAGCTTCTTTGAAGAAATAATGGCTGAAAACTTCCCTAACCTGAGGGAAGAAATAGATACCCAGACACAGGGAGTCCATCTGAAGTGTTTCAAATAAGATGAGTCTCAACCAAGTCCCATTAAATTAAATTATCAAAAGGTAAAGACAAAGACAGAATGTTAAAAGCAGTGAGAGAAAAACCATATGCTAAATAAAAGAAAACCTCAACAGAATATTCAGCAGATTTTTTTCAGCAAAATCTGAAAACTTTTATAGGCCAGAAGGAAGTATATTCAAAGTGCTAAAATAAAAAAAGCCAACCAAGAATACTCTACTCAGCAAAGTTGTCCTTCAAAATTGAACAAGAGATAAAGGGTATTCCAGGCAAATAAAAGCTGAATGAGTTTAAGGAGAGTTCACTAAGATGGCTGAATAGAAAGACTCTGAGTTCACCTCCTCTCATGGTTCCTATCTTTGATAATGGGGCTTCCCTGGTAACTCAGCCATTGTCAAAAAATCCATCTGCCAATGCAGGAGACATGGGTTCAATCCCTAGTTTGGGAAGATCCCCTGGAGAAGCAAAGGGCAACCCACTCCAGTATTCTTGCCTGGGAAATCCCAAGGACAGAGGACCTGGTCGGCTACAGATCAGGGGGTTGCAAACAGTCAGATATGACTGAGTGAATAAACAACAACAACACTCACTAATAACATTGTATTATATAACTGAAATTTGCTAAGAGAGAATCTAAATGTTCTCACATACACACACACAAAAAAGATAAACAGATAAAATAGGTGAGGTGATGGATATGTGAATTAACTAGATGGTGGGACTTCTTTCACAACTCCACATAGATCAAGTCACTACAACATACACTTTAAATATCCTACAACTTTATTTGTCAAGTATGGCTCAGTCAAGTGGCGGGGGGCGGGGGCCGTAGTTAAAAAAAAAACCACACATCTAATGAACTTTTTAAATAAACTGACTTAGTAATTTTAAAAATATCCTAAACGGCTGAGATTTTATGTTTGCATATTTTCATTTCTATCTGTGGAGAGCAGGAATTTCTAGAAAAACATCAAGAGTAAATGAAGATACTTTCTTGAGAAGAAATAAAAATGGACGTCTTTCAGAGTTCCCAACATTTAAAGATATAGAGGCTAAAAAAAAATACTTTCCAGAAAATTAAAGAAAGCTAGAACAATGAACATTTACAAGTACCAAACATCACAAGTAGAGGAAAATGTCATTTAAGGAGCAAAGTAGGGTTCATGAAGGAAAGCTTCTTACCAGTGACTGGCAAAATGTAGACAAATTTAAATAAAATTATATAAATGTAGATAAATCTGTTCTCTAAGTTCCTCTGAATATCTAAAAGAGAAAGCTCCATTATTGAAATTTTGGTGATCTTTTGCAGAACAAAAAATAAATAAATAAAGTTCTCATAAGTTATGGAAAAGTACTTAAGTATATATGATAATACTAAAATATTGATTATATCTGACATTTACCCTAAAAGAGCTTCAGAGTAAATCAAATTATTTTCCATAGTTATAGTAAGCATATCCATGTAGAAATAACAGATATACTATACTTCATATTATTTTCCATTCAAGCTGGTTTGAAAAGTGCAAGATCTTGATTAGGAAAGAGCTTAGAGAGCTTGATTAGAAAAGAATGGGAAATTCAATTCTTTTTCTATATTCTGAAAAGTTAGGAAGAAACACCCCAATAATCCTAAACGTGATGGCCAAATAATTACATTTCCCTAAAATCTAAACAGACCAAAGTCTTTCATGGATGTCTATACTTATACTAAAACGTAAGCAAGCATTACAAGAACACAGGGCGTCACAAAACAAGAGGCAAACTCACAGATAATAAGACGATTTGCGTATTCAAAGAGGACAAGGATAATTTAATTTCAAAGCATAGATTATATTTATAGAAAACTGTATCCACCTGTAGTCAAAAAGTACCTCATAAAAGCAAAGAAATCACAGGAAGCACAGACAAGTAACCAAACTCAAAACTGAACAGTGTTAAGTACCAGCTGCTAGAAACCAGTAATGCATTAAAAAGATACAAGAGAATAACTGATCCATTCAGTCACAAACCGAGCTCCCAGAAATGCACAGGTAGGCTTTGAAAAGTTGCTTGCACATATCGAAGTCTGCAAACTAGGTATTAAAAATTATCTCATTCGACTTCTTATAAGACCAAAAAAAAAAAAAAAAGCTGCTGCAAAACCCTCCCTTCCAGCCATATGTCTACTTTGAAGCTTTTCATTATTATACATTATTGTTTTGTCTACGGCACAGCAGGTATATAACAAGATCCAAAACACGGTGCAAAGAAGACAGGAAGACTTAGAGGACTTTTTAACACTACAAAATACTTAATTACTTATTCTTATAAGTTTCATAAAGATATTCCTTCTGAGATCAAGAGCTAGAAAGGCCTAAAATCATGACCAGGGTAAAGGGCCCTCATACTTGGGGTTTGGGGAAGAGGACTGTGGGGTTGGGAAAAGAGTTCAGGACCCAATGATAGAAAAATCTACTATGACGACTCTAAAAATCTGGGAAGTTTCCACTGGCCCTCTCATGCTCCGGAGGCTGCTTCTCCCCAACTCTGTTGATAAAATCTAAATTGTCCAATGGCTGCTCATCTACAAGATCAATTCTCTGAGAGTTATACTTAACCAACCATTCCCCCAAACTAGTTGTACTATGCCTGCACCCATCCAACTAAAGCACTATAAAAAAATTCTACCATCCTTCCCCAAGTCAGAACTCTCTTTCAGAGCATTCTCAGCTCAGTATTTTCTATTAGGTTTAATTTTCTTTCAAACTGTGAAAAGTTACAGAAGCAGGAATTTGCTTTATTTTCTTGGTTCCAAGATAACTTTCATTAGAAACTTAGAAGAAAATAAAAGACAAAAACATTTATTAAGTGCCTAACAACACTGCTATGTATGTACGTTTATGCAATTGATTCTATTTAACCCTCACTATAACCCTTGGGATGAATATTTTTATATTCACTCGACAGATGAGAAATCAGAAAATTAGTTTAAGAAACTTATCAAGTTAGCAAGTGGTAAATACAAGACTTAAACCCAACTATCCCAGGGCAACTCATTCACAAAAAGGCTTAAGAATCCTATAGCTATTTCCCATCAGTAATGCTGAACATAATGAATACAATGTTTCAACTGTAAGTTAACAATTACTTCAGTATATGTTTTTCCAAATAGTTCTTAATTTTTCTCTCTACTTTTTCATACCATAGTTCAATAATTAGTTTATATTTTAAACAATTGGAAATGATACTTGAAAATAAAATACTTTTTAAAACCCAGGTATTATACATGCAGAATGATTGCTTTCATGAAGGAAGGGTTCTGTGGGGTGAGGGGGGAAACTGCCAATACAAAACTGTGCACAACAGACATTTCCATTAGCCTGGTGGGCTGCCGTCTCTGGGGTCGCACAGAGTCGGACACGACTGAAGTGAATTAGCAGCAGCAGCAGCAGCAGCAGGGCTAGAACACACAGTAACTCTCATCTCAATAAACACACCAAAAAATCATTTGACAAAACCCAAGATCTGTCCCTGATTTGAAGTCTGAAAATTAGGAATGGAAAGGGAAGCAATCTAATAAAGGGGTCTAGGAAAAAAATCTATAATCAATATCACATTTAATTATGAAAGAAAAGATGCTTTCCCCCTAAGACTAGAAGCAAGACCAGGATATCCACTATCACCAGTTCTATTCAACATTATACTAGAGGGTCCAGCCAGTGAAGTCAGTAAAAAAAAAAGAAAGAAAGAAAAGGCATCTGTATTGGATTGAAAGAAATGAAACTCTCTTTATTCACGGAAGACATGATTGTCCATGTAGACAATCCAATGGAATCGATAAAAAGAAAAGAAAAATCTAGAATGGAAAAGTTCACTTAGCAAGGTTGTAAAAATCAAGGCCAACATACAAAAATAAATTTTACTTTTATATATTAGCAATGAACAAATAGAACTGGAATTTTTTAAGATATTATTTCTAAATGGCAAAAATACCATTTATAAAAAAATTGAATTAAAAAAATGCCAGTTATAAAAAATTGATTTAAAAAAATACCATTTATAAAATACCATTTTAAAATAACTTTTATAAAACACCATATATAAGAGGAAAAAATAGCATACTCGGGGATAAATCTGGCAAAGTATTGGAAAGATCTGTACACTTAAAACTATAAAACACTGCTGAAAGAAATTAAAAATCTAAGAAAATGTTAAAAATATAAGTAAATGGAGACAGCCTTATTCTTATTCTTATTATTCTTATTCTTATTATTATTATATTATTATATTATATTATATTACATATATATATTATTATATTATATTATTATATTATATTATTATATTCTTATTCTTATTATTAACCTTATGGGTTAAAAGACAACACTGTTAAGATTTCAATTCTGCCCAAATTTATCTACAGATTCAACAAAAATCCCAATATCCTTTTTTCAGATAGACATTTATAAATTGCTTCTAAAATTCATAAAGAAATGTGAACGACATAGTACAGTTGCATCCCTCTTGATTGAATCAGGAGAGTAGCTACAGAGATTTGAAAACTGAAAGTGAAGTATATAGAATCGTTAACTATAACAAGAGATTGAAGTAGTAGCAGTTAACTAGTGAGAAGTAAACAGAATTCTAAAGAACACAACAGCAGCCAATACTTCCTAAGGCTCAGACAGAGTGGCTAAGCAAGAACCTCTACCAACTTCTCTCAGGCGATTTCAGGGCTGACACTCAGACCTTGGAGAGGGCACAGGTCTCTCACTGAATGGTAGAGAAGGTGCTCTGGTGACATGCAGGCAGAACCTGCTGAAAATCTGCCTGTGGATCCTGCCAGAAATCCAGTCTTTAGGGAGCTATGAAACAAAAGCTGTTGACCTGGAAGTGTCCCACCAAGGTAATCTGCTACAAACCACACGAAGGAGAGACACAAAGAGAAGGTGCTAGCTGATGGCTGCAGTTACCACTGCTCTCTCCGCACTTCAGGGAGCCTAGTGGAGAAAAAGCCGCACATGCTCAGGAGATGTAGGCTAGGGGAGCTATGTGGGCTGACACTGGAGAAGATGAGTATGCTGCTGGAGACCACAAAGCAAGCACACAAGAACCAAGAAGAAAAACTCTCCTCAATTTCTCTCCAGCATTCTCTAGTGACAAAGCTTAACACTGTACAAGATGGCAAAAGAAAAATATTTAAAGGACCTGATACATTTTCACAGAGCAGGTGAAAAAAAGGATAAATCTGGAGCTGAGAGGCAATAAATTGACAACCAGTACAATAGCCAATATCTTATAGGCCATAAAAGAAGAATAAATTTAGAAGGGTAGCATGACCTGGCTTCATGACTTCTTATAAAGTCACAGTAATCAAAATGATAGCAGCATCGAGACAGACAAAGAGTTCGTGGAACAAATCTGGTAGTCAGAAATAAACCCACATATATATGACAAACTGATTTTTGACAAATATCAAAAGGACAACCTTTTCAACAAATGATGCTAGAACTGGGTACCACTACATAAAAACATGAACCTCCATACAGCTTATGATCCATATTTTAAAAAGCAATTCAAAATTCATCATAGAATGAAGCATAAGACCTAAAACCATAAAACATCTAGAAGATAACTTGGTAGAAAATCTTTTTTAAGCTTGGATTAGACAAATACATCTTAGATACAAAAACAAAATCCATATAAAAATATATTGATTGCCTGGGCCTCATCAAAATTAAAAATGTGTGCTCCTCAAAAGATACTATTAAGAGAATGAAAAGCCACAATCTAGGAGAAAATGTCTGCAAAGCATAGAATAAAAAATATATAAAGAGTGCTCAAAATTCAATAATGAGGAATTAAATCAATTAAAATAAAGGGTAAAAGAGCTGAACATTTTACCACAGAAAATATACAAATGGTAAATAAACACATGAATTAATACTCAATATCATTAGTCATTAGAGAAATGCAAATTAAAACCACAAGGAGATATGACCACACAAACACACCAGTTAGTAATGTCTAAAATTTAAAAGAATGACCATACCAAATGTTGGTAAGATATAGAAGAACTATACACTGCCAACAAAATCAAAAACAAAAAGAGCTACATTTTTTTTTTTTTTTTGGTAAAGCTACTTTGGAAAACTATTTAGTAATTTCCTAAAGAGTTATATGCACTCCTACTCTATGACCCAGTCATTCCACACTTAGGTATTTACCAAAGAGAAATGAAAATATGTGTTCATACAAAAACTGGTATATTAAATGTTCATGGCAGCTTTACTTGTAAGAACCAATAACTAAAAAAGAACCCAAAATGCCCATCAATAGATGAATGGAAAAACAAACTGTGATACATCCATGTGTGTCACTTATCAATTTATTGCCCCTCAGCTCTGAATGCATCCATCAATATATGCTGTATGACAGACAAGAAAGTTCCTTCAGTATGCTCATTCCTTCAACATGCCCCATGTTTAGCTCTCTCAATAGAGGGCACTCAAGAGACACTCAAGTAGGTGCAGATATGAGGACTTCCAATAGAGTATTGTCTTAGCCACCTGCAGAGAAAACAATCCTTCTGGGACCTTGAAGCCTCAACCTGGTATAATAAAGTGTCAATGTCCCTTACGGGCTTGGTCTCTTACCAGCACCAGCATCTATACTCCCTCTACAAGCCCTGAGACTGAACATAGTTGCCTGTGGCCCAGATAGATACACACCAAGCTGTTCCTCCTGCAAGCCTCCAAGACAGCCCACCCACTCCAAAAGTTTCCTGCTCCTGCTGGCACCTGGACTCCCACTACACACCCATTCTGTCAGTTGCTGATCCTCTGCTCTCCTCTTACACTCCAATGAGTTGCCTACTGCTCATTCAGCAACTTCAGACCACCTCGGGCCTATACAAACCATGAACTTCCCTGCTGTCCAGCACTGAACCCCATCTTCTCCAATGACATCTTAACCCCTTCCAAATCTCTCCTCCTTGGGTACTCTCCCAAAGCCCTACAATACTGTATAAAGTTTCCTTATTATCTTATAGTTTTAACTCTTTAGTCATATTAATAATTCTTGATACTAAACTTTCCTTCTTTAACCAACTGTATGGTTTCCATCTCCTACCTGAGTGGTACAAAAAGAAGAGAAATAAGGATGCAACAACATGGATGAATCTCAAAATAATTATGCTGAGTGGAAAAAGCAACTCCTTCCTAAAAGGACATACTACAAATCCCATTTTTTAAAACTTTAGAAAATGTACTAATTTATAGTGACAGAAAGTATATCAGTATTTCCCTGAAAGGGGGGGAAGGTCAGGAGGGGGTAAGAGAAGGAATTACAAAGGAACAGGAAGAAATTTTGGAAGGTGATAGATACGTTCACTATTTTAACTGTGGCAATGGATCCACAGATGTACACATATGTCAAAATTTATCACATTGCATATTTCAAATATATTCAGGGCTTAGAATGTCAGTCATATATCAATAAATCTGTTCTAAAAAAAATAAAGCCATATTTCCTCATCACCCCCCCAAATATACTATATTGAAGTCTATAAGAAAAATGAAATATATGCTACAGAATTATAAAACACTTAGAAGAGAATGTTTAATTAATGCAGGAATTAATATCCAGATATAGAGAATTAGATTAATATCCAACATGTAAAGAAAATTCCTAAAACAAAAAATGGGCAAAGGATTTGCTTGAATAGACATTTCTCCAAAGAAGATGTACAAATGGCCAACATGAAAATATGCTCAATATCAGTAGTCATTATGGAAACGAAAAATCAAAACCATAATGAAATACTGCAGCATACTCATTAAGATGGCAATTATTGAAAAACAGAAAATAAGTGTTGGCAAGGAAGAAGAGAAATTAGAACCCAGTACACTGCTGGTAAAAATATAAAATGGGGCAGCCAATATTAAAAACACTATGGCGGTTTCTCAAAAATTAAGAACAGTATTACCATCAGTTCAGTTCAGTCGCTCAGTCATGTCTGACTCTCTGGGCCCCATGAATCGCAGCACGCCAGGCCTCCCTGTCCATCACCAACTCCCGGAGTTTACCCAAACCCATGTTCATTGAGTCGGTGATGCCACCCAACCATCTCATCCTCTGTCATCCCCTTCTCTTCCTGCACTCAATCTTTCCCAGCATCAGGGTCTTTTCAAATGAGTCAGCTCTTCACATCAGGTGGTCAAAGTACCGGAGTTTCAGCTTCAGCATCAGTCCTTCCAATGAACACCCAGGACTGATCTCCTTTAGGATGGACTGGTTGGATCTCCTTGCAGTCCAAGGGACTCTCAAGAGTCTTCTCCAGCACCACAGTTCAAAAGCATCAATTCTTCTGTATGCAGCTTTCTTTATAGTCCAATTCTCACATCTATACATGACTACTGGAAAAATCATAGCCTTGACTAGACAGACCTTTGTTGGCAAAGTAATGTCTCTGCTTTTCAATATGCTGTCTAGGTTGGTCATAACTTTCCTTCCAAGGAGTAAGCCATATGACTCAACAATTCCACTTCTGGGTTTATATCCAAAAGAATTAAATATAGGGTCTCAAAGAGGTATCTGTATACCCATGTTCACAGCTGCATTACTCATGATAATCAAAAGACAGAAGCAACCCAAGTGTCCACTGACAGAAAAACTGATAAACAGAATACAGTATAACATGCACAACAGAATATTATTCAGGCTTAAATGGAAAGGAAATTCTGACCCTCGCACAACACGGATGAACCTCGAAGACACTACACTAAGTGAAATAAGCTAGTCAGAAAAAGAAAATACTGTATGATTTCACTCATATGAGGAACACAGAGTAGTCAAATTCAGAAACAGAAAGTAGAACGGTGGTTAACAGGGGTTGAGGGTAGGGGAATGGGGAGTTACCACCCAACGGAACTAGCTTTGCCAATGAAAAAAGTTCTATGGGTGGATGGTGGTGATGAGTGCATTAAGAATGTAAATCTGCTCAATGCCACTGAACTGTACACTTTAAAATGGTTAAAATGCCAAATTCTATGTGTATTTTATCATGATTTTTAAATTTTAAATAATTTTAAAAGAGAAAAGCAGAGATTATTTCTCTTTGTTATAGTTTTATTAGTCCCAAAATGGAGATGTTACCATAATAATAAAGTAGAAAGAGTAGATTCAGATAAAAAGGCAATCACATCAACAAGCATTCTTAAACCCCCCAATCATGGTGTGACATAATAAGAAACATATTCATAGGTCTCTGTCTCTGGTTCCTAATACAGAGCTCTAAAACCCTTATAATTGCTTGAGTGACAGGGGTGGTAGGAGCAATTTTTTTTCCTGATATTTAGTCTTTGGCACTAGTTTCTGACACAGCACTCCCAAAATCCTGATAATTATCTGAGTGATGAGGGTGATAGAAGCATCTTACACAGAACTCCTGAGTCCCTTGGAATTTCTTTTATTTTAATGAGGCTACTCTTGGTGGGCTCCTAGATAGCTTCAGGATGGAGGCTGGTCACCAGAAAGACCATGTCATGATTAGAAGCTTGGAACTTTCAGCTCCACCTCCTATCCTCCATGGAGAAGAGAGGGGCTGGACCCTGAGTTAATAATCCATCACATCTACATGATGACATCTCCATAAAAAAATCCATAAACTCTAGGTTTGGAGAGCTTCCAAACTGGTGAACACATCCATGTACTGGGAGGGGGCACACCCATCCCAGACCTAGTCCTTCATCATCTGGCTATTCATCTTTATCTTTTACTATATCCTTTAAAATAAACTAGCAAACATGTTTCCCTGAGTTCTGTGAACCATGACAACAATTATCAAACCTGAGGAGATTTCAGGAGTCTCCCACCCACCCCCCACTTGATTTAGAGTCAAATCAAACAAAAGTACAGGTAACCTGGGCACCCACTACTCGCAATTGATAACTGAAGTAAGGGTAGTCTTGTGGGACTGACCCCTTAATCTGTGGAGTCTGTGCTAACTCTCAGTTGGGTGTTCTTAGAGAATTATAGAATTTACTGGTGTTTCCGGAAAACCCACATGTCTGGTATCAGAAATGTAGGGACTAAAGTAAATGAGTTTTCTTTTAAAGGGCCAGATACTATAAGCCACTAGGGACACAAAGATAAACAGTCCCCAAATTAAGGGGATTCTGTTGTAATCACATTTATACATAGGCAAGAAAGTAAAACAAACAGCTTTGTCAGATGGCGTTATTAAGGGCATGGTTTCAAACGAATTCCAATACCACCCAGAACCAACTGTAATGATCAGTTTTCAAATGATAGTAGCAAAATATCTGATTTCTTCATACTAGAAAATTTTAATCCAATTCCCCCACACTCACACTGAAAATGATCACTCCTGAAACATCATTTATGAGAGAATACATTGAAATATGTAAAAGAATCCTGCAGATATGTGACAGATTTAACATCATGGCCATATTTGCATAGTAATCTAAATCACCTCATCTTCCAGATGACAATTCTTGTTTTTAGGTGCTGCCTTCTAAGCCCTATCATTCAATTTACTGCTTACCAAAGTTAAGAATTTTAGGTTTATGAGAGAACAGATAACAAAAACAGATAATTCACCAAAATATTTTTTTAAAAGGAGGAGGAATAAAGAAAAATCCATTTCAAAAAAACTTATGAGAAATGTTGATACTCACTCATAGACAAAGAAATACAGACTAAAATAAGAGATCCTTTTCATCCACTGAGAAAATCATAAAAGTTCAATAACACCCAGTGTAGAGAAAATGTGAGGGAAAGTTTGTAAATTGATAAAAATTTTCTGAAGGGGATTTGTTTCTGTGAATCAAGAATCTCAAATGATTAAATCTTTTGAGCCAACAATTCTTCTCAAGGAGTTAATGCTAAGGAAAAATTAGACAAAATCCTTTTGTATACTAATACACTGCTATATATAATACATAGGCCATATGTCATGGATATCTGTATTTTTAAAAAGCTTCTCAGGGAATTTTTATGATCACTATCTGGTTTTGGATCCAGGACCCAGTGAATGAATGCATGTATTGAAAGAACTAACTAACTAATACCTAATCAGAAACTTTTGTAAGCCTGGCACTATACTGAAAAATACATTATCATGTTTAACCAAAAGAACTAGAAGCAATTTTTAAAAGTTTCATATTCCTAAAATATTGACAGTAAAAACCTTAAAAGGAATTTTCACTGTTCTATTCATTACCTTACTTAATAGAACTGATGCTTTTCGTTAACTGGAAGGACAAGTTCCAGTTACCATTTCATATTTTTCCATTAATTTATATTATAAACTGGAGCTATTCTCAAAATTAAATTAAAATAACATCTAAAAACACAAAATAACAATTAAAAATTAGTGGAGTATCCATAATAAAACTGAAAAATACAAAACAGATTTCACAGTATAAATATTAAACTAAAAAATCCTAAGAATCTTATCTTAAAAACTATGATTATCTGGATCATTAAAATCTTTGAGAAAATGTCTATATCAGCTATATCTACAATGAGGAGGTGTTTTATATATTTTTTTTTTTCAATATGGTATCGAATATATATACCGCTCGATAAAGGACAGAAATGGTATGGACCTAACAGAAGCAGAAGATATTAAGAAGAGATGGAAAGAACACACAGAAGAACTGTACAAAAAAGATCTTCATGACCCAGATAATCACGATGGTGTGATCACTCACCTAGAGTGTGAAGTCCTGGAATGTGAAGTCAAGTGGGCCTTAGAAAGCATCACTACGAACAAAGCTAGTGGAAGTGATGGAATTCCAGTTGAGCTATTCCAAATCCTGAAAGATGATGCTGTGAAAGTGCTGCACTCAATATGGCAGCAAATTTGGAAAACTCAGCAGTGGCCACAGGACTGGAAAAGGTCAGTTTTCATTCCAATCCCAAAGAAAGGCAATGCCAAAGAATGCTCAAACTACCACACAATTGCACTCATCTCACACGCTAGTAAAGTAATGCTCAAAATTCTCCAAGCCAGGCTTCAGCAATATGTGAACCGTGAACTTCCTGATGTTCAAGCTGGTTTCAGAAAAGGCAGAGGAACCAGAGATCAAATTGCCAACATCTGCTGGATCATGGAAAAAGCAAGAGAGTTCCAGAAAAACATCTATTTCTGCTTTATTGACTATGCCAAAGCCTTTGACTGTGTGGATCACAATAAACTGTGGAAATCCTGAGATGGAAATACCAGACCACCTGATCTGCCTCTTGAGAAATCTATATGCAGGTCAGGAAGCAACAGTTAGAACTGGACATGGAACAACAGACTGGTTCCAAATAGAAAAAGGAGTACGTCAAGGCTGTATATTGTCACTCTGTTTATTTAACTTCTATGCAGAGTACATCATGAGAAACGCTTGACTGGAAGAAACACAAGCTGGAATCAAGACTGCCGGGAGAAATATCAATAACCTCAGATATGCAGATGACACCACCCTTATGGCAGAAAGTGAAGAGGAACTAAAACGCCTCTTGATGAAAGTGAACGCATATATATGGAATTTAGAAAGATGGTAACAATAACCCTGTGTACGAGACAGCAAAAGAGACACTGATGTATAGAACAGTCTTATGGACTCTGTGGGAGAGGGAGAGGGTGGGAAGATTTGGGAGAATGGCATTGAAACATGTAAAATATCATGTATGAAATGAGTTGCCAGTCCAGGTTCGATGCACGATACTGGATGCTTGGGGCTGGTGCACTGGGACGACCCAGAGGGATGGAATGGGGAGGCGGAAGGGAGGAGGGTTCGGGATGAGGAACACATGTGTACCTGTGGCGGATTCATTTTGATATTTGGCAAATCTAATACAGTTATGTAAAGTTTAAAAATAAAATAAAATTTAAAAAAAAAAAAAAAAGATAAAAGAAAGTGAAAGAGGAGAGTGAAAAAGTTGGCTTAAAGCTCAACATTCAGAAAACAAAGATCATGGCATCTGGTCCCATCACTTCATGGGAAATAGATGGGGAAACAGTGTCAGACTTTATTTTTCTGGGCTCCAAAATCACTGCAGTTGGTGACTGCAGCCATGAAATTAAAAGACACTTGCTCCTTGGAAGGAAAGTGAAAGTGAAAGTGAAGTCGCTCAGTCGTGTCCAACTCTTTGCGACACCATGGACTATAGCCTACCAGGCTCCTCCGTCCATGGGATTTTCCAGGCAAGACTACTGGAGTGGGTTGCCATTTCCTTCTCCAGGGGATCTTCCCCACTCAGGGATTGAAACCGGGTCTCCTGCATTGTAGGCAGATGCTTTACTGTCTGAGCCATCAGGGAAATCCATGGAAGGAAAGTTATGACCAACCTAGACAGCATATTGAAAAGCAGAGACATTACTTTGCCAACAAAGGTCCGTCTAGTCCAGGCTATAGTTTTTCCAGTGGTCATGTATGGATGTGAGAGTTGGACTGTGAAGAAAGATGAGCGCAGAAGAATTGATGCTTTTGAACTGTGGTGTTGGAGAAGACTCTTGAGAGTCCCTTGGACTGCAAGGAGATCCAACCAGTCCATCCTAAAGGAGATCAGTCCTGGGTGTTCATTGGAAGGACTGATGCTGAAGCTGAAACTCCAATACTTTGGCCACCTCATGCAAAGAGCTGACTTTTTGGAAAAGACCCTGATGCTGGGAGGGATTGGGGGCAGGAGGAGAAGGGGACGACAGAGGATGAGATGGCTGGATGGCATCACTGACGCAATGGACATGAGTTTGGGTAAACTCTGGCAGTTGTTGATGGACAGGGAGGCCTGGCGTGCTGCGATTCATGGGGTCACAAAGAGTCGGACACGACTGAGAGACTGAACTGAACAAAATAAATACAAGATTTTCTATCCTGGTATTAGTGCACTGGTCATAGACTCAAATTCTGGCTATCAAAACTCAAAAAACCAGGGAGGCCTGCCCTCTAACTTTCATGAAAATAAGGATCCAGCTACAGATAAGAACAAAGCAGCAAACAATTAAAAGCATATTACAGTTGACCCTTGAACATTACACTTACACAGATTTTTTTCAATAAATAATATTGAAAAAGTTTTTGGAGATTTGCAACAATTTGAAAAAACTCATAGATGAACTATGTAGCCTAGAAATATTTTAAAAAATTAAAAATTTAGGCATTAATATCTAAAATATATGCAAATCTGAATCTATTTTGTCATTTATGACTATAAAATATGCACAAATTCAATATAAAAAGTTAAAATATATCAAAACTTAGGCACACAACACAGATCGTACATGGTGACTTTCACAGTTGAGGAAAATGCAGACAAATATAAAGACACAGTAGTAAAGCATAACTGTAAAAAATTAACCAGAGTACATACTGTATTACTATAATAATTTCAGAGTCACCTCCTATTGCCACTGTGATGAGTTCAAGTGTTGTGAGTTATCTGCTTAAAATGCCATGTGACATTAATCACCTCTGCAAGAGCAGTTTGTCTCTCCAGTAAATTGCGCACTGCAGTGAAAAGTGACCTCTCCTGGTTTCCACATAATTTTTTATCATGTTCAGTACAATACCATAAACTTAGAATAACATCATGGGACTCATATGAAGTGCCACTAGCGACGCTAGAAGCACTTCCAACAAGGAAAGTCATGACATTACAAAAAAAAAGTTCAATTGCCCAATACGCCCCATAGACTCAAGTCTGCAGCTGCCAATGCTTGTCATTTCAAGATAAATGAATCCACTGTAAGGACCATTGTAAAAAGAAAAGAAAATTCATGAAGTCATCGCTGTAATAAAGCCAGCAGGTGCAAAAACCTTGCACATTTTGCAAAATACCTTTTTATCATATATTGAAAATGCAGCTTTTATTTGGGTACAGGATTCCTATAAGAAAGGAATATCTATAGAATATGATTAGAGAAAAATCAAAGTCATTATATGACAACTTAAAGCAAAAGAAAGGAGAAGGCCCTAAAACTAGAGAATTTAATGCCAGTTCCATTGATGTTTTGTCCCTGAAGTCAGGGAGTACCTTGCCAGTAAGTGATTGACTTTTAAAGTTCTTTTGATATTGGGCAATGTCCACGTGGCCACCCAGAACCCCATGAGTTCAACACCACAGGCATTAAAATGATCCACTTGCCCCCAAATGTCTCTCTTAGTAAAGACAGCCTTTATGGTTCATAACATGCAGGACTCTATGGAAAGGACTGTCAAAGCTATGCAAGAGAACCCAACAGATCATGAAAGTCTGAAAGGATTACACCACTGTAATTCTATCACTGTTACAGAAAAAGCCATTAAACCCAAAACAAATTCCTCCTGGAGAAAACTGTGTTCAGATGTTACATGACTTCACAGGATTTATGACAGAGCCGATCAAAGACTCAAAAGCAATTCTGAGAGATCTTCAAAGAGATGGCAAAAAAGTTTGGGGTAAAAGAGTTTCAAGAAAAGGATTTTGGAGACATTCAAGAGCTTACAGACACAAAACAAGAGCAATTAATAAGAACATGACTTGACAGAGATGCGTGTTTCTGAATCAGTGCCAGACAATGAGGAAGAAGACTAGAATACTACTGAAAGCAATCTACAAACTTAATGCAATCCCTACCAAACTACCTATGACACTTTTCACAGAACTAGAACAAATAATCCTGAAACTTATACAGTACCATAAACGACCCAGAATGGTCAAAGCAATCCTGAAAAAAAGAAAGCAAAGCTAGAGGCATAACCCTCCCAAAACTTCAGACAATACTACTAAGCTACAGTAATCAAAACAGTATGGTACTGATCAAAAAATAGATATATGGATCAGTGGACAGACTAGAGAGCCCAGAAATAAACCCATGCACCTATGGGCAGTTAATCTTTGACAAAGGAGGAAAGAATATACAATGGAGAAAAAACAGTCTCTTCAGTAAATGGGTTTAGGAAAACTGGACAGCTACATGTAAATCAATGAAGTTAGAACATTCCCTCAAACCACACACAAAAATAAACTCAAAATGGCTTAAAGATTTAAATACAAGGCATGACACCATAGAACTCCTAGAAGAAAACATAGGCAAAACATTCTCTGACATAAATCATAATACCATTTTCTCAGATAAGTCTCCCAAGGCAACAGAAATAAAAGCAAAAAATTAACAAATGGGACATAACCAAACTTGTAAGTTTTTGCACTGCGAAAGAAACCATAAATAAAACAACCTACAAACTGGGAGAAAATATTTGCAAACAATGTGACCAACAAGGGCTTAATTTCCAAGGTATACAAATAATTGCTCATACAACCCAGTAACAAAAACAACAGCAGTAGCAACCCAATCAAAGGCAGAAGACCTAATCAGATACTTCTCCCAAAGAAGATATATAGGTGGCCAGTAGGTATATGAAAAAGGTGCTCAACATTGCTAATTATTAAAGAAATGCCAATTAAAACTTCAATGAGGCATCACCTCATACTAGTCAGAAAGGCCATCATCAAAAAGTCAACAGATAATAAATGCTGGAGATGGTGTGGAGAAAAGGAAACTCGCCTACACTGTTGGTGGAAATGTAACTTGGCTCAGCCACTATAAAGAACAGTACAGAGGTTCCTCAGAAAACTAAAAAACAGAATTGCCATATGATCCAGCAGTCCCACTTCTGGGCATATGTCTAGATAAAACTCTAATTTGAAAACGTGTGCTCCAATGTTCACAGCAGCACCATTTACAATAGCCAAGACATGGAGGTAACCCAAATATCCATCAACAGATAAATGAATAAAGAAGAGGTAGTATAAATATATGTGCATGCTTGGTCGCTTCAGTCATGTCCGACTCTTAGCGACCCTATGGACTGTAGCCCATCAGGTTCCTCTGTCCATGGGATTTTGTTGGCAAGAATACTGCAGTGGGTTACCATTCTCTTCTCCAGGAGATCTTCCTGACCCAGGTATCAAACCCGCATCTCTGTGTGTCTCCTGCCTTGCAGGTGGATTCTTTACTGCTGAGCTACCAGGGAAGACCATACACAATGTACTACACAGCCATAAGAAAGAATGAAAAAATGGCATTTGCAGCAATAGGGATGGACGTAGAGATTATCATACTAAAGTGAAGTAAGTTAGAAAGACAGATATCACATGACATCACTTATATGTGGAATCTAAAATATGATACAATAATTTACAAAACAGACTCACAGAAAAAGAAAACCTATTTATGGCTACCAAAGAGGAATAGGGAGGGAGGGGACAAATCAGGACTTTGAAATTAGCAGATACAAAAAACTATATATAAAATAGATAAACAACAATGTCCTACTCTATAGCACAGGGAACTATATCCAATTATCTTATAACAAACCATAATTGAAAAGAATACATATATAAAACTGAATCACTTTGCTGTATACCAGAAACTTCCACAACAGTGTAAATGGACTATACTTCAATTTAAAAGAGAGACAGAGAGATAGAAGAATGAGTGCCAGAAAACAAACTGACATAAGACAGAATCTAATGTCTGGCAGAGAAGGTCTAATTATTCAAGACTGCTTTTGACTTCTTTTTTACAACATAGACCCTTTTATGATATAGGAACTGAAATTAAGCAAATGGTAGGAAAGTGAAAGTGAAAGTCTCTCAGTCATGTCCAACTCTTTGCGACCCCACGGACTATACTGTCCATGGAATTCTCCAGGCCAGAATACTGCAGTAAGTAGCCATTCCCTTCTCCAGGAGAATCTTCCCAAAAGGGTAGAAAGATGGGTACCATACAGAAAGTTTCAGAAAAATGAAAAGGCAAAAAAGACAGAAATTATGAAATATTTCCATAAAGTTATACCAAGTGCCTGCCACTCCTGCTCCCCTTCTACCTCCTCCACCTCTGCCTCCCCTGAAACAGCAAGACTAACTTCATATCTTCCTCTTCCTCATCAGCCTACTCAATGTGAAGACAATGAGGATGAAGGCCTTTCTTATGATCCACTTCCACTTAAACAGTAAATGCTAATCATGCCGTACAGTTAACAAACTCATCTAATGCATGTGTATGGTCTTCCTTTGAAAAATTTAGTAACTACACAGCAAGAACTGTATGAGATTTTTTTGTATCATCATCACCCAAGTATTCACTGGGTAACACATCATATGCAAAACTTGCAATGAAGTGGACAGCCTTGAAGTGGATAGCCTGTTCTTACACAGGCATAAGGTAAGTGGTATTCAAAATTAATAATGCATTAGTTTTCTTACTGTTTTATAACTTTGCTTTCAATTACATTACCACAGAGCAAAACTCTCTGTCATAATTGGAGAAACTGCTTATCATCACAAGTGGAGTGTTTTTAATGTAACAATGTTTCTAATACTGTATTATGAATATGACTGAAACACTGCATGCCATAAAAATTTTATAATGATTCATTCATTAGTGTAAGGTTAGGCTACTACAAAACAATCATATCAATTACACTAGGCTATAATAAAGCAATCATATTGCTACCTCCTTGTTATCAGTGCATGAACTGTTAGAGCTATAAATATGAATTTCTTTTTCATATTATCTTTTCATTTTTGATGTCTAGTTTTAGTATCTGACAGACAATTTAGGTTTATCTTGTAAACAGACAACGTAAATTTACAATATTTTCGGGGAGGGGACAGTCAGTGCTGCTGACCCCTGCACTGTTCAAGGGTCAACTGTATTAGCAAGAGCCACAGGCACAAGTTCCAGTCCTTTGCCCTAAAAGGTTAAAAGAATTTTTTTTTAATTATGTATAGCTAAAAATCTACCACAATCTGGCATTAAAGATACTTCTAAAATATCTGAAATCAGGTCTCAGGAATTGACTACCTACATATTAATGCAGTTCTCAGGAAAAATTTTATGCAGAGAATACTAAGTGCCAGACACTGTATTGGACATAGAAGATTGCACTGAACAAGGAGAGTCCATGATGGATCCAACACAATCTAATTCAACAGCAGCTTGCAGGTTTTACTTCTGGGTTCCTCCATCTAACATCTGTTCTAGGCCATTTTTCCCGGCTGACAATATTTAGCCTCAGATTGGCCTGCTCTGGCGATCTTTATCCTATTTAAAGTCTACTTTATACTTCTTTTTTCCTCCAGATTCTAGAATAAAGGTCTGCCTCAGAGATTTTTCCTTTAAATTTTTTTTTTTTTAGTGATTTCATGGTATTCAAGTTTTTCTAAAATTTTAATTGTATTTATAACTTTTATCACAAATGTATTATCACTTCATCAACCAAAATTTCTCTTAAATTCTCAATTACCACGATTTATATTTTCCTTTAAGAGTTACAATGATGAAAATCAGCAAACCTTAAAACTAAGGAGTTCTTAATTCTTCATTTTTAAATTGTTAAATGCATTCTTTAGTAAGCAGATATATTTTACTGGCACAGTCTTTATGAAAATGAATTCAAGTTATTTATATTGCATTCAAATCTGACCCTGCTACTCCTCCCTCAAAAAAAAAAAAAAAAAGAGAAAAGAAAATCCTCCATCCACCATCAAATACTTATTGACTACCCACTATGAGTCAGAAGCTATAACTTAGGTGCTCAGGTTATATCCCAAGGGGTTAACTAGAAGGGATGGCTCAGTGTCCCTACCCCCAGTATTATTCAATTTCAGCATAATCTTGCTCTGGGATATTTATCTTCTCCTTTGCATGCCATAGGACTGACCCAACTATGAACAGTAGACGCTCTGCAAACAGGATAAAAAAGGCCAACGGTTTTCCTGGCTTCAGCCAAGCACTCAGGCCTTAAACTGCACATACATGGTTCAGGCCATGTGCATTTAGGTACTTAATAAAGGTTTTCGTGAAAAAGAAGAAAAGGTTTCTCATTGAATTTTCATTCCAGCATGAAAATAATCACTAAATACAAATACACACACACACATACATATATACACAAGGGAAACAAGAGTGTTACACATAGGATAATAAGACAAAAAGTTACAAGATACTTAGTCTGAGTGGTCAGGAAAAGCTTATCTGATGCCGCCTACTAATACAGTCTCCGTGATAAAGTGTCACTGTATAACACTATGCTATGCTAAGTCACTTCAGTCGTGTCCGACTCTGCAACCCCATAGACGGCAGCCCACCAGGCTCCCCCGTCCCTGGGATTCTCCAGGCAAGAACACTGGAGTGGGCTACCATTTCCTTCTCCAATGCATGAAAGTGAAGAGTGAAAGTGAAGTCACTCAGTCGTGTCCGACTCTTAGCGACCCCATGGATTGCAGCCCACCAGGCTCCTCCGTCCATGGGATTTTCCAGGCAAGAGTACTGGAGTGGGGTGCCATTGCTATCACTCCACAAATCTTGATTTTTAACAGTATGTATGAAAAATACCACTGTATTAATTTTTTTTGGCTGCACCCCAAAGCATGTAGAACTTTCCCAATTAGCGATCCAATCCATGCCCCTGCAGTGGAAGCACAGAGTCTTAACCACTGGACCACCAAGAAAGTCCACCACTGTTCTAACTGACTAACCAGGTATTTTTGTAAAGCATTCTCTAGCATCTAAAATTAGATCAACTAAAAACCCTTTCAATCACAATAAATCAAACTGTCAAGTAATTTACTGGTGTTTAAAAGAAACTTGTTTTTAAGCCATCTTTTTCATTTAAAAAAGTAGCACTTTCTTAAAATCTCAAAACTACACAGTATATCAATAAATTATCACCAAAAGATAACTCTCCTAGCATTTTTAAGAATGTATCTGTATTATGAGGGACTAGTACTATTTGGTGGCACAGGAAGTAATAAATACTTTTTAAGTAAGACTTACCTATTCTGCAACTGTCTATACTATATTCCAAGTCAGGAACTCAGAACTTAAAAACACAGTAACATAATTGTTCTAAAAATATAAGTATCCAAGAGAAACACTATCTGGATGGAAGGTGGAATATTTCTTTTCAGACATTAATCATACAAAAAAAGGTTTCGTGACCCTGAATGCATTTCCAACCTCCACTGCCCAAGAAAGAAAGACAAAGAAAAAGATATCAATCATTTGACTATCAGTGGACTCCCTTAGGAGGTCCCTCAGTATTTCACAAACCTGGTTCTAGAACCCAGAACTCCTGACTGAAAAGATTATAGGATACAGAATCTAGATTTGACTACATTTGTCTCTTGACTTTTCTGCTGCCTTCATTGGGTATCACTAATAACACCTAAAGTGAGGTACTTTTTAAATAAAGAACTTAAAAAAAAAAAAAAAAGACATCTCTCCCTACAGTTTGGCAACACAGTGCAGATTACTCTAACTTATCCCAAGTGAGTCAACTTATGCAGACTAGAAGCTGTAAAAAGGTTCTCTCATCAACTCTTGCTATAATACAATACCTACATCACAGGAAGGGGCTCCCCGGGTGGGGCCATTGGTAAAGAACCTGCCTGCCAATGCAGGAGACATAAGAGATGCAAGTTTGATTTCTGGGCCAGGAATATCCCCCTGGAGGAGGAGATGGCAACCCACTCCAGTATTCTTGCCTGGAGAATCCCATGGACAGAGAAGCCTAGCAGTCTATGGTCCATGGCGTCGTGAAGAGTTGGACACAACTGAAGCAACTTAGCACATACACACACACATCACAGGGAAACCTATACACCTGTGGTCTCATCCTATGCCAGAATTTAAGCATAAACCAAGAGCCTGTTCTTCTGTACTGTGCTAAGTGTTCTGTACGACTGTTTTACAATATTAAGGTTCTTTGAAAATTTTTTGACAAAATCTGTAGACACTAGATTAGCTTCAGGTCAGAAAGGCACATGAGAACTGATCATTCTATAAGCAATCTTCTCTATAAAAATATATATACAAAAAAATAAAAAGAATTATGTATTTTGCTAAAGTTAAAAAATGCAAAAAAAAATCACTTATGAATAAATAAAAAGGTGTTTCCTAAAATTTAGTCTTGGCTCAAAGTGGCCCCAAGATATTAATATTTATATTCTCCAAGGTCCATATGTTTGAGACTTGAAACTTAAGGAATGCCTATTCAGTTAACAATAATAATAGTTAACATTTATTGAGTCATTACTTCATGCATACACCAGGCACTGTGCTAAAGACTCTGTATTATTATTTACCCACATCTTACAGATTTGGAAACTCAGCATCTAATTTAACTATCCAAGCACAGCAAGCAAATCCAAATCAGGAATCAGACCACACCTGTCTTACTACATAGCTTATACTCTCTACAGAAATTCTAGAACTCACCCTACAAACACCTAGAATTCTCCCTACAAACACCCTAGAACTCACCTTAGAAGTACCCTGATTGACCTGAATGCTCAGAGAAATAATCAGAATCCCCAGGAATACAGCAACAACAACAACAACAACAAAAGCATACATTTAACTAGAGAAATGCTTCACATTTAGGTTGATTTTTATTTGGAATAAATCTAATCATAAAAGTTCAATCGTACTGTCATGCATAAAGTAATACTTACCAAGAAACATAAAGAAAGGGGAAACACAGGATAACCATTCATAAGCAGAACTTGAAATTACCAGAATACTTCTTGAAAATGGGGGTAATTTTAAGTTTTTGTGAAAACAATCCCTTTTTTCTCTTGAAAACTGTACCTAAAACATGATCTAATCTCCCACCTTAAATCTGCAAGGAGCATTAAGTTGTCCCTGGTAAAAACAAGTATCACTTGGTAAAGAAGTAGCGGAGGCAGCCGCAGCAGGACAGTGGTAGAAGGCACAGGAGGAGTAAGAGCAGCAGCATCAGAAACAGCACTGTAGGAACAACGGCAGGGACAGCAACGGAAGAGGCAGCTGCAGCAGCGGTAGGAGAGCAGTCATAGCAATATTACTAGTAAGCATAATATGCCAAGAAGAACACAGTTTTGGATTGTTGATCCTGAACCAGCCAAGTATCAGGGTCCTTCCTAGAAGCAGTACTTCTCTTTGTATAGATCTGTAACTGAATGCTATGGTACACTGTAACTTCACCAGAGAAGTCTAGAGTTGAAGAAATTTTGGAGAACAGATACTTGAATTTTAGCTTTAAAAATATCTCTGCCATAACTCAACTGTCAACCTCCTTCAGGTGTCATTCTCAAATTCCTTACTTTTCCACTCTGGGGACAGCATTACTCTCTCCCTATGTTCACAAAGCATCTTTTATATGAGTATAGTTCCCTGTTTGGCATAACTGCAGAGCATTATGTCTTTCCTTTGGACTTTTGCCTTCTCAAGACTTTAATTCGTATCTTATCCATGCAGTTGTCTTGGGCACTCAAGAGAGTAAAAGTTCAATTAACAATTTTCCCATTTAAAAAACACTCAATAATCTAGTATATAATTTACAATGAAAATTAACTAATGGTTGCTGAGAAGCTGCTAAAGATTGTGTATAAAGAATTAGGTAAGTTCAGAATCATCAGACTCAGCAGAAGTTTCTATAAGTTTCTCTGAGGACTGACTTTCCATTCAAATGACTAGACCCAACTGAGCTCTAAGCACAAATGACAGGCAGAGGACAAGTCAGAAGACCAAAGAAAATCTAAAAGGAATCCTGACACAGAGATCACATTAAACCCATAAATATGAGGAAAGAAAAAATCCAATTTGTAAAATATTAAATTATTTGGATAAAGACAATTTATTAATATAACCTAACAGTGGGAGTCTAGAATACCAAATTTGACATATCTAGGAGATCATTTTATCATCCGGTTGAAAATCTTCCACTTTTTAGAACAAACCTGTGTGAATCACTGTGGCAGTATAAGTCTGAAAGCACTGTTTTCTGATCATATGAGAAAAAAAAAAATCCATTTTTCAAGATCCAGTAAAAACTAATTAGCACTGTGGAAGAGAACATGAAATATATAAAATACTCCTTAAAAGAAAGAGAGAGAAGCTGAAAGAAAGAGAAACTGAGACTTCTGAAAATCCAGGCAAGGAAATAGCACAGAGAAAAGCTAAATGCACATACAGTTCCTGACAGCGATAGGTACAATAAACTGTCAGTCTGATCAATCTAATAATACCTTACTCAAAGAAAAAATATTATTTTTGAAACACAATGATGCAGAATGAGAGAATGTACTACTAACTGCAAAAAGAAAAGGAAAGTGAAGTGGCTCAGTCATGTCCGACTCTTTGCAACCCCATGGACTGTAGCCTACCACGCTTCTCCACCCATGGGATTTTCCAGGCAAGACTGCTGGAGTGGGTTGCCATTTCCTTCTCCAGGGGATTTTCCCAACCCAGGGATTGAACCCAGGTCTTCCGCATTGTAGGCAGACGCTTTACTGTCTGAGCCACCAGGGAAAGCACACATTTAAAAATAAATTGTGATCACAACTATGTAAAAAAGTCTATATATAAAAAAGTACTAGAAGGCACATACATCCACCTGTAACTACAATCATGTTACACTAGTGGGATTAAAAGTGATTCTTTTACTTTAAGAAAAAGTTGTCTAAATTTTCTCTAACAGTAATTTTTTAATATGAAGGTTTTGCAAAAGAAAATAAACTACATTTTATGTATAATTTAAACCAATTTCTTTTTATATCTCAATTTCTACCAAGATATCTAATATGCAAGAGGTACATTAAGTTTTTTACCACATCAGAGAAAATTTAAGGATTAACATTACCTTATTCTACTCATAAAAATAATTAGTGGGAAATCTAATTAAATTAAGACACTCAACATAAAGAGGTCATCCAATTAATTGGTTCCATAAATACAAAAATATCAGTACAAGGGTTTAATAACCACTCTTAGAATCATCAGTATAGTTATCAGAGTGCAAATTGGTGTAACTTGACATGACCTTATTCTGAAACAGACTATAAAATCAGATATTTTTTGTACGGTATAAAAATGAAACTCTATCAACACAGGAAACAAAGGCTGCTGTTGCCCCCAAACCAAATTTGCAGAGTAACAGTAAATGGACTCAAAACGAGCCATCTTATCAATAACGAAAATCAGTCCTAATATTAACTTCCCTCAGGAAAAGTTCTTTACTCATCCCTGCAAATAACAATGCATGATCTCAAAATGTGCAAACCTGATTCCAGAAGGAAATCACATTGCAAATGAGTAATACTGCCAAATCAGACAAAGAGTATTGTACCAAGTCTTTACCATTACTAAATTGTCAAAAAGATTCAAAAATAACCTTCAATCAGGTCCAACATGTAAAGAACTTGAAATTCATCACACTTGTCCTTATAGCAATAAAAAAGCTGAAGAGAAAAAATGAAAATCAACCACTCTTCTTCAATTAATCAGGGAATTGAAGCCAGAGGGCAAACCTCTAACCTGAAAACTACAGAGTCGGTAGATACAGAAAATCACACTGTGCAAGAAGCAAAGCCTAGGAAGATAAATCTTCAGCTGGAGCCAGTATCAGTAGGAACACTTTAAACAGTAAATGACAAACTGCTGGAGACTCAGTGTAGACTAGCTTAGAATGAAAAACCGTGAGAGAGCTCAGTCTTTGAAAGGCCCCAACAGTTTCTCAAGTTTTACCTCCAGGAGCCCCACCAGGTTCTCAACTGTGATAATCTGAAAAAATTTTCTTTATTTCCAGCAGGGGGAAGGGAGACATAATAATTCTTAAAATATACCCAAAGCTTTCTGTTCTTCTTAAAAAGGACAGCCTGAAAAGAAAATTATTTTAACAGAACCTAGCCTACCAGGAAGTACCTTACCTAACTCCAGCTCCCTCCAGCCTTCAAAGAACAGAAGAGATACACAAATCAGGTTTAAAAAACTGAGACCTAATCACAATACCACAGAACTCCCAACCACCTTACCTCCATATCAATACAACTCTATACAATAACAGAGCATTACAGGTAAAAAGAACTTCAAAGTCTGAGACCCCATTTAAAGATTCTCTACATAACCCAAAGACAAAAGAACAAGCCAAAATAAGAACACTGCAAGAAATGTTAGCCTCTGACACCAAATACAGGCTTCCCAGGTAGCTCAGTGATAAAGAATCCACCTGCCAATGCAGAAGACAAGGGTTGGATTCCATCTTCCTGATCCCAAGAGGAAATGGAATCCCATTCCAGTATTCTTGCCTGGAAAATATCATGGACAGAGGAGCCTGCCAGTCTATAGCCCATTGGGTTGCAAAGAGTCAGACACAATTAAGAATCGGACACAACTGAACATATATGCACGGCATGGCATCCTAGTCAGATAAATATAAAACCTTACACTAAAGATCTATTTTGATAGACATGAGTTTGAGTGAACTCCGGGAGTTGGTGATGGACAGAGAGGCCTGGCATGCTGCAATTCATGGGGTCGCAAAGAGTTGGACACAACTGAGCGACTGAATTGAACTGAAAGATCTATTTACCTCCTCTTTTTTATCTAATATGCCATGCTTGCTGCTGCTGCGGCTGTCGCTTCAGTCGTGTCTGACTCTGCGACCCCATAGATGGCAGCCCACCATGTTTGGATAGCAACAAAAAAAGACAAAGCATTGTAAAGGCAAAAAAACACAATCTGAAGAAACAAAGCATGCCTCAAAACCAGACTCATACAGCAGAGGTTTTAGAATTAGCAATGGGTTAAAAAAAGGCTATGGTAAATATGCAAAGGGCTCTAATGGAAAAAGTGAACATGTAAGAACAAATGGGTAATAAAAGCAGAACATGGAAACTCTAAGAAAAGATCAATAGGAAATGTTACAAATCAACAACAATGTAACAGAAAACAAAAATGTCTTTAGTAATAAACATCAAACCAGATCCAGGAAGCTCAGTGTACTCCAAACAGAACAAATACTAAAATACTTACAGAAAAACAGATGAGTAAATCAACAAAAAAAGAAGAGAAAAAAACAAAGAGAGGAAAAAAAATAAACCTCATCTAGAAAGAAGTAAAATAAGAATTGAACTTTCTCTTCAGAAACCATGCGAACAAAATGAGTGAAATAAACACCAACCTAAAATTCTGTACCCAACAAAATTATCCTTCAAAAGTGGGGGGGGGTGGGGGTGGCCAACTGTCTCAGACAAAAATTGAGAAAACTGAAAACCTACTGATCTGCCTTGCAAGAAATGTAAAAACAAGTTCTTCAGACAGAAAGAAGATTATATACTGGTAAGAAACATGGATTATATAAAGAAATGATGAGCATAAGAAAAGCAATATATAAAGGCAAAACTAAAACTCTTATTTTTCTTATTCTTAATCTAACAAATAATGTGTTCAAAACCATATATTTTGTGATCACAGCTTATAGAAAACTTAAATGAATGACAGAATGCTATAAAGGATGGGAGAAAGGAAGTGAGAATGCTCTAAGGTACTTGTGTATCCATGAAGTAGTGTAGCATTATTTGAAAATGAACTTGAATTACCTAGAAATGTATAAATGTTAACTCTGAGGCAACCATTCAAAAAAGTTTCTTAAGAAATATAATGATGTACTGTAACAGGATAGAAAATGGAACCATATAAAACGCTCAATTAAAATGAGAGAAAGCAGAAACAGAGTGGAAGGCCAAAAAAAAAAAAAAAAAAAATACAAAGGAAAAGAAAAAAACAAAACCAGAAACTAAGAACTGGAGCAAGGAATGGAAAACACTTAAAATATGGTAAATACTAACAAGTATATCAATAATTACTTTAAATGTCAGTGATCTACATACACGAATTCAGAGTGACAAGACCCAACTATATGTTGTCTGCAAAAACCCACTTATAAAGGCATAGATATATTAAAGGAAAAGGGATACCATAAGATATACTATGCTAACACTAACCAAAAGAAAACAGATAGAGCTGACTTCAAAGCAAGGAAGATTTCCAGAATAAGGAGAGACAGTATATAATGATAGAGGGTTGATTCCCCAAGAAGATATAACTATCCTTATATACATGCAGCTAACAACAGAACTAAATACTTGAGATAAAAACTAGTAGAACTGCAAAAAGAAATACATAAAATCTCTATTGTATCTGAAGATTTCAATACCCCACTATCAGTAAATGAACCAACAGGCTGAAAATCAGTAAGACTATGACAGAACTGAACAGCACAATCAATTAACTGGATCTAATTGACATCCATAGAGGCTTCCCAGGTGGCACAGTGGTAAAGAATGCCCCTGCCAATGCAGGAGACACGGAGACGTGGGTTCAATGCCTGGGTCGGGAAGAACCCCTGGAACAGTAAATTGCAACCTGCTCCAGTATTCTTGCCTGGAAAATTCCATAGACAGAGGAGCCTGGGGGGCTATAGTCCATGGTCTTGCAAAGAGTTAGATATAACTGAAGAACAGCACACAACTTCATTCAACAACAGCAGAATATACATTCTTCTCAAGCTCAGAGGGAACATTCACCAAGCAGACTATATTCTGGGCTAGGAAATACACCTTTACAAATTTAAAAGAACAGATATCAAATGAAATATGGTCTCAGACCACAATGAAATTAAGCTATAAATTAATAACAGTAGACAGCCAGAAAATCCCCAAGTATGTAGATATTAACAACATATACAAATGATACATGAATCAAAGTGTTGAGGATTTTTTTAAAATTTTTAACGAAATAAAAATGAAAATAAAGTATAAAAATCTGTAGGATACAGTAAATACCATACTACATTTTCTCTCTCAGAAAGAAACTTAACACTGGATGCATATATTTAAATAAAAAAAGTAAAGTTGACCACTCAAGTTTCTGCCTTAGGAAACAAGGAAAAGAAAAAATTAAATTCAAAATAAGCAGCAGAAAATAATAAAAATCAGAGCAGAAATCACTGAAACTGAAAACAGGGTAAACAAGAAAACCAACAAAACTAAAAGCTGGTTCTTTGAGAAGATCAATAAAATGAATAAACTCCTAGCTAAGCTTTCTAAGGAGAAAAGGAGAGAAGAAGTCAATTACTAATATCAGACATGAAAGATGGGCCATCACTAGCAATCCTACAGATATTAAAAGGATAATAAAGAAATATTTGAATAATTCTATGCCCACAAATTTGCTAACTTAGAAGAAATGGACCAATTCCTTGAAAAACACAATCTGCCAAAGCAAACACAAGGAGAAACAGATCATGTGAATAGGCCTATACTGGTCAAAGAAACTGAATAAACAACTAATCACTTTCCACTAGTACACTGTAAGTCAATTATACGTCAATAAAAAATAAAGAAAATTTGAAAAAAGGAAAATGTGTTCAACATGGTCTTCCTTCCTTGCTTGTTTTCCTATGGAATTTCAGGAGCAGCTGGGGAGGAAGGGAAAGAAATTTTCTAGATTTTCAAGCATCCAAAAATCAAAAAAATAAATACTACATAGAAAGTGAAGACTGTGAATCACAAAAGGAATCAAATACATCCATAGTCTACATCATGCTTGCTTCAGAAAAGGTTATTTCATTTTCTGAACTCAGCTGAGAGAGTAGAGCAACAAAACATTTTTCTAACTTTAAATGAATTAACTGACCTGAAGAATGACTCTATTCTAAATACAACATTCAGACTGAAGAATAAAATATAGTAAGTCAGAGAGAATGGAATGGACTAGAATGGGGTAATTCCATGTTTACCCAATATCTTCACTAATGATTTTAACTCAAGCAAACAAAACATAAATAAGGCTATATTCACATGTCAGAATACATCAGATCAGCACTTAAAGCACTCTCTATTTCTTTTTTTAATTTTGTCACTCCAACAAAACTAATACCAATACGGTATACAGCACACTCTCAACAATTACAGAACTTTAGAACCTGAGAGCTAGAAAGGCGCTCAGAGATACATTCCTATTCTCTTCTTTCAAACCTCCCCTTTTACCCATTGAGAAACTAATAGCTGGAGAAGACCATAACTTTTCCAAGCTATTATAGTTAACAGTGGGACTGCTGCTGCTAAGTCACTTCAGTCGTGTCCAACTCTGTGTGACCCCATAGACGTCAGCCCACGAGGCTCCCCCATCCCTGGGATTCTCCAGGCAAGAACACTGGAGTGGGTTGCCATTTCCTTCTCCAATGCAGGAAAGTGAAAAGTGAGAGTGAAGTCGCTCAGTTGTGTCCGACTCTTAGCGACCCCATGGACTGCAGCACACCAGGCTCCTTCGTCCATGGGATTTTCCAGGCAAGAGTACTGGAGTGGGCTGCCATTGCCTTCTCCATAACAGTGGGACAGAAACTATCATTTTGCCTTTTCATACTGTTCATGGGGTTCTCAAGGCAAGAATACTGAAGTGGTTTGCCATTTCCTTCTCCAGTGGACCACATTTTGTCAGAACTCTCCACCATCACCCGATGCAAAGAACTAACTCATTTGAAAAGACCCTGATACTGGGAAAGATTGAAGGTGGGAGGAGAAGGGGACGACAGAGGATGAGATGGCTGGATGGCATCACGGGCTCGATGGACATGAGTTTGAGTAAACTCAGGGAGTTGGAGATGGACAGGGAGGCCTGGTGTGCTGCGGTCTATGGGGTCGCAAAGAGTGGGACATGACTGAGTGACCAAATTGACTGACTAACTGGACAGAAACTAGAACCAAAGCATCTTGACTTCCATACTGGTATTCCTTCCACAATATACCATGCTGCTGTCAATAACTCTGATGAGCCTGAGATTTTTATCCTACATGCATGCAAAGCAATGAGACTGTGAGAGTTTCATGGCTACTGAGAACCAAAAGCATCTAGCCACACACAGACTGAACACAGAACTGAAACCATATACTCTGCAATGCATTTAATACTACCCACCCCCCAAATTTATAACCACTGGAACATGTGAATTTGACCTCACTTGGAAACAGGATCTCTGCAGATGTAATCAAGGTAACATAAGGTCATACTGGATTAGGGTGGGTTCTATCCAACGACTGGTATCCTTATAAAAAGAAGGCAATTTGGACAGAGATACAGAGGGAAGATCCCCTAGAGGAGGGCACGGCAACCTATTCCAGTATTCTTGCCTGGAGGATCCCATGGACAGAGGAGCCTGGCAGGCTACAGTCCACAGAGTAACAAAGAGTCACGCACACACAGAGGGAAGACCACCATGTGGAGATAGAGGTAGAGAGTAAAGGTACGCTGCCACAAGCCAAGAAACACCAAAGATTGCTTAAAAATACCAGAAGCTCGAAAAGAGGAAAGAATTATTCCCCTAGAGGCTATTCTTTAAAGTGACTAATTAGTCACTAATTATACGGAATTTGTTATAGCATCCCTAGGAAACTAAAACACCTACACACAAACACGCACACACCCCTTCCTGTTTACATGAGCCTGGCTTTACTAGGCCAATGTCTTCATTGGCATACTCTACTATTCCAGGAGATTCTTGCGGGAACATAACTTGATTGTTCATTACAGAAATTTCACAAAAGACTCATCAAGACTCCAACAGAAAGCATCAACAGTTTTTTAAATCCTTGCATCACTGTTTTGATCAATTCTAAATTGTTGTATTGATATTCATGATACTTACTCAATATTAATCAAGCTCCATCATCACCATTGCAAGACTCAAATAAAATCAAACTTCAAATTCTAAAATTTTTACCTTGACTTTGCCCTTTTAAGGCATTATCAAATATCTGTCAAGGTGGTATTCTCCTTTACCACAGTAAGCAATAAACTCAACTTTATCAATAGGTTGTGTCAGTAATATCTGGTGAGCCAGTATCAGATAATCCTGGCAGAAAATATGACACCCCTGGGTCAGAAACAAAGAGAAGTTTACTACTCAAAACAACAGCTGTAGCCAATGTATCATCTTTCACACTGGTTCCCCAAGCTCCAATTCCTAAAGAGCAACACAAAGATAAGCCAGGTGATGCTGCACACACAGTGGGTTACATTACAGGAGAAGAAAGCTGAAACCTAAGAACCGTCAATATTTTAAAGGAGTTGCAAGCAAAAATATCCCACCTTTTCCCAAGAGAGATTATCTTGATTATCCTGGACAGTAAGGAAATCTGCCCTCTGTTGTTATGGAAATACTATTTCTATCTTCTCAGGCTGTTTGCGATGCAAATTTCTTTCAAAAGAGGGCCCTCAACAAAAGCTGCCAATGTCTCTGGCTCAGAAGATGTGCTGAAGCATAAGAGATCATGGAGAATCACCTCTCAATAGGTATCTCCCTTGTCCTAAAGGGCTAGAGATTTTAGGAAATCAGGATGAAGTTAGTATAAAGCAATGAGTAGAAAATGTTCCAGGAAGAAAACATTTAGACAAAAAGGTACACTACCTGTATAACCTAAAACCACTTTGTGTGTCTTAAACAGTCTCTCTCAACAAGCCTGTATATCAACTACGCAAAAGTAAATAATTATATGTTTGATTCTTACTTTTATTTTAAACTATTACATTTCCAAAAGAGTATACTGAATGAGGGTTTTTGTTTTGTTTGCTAATTTTCTAGGTTTAGTAGTGCTCATGAAAAAAAAGAAAAACAGGGACTTGCCTGGAGGTTCAGTGGTTAATACTCTGCACTTCCACGGCAGGGGGCACAGGTTCAGTCCCTCATCAGGACACTTAATATCCTCCTGCTGTGCAGTGCAGCCAAAATTTTTTAAAAAAAAGAAGAAGAAAAAAAGAAAATTGTTTACTAGTTCTGAACTTCACCAATTTTACCTGTAAATACAATTATTAAATGAAATCCTCGAGAGCAGAATATAATCCACATTTTAGAGTACTTAGATTTTTAACCAAGAAATCTAAGGTCCAAATTTATCTAAAATTTGTAAAACTTTGGGTCTCATTTAATATTATACATTTTAAATTAATCCACATAAAAATTTTAAGGTTGTTGAAAAATAAAAAATAATTTGCTAGATTTTTCTAGCTATATATTTAATATCAGCATATTTTTGCTTCTGTTTGAAAATGAAGATCATATCTCATACCCTTTCAACAGTAACCTGTTATAAATTAAATCAGCTGAAAGAGAAATTAAAACTGAGTTTTGTAAATAAACAATTGTAAATTGAGCAATTTAACTTTATTTCAACTCTAAGATCAAGCAATGATCCCTGGGGGAAGAGAGGCAGGATGATGAGTAAAATGAGCACTACATAACATGTCTCCAGAGAGCTGTGTGACTAAATCTTATCACCTCACCTCTCCAGGTCTCCACTTTCCTATTTACAATAAAAAAAAAAAAAAAAACAGGTATTAGACTAAATGTTCCTTAAGGTCCATGTCACTTAACAGTTCTACAAGTCCAGTTTTCACAGTTCTGATTGATTCTATTTTCTCATGATTTCAGAAAATTAACTTCCTACTTCTTGCCCTGATAAGCTTGAAAAATCCATGGATGCAATGATGCTCTAATGAACTCAAAGAAGTCCAGTAATGGGTGAGACTAAGTCATCCGTTCAGCATGTAGTAATATTTGCGGTAAAAATAATTCTTTCAGAAAACACCAAAATCTAAAATGACCCTCACCATCAAGAAGTTCAATCGTCTATTTGAGACTGTAGGTACATGAAATTCTAATAGACTTTCAGTTCAGTTCAGTTCAGTTGCTCAGTCATGTCCGACTCTTTGCAACCCCATGAATCACAGCACGCAAGGCCTCCCTGTCCATCACCAACTCCATTGAGTCAGTGATGCCATCCAGCCATCTCATCCTCTGTCGTCCCCTTCTCCACCTGCCCCCAATCCCTCCCAGCATCAGAGTCTTTTCCAACGAGTCAACTCTTCGCATAAAGTGGCCAAAGTACTGCAGTTTCAGCTTTAGCATCATTCCTTCCAAAGAAATCCCAGGGCTGATCTCCTTCAAAATGGACTGGTTGGATATCCTTGCAGTCCAAGGGACTCTCAAGAGTCTTCTCCAACACCACAGTTCAAAAGCATCAATTCTTCGGCACTCAGCCTTCTTCACAGTCCAATTCTCACATCCATATATGACTACTGGAAAAACCATAGCATTGACTAGACGAACCTTTGTTGGCAAAGTAATGTCTCTGCTTTTTAATATGCTATCTAGGTTGGTCATAACTTTCCTTCCAAGGAGTAAGCGTCTTTTAATTTCATGGCTGTAGTCACGATCTGCAGTGATTTTGGAGCCCAGAAAATAAAGTCTGACACTGTTTCCACTGTTTCCCCATCTATTTCCCATGAAGTGATGGGACCGGAGGCCATGATCTTCGTTTTCTGAATGTTGAGCTTTAAGCCAACTTTTTCACTCTCCACTTTCACTTTCATCAAGAGGCTTTTTAGTTCCTCTTCACTTTCTGCCGTAAGGGTGGTGTCCTCTACATATCTGAGGTTATTGATATTTCTCCCAGCAATCATGATTCCAGCTTGTGTTTCTTCCAGTCCAGCGTTTCTCATGATGTACTCTGCATATAAGTTAAATAAGCAGAGTGACAACATACAGCCTTGACGTACTCCTTTTCCTATTTGGAACCAGTCTGTTGTTCCATGTCCAGTTCGAACTGTTGCTTCCTGACCTACATACAGGTCAGATGGTCTGGTATTCCCATCTCTTTCAGAATTTTCCACAGTTTATTGTGATCCACACAATCAAAGGCTTTGGCATAGTCAATAAAGCAGAAATAGATGTTTTTCTGGAACTCTCTTGCTTTTTCCATGATCCAGCGGATGTTGCCAATTTGATCTCTGGTTCCTCTGCCTTTTCTAAATCCAGCTTGAACATCAGGAAGTTCACAGTTCACATATTGCTGAAGCCTGGCTTGGAGAATTTTGAGCATTACTTTGCTAGCATGTGAAATGAGTGCAATTGTGCAGTAGTTTGAGCATTCTTTGGCATTGTCTTTCTTTGGGATTGGAATGAAAACTGACCTTTTCCAGTCCTGTGGCCACTGCTGAGTTTTCCCAATTTGCTGCCATATTGAGTACAGCACTTTCACAGCATCATCTTTCAGGATTTGGAATAGCTCAACTGGAATTCCATCACCTCCACTAGCTTTGTTCATACTGATGCTTTCTAAGGCCCACTTGACTTCACATTCCAGGACTTCACACTCTAGGTGAGTGATCACACCATCGTGATTATCTGGGTCATGAACATCCTTTTTGTACAGTTCTTCTGTGTATTCTTGCCACCTCTTCTTAATATCTTCTGCTTCTGTTAGGTCCATACCATTTCTGTCCTTTATCAAGCCCATCTTTGCATGAAATGTTCCTTTGGTATCTCTGATTTTCTTGAAGAGATCTCTAGTCTTTCCCATTCTATTGTTTTCCTCTGTTTCTTTGCATTGATTGCTGAAGAAGGCTTTCTTTTCTCTTCCTGCTATTCTTTGGAACTCTGCATTCAGATGCTTATATCTTTCCTTTTCTCCTTTGCTTTTCGCTTCTCTTCTTTTCACAGCTATTTGTAGGGCCTCCCCAGACAGCCATTTTGCTTTTTTGCATTTCTTTTCCATGGGGATTGTCATGAACCTCATTCCATAGTTCATCAGGCACTCTATCTATCAGATCTAGGCCCTGAAATCTATTTCTCACTTCCACTGTATAATCATAAGGGATTTGATTTAGGTCATACCTGAATGGTCTAGTGGTTTTCCCTACTTTCTTCAATTTAAGTCTGAATTTGGCAATAAGGAATTCATGGTCTGAGCCACAGTCAGCTCCTGGTCTTGTTTTTGCTGACCGTATAGAGCTTCTCCATCTTTGGCTGCAAAGAATATAATCAATCTGATTTCAGTGTTGACCATCTGGTGATGTCCATGTGTAGAGTCTTCTCTTGGGTTGTTGGAAGAGGGTGTTTGTTATGACCAGTGCATTCTCTTGGCAAAACTCTATTAGTCTTTGCCCTGCTTCATTCCGTATTCCAAGGCCACATTTGCCTATTACTCCAGGTGTTTCTTGACTTCCTACTTTTGCATTCCAGTCCCCTATAATGAAAAGGACATCTGTTTTGGGTGTTAGTTCTAAAAGGTCTTGTAGGTCTTCATAGAACCATTCAACTTCAGCTTCTTCAGCGTTACTGGTTGGGGCATAGACTTGGATTACTGTGATATTGAATGGTTTGCCTTGGAAACGAACAGAGATCATTCTGTCGTTTTTGAGATTGCATCCAAGAACTGCATTTCGGACTCTTTTGTTGACCATGATGGCCACTCCATTTCTTCTGAGGGATTCCTGCCCGCAGTAGTAGATATAATGGTCATCTGAGTTAAATTCACCCATTCCAGTCTATTTTAGTTCGCTGATTCCTAGAATGTCGACATTCACTCCTGCCATCTCTTGTTTGACCACTTCCAATTTGCCTTGATTCATGGACCTGACATTCCAGGTTCCTATGCAATATTGCTCTTTACAGCATGGGACCTTGCTTCTATCACCAGTCGCATCCACAGCTGGGTATTCTTTTTGCTTTGGCTCCATCCCTTCATTCTTTCTGGAGTTATTTCTCCACTGATCTCCACGAGCATATTGGGCATCTACTGACCTGGAAAGTTCCTCTTTCAGTATCCTATCATTTTGCCTTTTCATACTGTTCATGGGGGTCTCAAGGGCACGAATACTGAAGTGGTTTGCCATTCCTTTCTCCAGTGGACCACATTCTGTCAGATCTCTCCACCATGACCCGTCCATCTTAGGAACTACATAATATTTGCCTTAAAATTTCATGACATGCTCTTCAGCAAATGGAATCAGTATTCCTACAAACTAGAAATTCATCCCTTTTTCTAATATTTGGCTTTCAGTAATGTTTTCAAAACACTGGAAAAGACCCTGATCCTGGGAAAGATAGAAGGCAGGAGGAGAAGGGGACAACAGAGGATGAGATGGTTGGATGGCATCACTGACTCAATGGACATGAGTTTGAGCAAGCTCTGGGAGATAGTGACGGACAGGGAAGCCTGGAGTGCTGCAGTCCATGTAGTCGCAAAGAGTCAGACACGACTGAACAACTGAACAACAACAAATGTTTTTTATGTTTATTATAAAGTTATGCCAGATAACTAATTAATAAGACACTCACAAAAGAGCTCAAATCCTGAAGAACTTCTGAGCATAGCATCATCTCTGACTCTGTGTTGAATATGCCCAACGAACAAATATTCTCTCAGGAACATCTTTAAAATGCTCTGTCTCTGCCTAAAATGTTTTATCTATTTCTGAAATGTTCCCTGAGAACATAATATAGCATACCATTTATCCAACAGAGACTATGAAAGTTATATAATTTATCTAAAGATACGCAAAAACATGAGAACAGTTCAAAGTCGCACTGACTCTTTTTTTAGTGTTCAGGCTTTGGAGTTGAAATTGAAACCAACATTTTCTGAATCTAAGCATGACATTTTGCTCAAAATATTTTTATTTCTGTAGCACATAATGAACTAGATATTCCTTGTAAATATTCAAATAGCTTTTTCATACCACTAAATAAGCTAATCTTTCATATTACTAATTTAATTTCCCCAAGGCAGAATGACAGTTTCCATCATTTTCATCCCAAGTATTCATTCAAGAAAGTTTAAATTGACTTTTCATGCCCAACCTTTGTCCTTTTTACATACATTTTTAAGACAGAAGGATTCTTACAAATACTTGACTTTTCTAAACAGGTAACTCTTGGAGCTCCCTATATGAGGGTTAACTACATAAAAATTTGTACATTTCTGATCTACCACTATACTGAGAAAAGCTACCTGATTTTTCCATAATAAGGATAACACATAAGTTCCAATATACCCCCATCTTATAATTTTCATCACCTCTCTTTCTATACTCAAAATGATCATTTAAAAAAAAAGATCATAAGTTGCAAGTCTCTTCCCATACCCATAAGATCTGTTAAATTTTTTCTAATTAATTTTTAATGACATTTTAAAAAAGAAATGCAACCCCCAATCCAAAAAGGCAACAGTTAAATCACTATGATCTCTTTAAAAACAAGTAACACTGTTTTAATAAAGAATATATAATCACATTTTTATTTTAAACTGTATGACTCCACAGTAAATATATTATATACCATGACAAGTGGAATTTATTCCTGCAACTAAGGAGAGCATAGCATACAAAAATTAATGTAATATGCCACATCAACAAAATGAAGGAAAAATTCACATAATCATCTCAACTAACACACAAAAAGTGTTTTACAAAATTCAACATCCTTTCATGATAAAGACACTCAATTAAATAGGAATAGAAGGAAACTACCTCAACATAATAAAGCCATATATGAAAAGCTCACAGCAAACAACATACTCAATGGTGAAAGACTAAAAGCTTTTCCTGTAAGATCAGGAACAAGGTAAGAATGCTCACTTTCATCACTTCTATTGGCTACAGCACCGAAAGCTCAAGTGAGAGCAATTACGAAAAAGAATACAAGGCATTCAGACTGAAAAGGATAAAATAAAATTATCTCTGCTTGCAGATAATGTGGTCTTCTACTAGAAAACCCTACAGACTCCACCAAAACAACTGTTAGAAGTAATAAATGAATTCAGCAAAAAAAGATACAAAGACTAAAGTCAGTTGCATTTCTATACGCAAACAATGAACAAACTGAAAAAGAAAATTACAGAAATAACTTAATTGAAGTAGTATAAAAAAGAACAAAATACTTAGGAAATAACTTAACCAAGGAGGTAAAAGGCTTGTACGATGAAAACTATAAAACATTGCTGAAAGAAATTAAAGAAGACATAAATAAATGGAAACAAATCTCATGTTAATATTCTAAAAGACTTAATATTGCTAAAATGTCAATACTACCCAAAGCAATCTACAGATTCTATGCAACGCTTATCAAAATCCCAAAGAATTTTGCACAAAGAGAAGAAAGGATCCTAAAATTCACGTAGACTCTCAAGGGACCTCGAATAGCCAAGAAAATTTTGAAAAAGAATAGAAAAACTAGAGGATTCACCCTTCCTGATTTCAAAATTTCACTGGAATGCTATAGTAATCAAAACACTGCAGCACTGTCATACAGACAGACACACGGACTAGTGAAAGAGAGCTTAGAAATAAACTCGCACGTATATGCTCAAATGATTTTTGATAAGGGTGTTAAGACCATCCAATGGGGAAAAAGTAAGTCTTTTGAACAAATGAGTGCTGGGGAAACTGGTCCACACACCTAATGCCATAAACAAAAATTAACTGAAAATGGATCAAGAACCTAAATGTAAGACTTAAATAATAAAACTCTTAGAAGAAACAAAGCACAAAAGCATCAGGACATTGAATTTCACAATGATTTCTTGGACAGGGGGACACCAAAGGCACATGTAAAAAGAAATTAAAAAACAAATTTGACTTCATGAAAATTAAAAATTTTGTGCACAAGATACTATGCATAGAATAAAAAGGCAACCCACAGAATAGGATAAAATACTTGCAAATCATATATCTGATAAGAAACTGATATCCAGCATATGTAAGAACTACCCTAGAACTCAAGAACAAACCAGCATGACTCAAAATTGAGAAAAGGGCTTGAAACAACATTTCTCCAAAGATATGTAAATTACCAACATGAAATGACATGAAAAGATGCTCAATGTCAGCAATCATTAGGGCAACGCAAATGAAAACTAAAGTACAATATCACCTCATAACCATTAAGATGGTTACTTAAAAAAAAAAAAAGAAAATAATAAGCACTGGCAAGGATGTGAAGAAACTGGAAGCCTTGTGCACTACTGATGGAAATATAAAATGCTGTAGCTCCTTGGAAAACAGTATGGTGGTTTCTCAAAAAAAGTAAAAACAGAATTATCTTATGATCTAGTAATTTCACTTCTGAGTATATACACAAAAAGAAATAAAAGCAGGGCCTTGAAGAGATCACTGTACACCCATGTTCACAGTCACACAGTGGCTGTGAATCCACAGTAGCTAAAACATGGAAGCAACCCAACTATGTTCATCAACTGATGAGTAGATAAGCAAAATGTGATATATATTATTCAAACATAAAAAGGGAAGAAAACTCTGCAATATGCTACAAATGGATGTACCTTGAGCACGTTACACTAAGTGAAATGAGTCAGTCATAGAAAGAAAATTACTGTATAATTCCACTCATATAAAGTACTTAGAGTGGTCAAAATCATAAAGACAGAACGTATCATGCTGGTTGCCAGGGACTGGGGAAGCAGAGAATGGAGAATTATTGTTTAATGGTATAGTTTTACAAGATGAAAAGTTATGAGGATGGATGGTGGTGACAGCTACATAACAATGTGAATATACTTAACACCATTGAGCTGTACATTTAAAAATGGTTAAGGTAAATTTTATGTGCATTTTATCACAGGATTAAAAAAGAAGAACACGCGACTGCAATAATCACCAAAAACTAGAAACTCCCCACATGTCCATCATATGGTGAATGGATAAATTAACTGTATACATATATAGACAGATAGTGTTAGTCACTCATCATGTCTGACTCTTTGCCACCCCATGGACCCCAGGCTCCTACGTCCACGGAATTCTCCAGGCAAGAATACTGGGGTGGAAACCCATTCCACTCTCCAGGGGATCTTCCGGACTCAAGGACTACAACAGGGTCTCCTACCCTGTGGAAGCATTCTTTATTGTCAGAGCTACCAGGGAACTAACTACAGTATATCCATACAATAGGACACTACTCAGTAACAAAAAAGAATGAACTACTGGTACACACAACATGGATAAATCCAAATGCATTATGCTAAATGAAAGAAGCTAGATTTTAAAAGCTACACATTAAATGATTTCATTTAAATGCTATACTGGAAAAAGTAAGCTACAGGGACAAAAAAACAGATTTGTGGTTGCTAGGGATTGAGATGGAGAGAGAGGTTGACTACAAAAAGGCAACAAGAGTGAATTTAGAAGATTATGGTAATGAACATATCTTTGTCAAAATTCACAGACTTAACAAAAAAAAACAAATAAAAATCTGAATGTATAACTGAAATATGAATAAGAATGAAATCTTTCAAAATAAGCTACTAAAAGTTTCAAACAATTTTAAAATGAGTAGTTTATTTTCAGCACTAAAGATGCCACAGGATGAAAAAGTACAGTATACAATATTCACCCACAGCTTACCTAGCACCTTAAAGTAAAAAACTATTAAATAGGAAATAAAACATTTTTCATTTTATGCGCTGCAAATTGTACATAATAGGTAGCGTGGTAGGTACATAATTCAGTAAGAGTTTAAATTGACTTGGCCTTTCTACTTCACTGGTGTATACATATGTAACTTTAAATACAAAATTATCCATTTCTAAAAATATTAACATATAATTGGAAAAGAGAAGTACTGTCCACAAAATCTACTAACCTGAATTTGTTCAGTTAATCAATAATTGCAATAGAACTCTTTATCAAAACTGGAAACACCATCAGGGTCATGGGTGCTCTCTTAGAAAAAGCAGCAACCTGGAACAAAAAATATACATATACACTATGAACCTCAGTCCTATTCAAACTTCAGTTACCATTATATACTTTTCTAAAGTCCCCTTTTTTTCCCCCTTATGTAGCTTTTATATACTTTATATACTTTTCTAAAGTCCCCTTTTATATACTTTTCTAAAAGTCCCCTTTTTTTCCCTTATGTAGCCACTCATAACATGTAAAAATTTTGCATATTCACTTATTCTGTAAGCTACACCTTTCAATATGCCTCAGATACGCAGATGACACCACCCTTATGGCAGAAAGTGAAAAGGAACTAAAGAGCCTCTTGATGAAGGTGAAAGAGAAGACTGAAAAAGCTGCTTAAAACTCAACATTCAGAAAACTAAGCTCATGGCATCTGGTCCCATCAGTTCATGGCAAATAAATGAGGAAACAATGGAAGCAGAGACAGATTTTATGTTTTTGGCCTCCAAAATCACTGCGGTGACTGCAGCTGTGAAATTAAAAGATGCTTGCTCCTTGGAAAAAAAGGTATGACAAACCTAGACAGCATATTAAAAAGCAGAGTGATTACTTTCCCGACAAAAGTCCATATAGTCAAAGCTATGGTTTTTCCAGTAGTCACATATGGGTGTAAGAGTTGGACCATAAAGAAGGCTGAGCACCAAAGAATTGATGCTTTTGAACTGTGATGTCAGAGAAGACTCTTGAGAGTCCCTTGGAATGCAAGGAGATCAAACTGGTCAATCCTAAAGGAAATCAACCCTGAATATTCATTGGAAGGACTGATGCTGAAGCTGAAGCTCCACCCCTAGCCACCTGATGCAAAGAGCCAACTCACTGGAAAAGACCCTGAGGCTGGCAAAGATTGAAGGCAGGAGAAGAAAGGGACAACAGAGCACGAAATGGTTTGGATGGCATCACCAACTCAATGGACAAGAGTCTGAGCAAACTCCAGGAGAAGGTGAAGGACAGGGAAACCTGGTGTGCTGCAGTCCACGGGGGTCACCGAGTCGGACATGACTGAGCGACTAACAATACCAACAATGCCTTTCAAATCCCACTAAGAAACAGCCTTTCATTTTGCAAATTATATTCAAACATAGTAACACTCAATGTCTTAATTTGCTTCATAGTTCATCTTAAAATAAATCTGCACCTATAAAACTGCTTTGTGAACACAAAATTCTTAATTTTGTCTACATCTTAACACAAAGTCAGTCAGAAACATCTCTTTCCAGACCAAAGCTTGAAATCATCTACATCTCTATACCTCACTTAGCTCTACAATCTAATTTCTGACTATATTCTACACAAACTTTTACTCAAGTCAATTTAATTTGCTTGCTTTCCACAGAACAATTCTGTCATTCTCAGCTGTCACCATGCAACGCAGCATTCCTTCTTTTTAAAAGAAGGATTTTTCCTCCCTTATCCTCTTTGTTAATCAATGCATATTCATCAACTTTCAAAATGCAGCTCCTCATTCCTGCCTGAGAGCTGATAAAATCATTCTATACTCCATTAATCTCTGCAAGAATATTTTGTTTCCTTTGATATGTGTCATCTCATATAGTCTTCTGGTTAGCAACACTATCTCCTACTTCTTTTGTCACCTCTTCTCCATCATCTAGTAACATGTTTGACACACAGAAAGTAATCACTATGACTGACCGACAAGTGAAATGGTCTGAATGAAGATTCACACATCATATGTTCACTGAGTGTGTACATTATGTGCAGCTCACCAAGTAGAAAAACCCAAGAATAACATAAAGACACAAAACACTCTATGGAAACATGTCTTTCTGCCAGTTAATTTACTGTTGTTACAACATGAGATTATTTTCAAATTGTCAGATGTAGTCTTTCTCCAATGACAGCAAAGCCTATTGAAACCAATTTCTGATGATTAGAAATAATACAGAAGAATCATTACCAGTTCCATCTCCCCAAAAGTAATCCAACTATGTTCATTCTGAATTCCAAGAGTCAAAAATTTATTCTGAGACACAAGAGCCTATAAAAACATTTAATAAATAATTCTAAACCAAAAGCAAGCACATTTGTATACTGTCTTACGGTACAGAATCTGTCAGCAATGCAGGAAACCCAGGTTCGATCCCTGGGTCAGGAATATGCCCTGGAGAAGAAAATGGCAACCCACTCCAGTATCCTTGCCTGGGAAATCCCATGGACAGATAGATGAGCCTGGCAGGGTACATTCCATGGAGTCCGAAGACTCAGACACAACTGAGCGACTGACACTTTACAATTTACATTATCTCTTCTGGAAATTCTCATTGAAAAGGACAAACCACTCCCAAGTCAACTACCCCAGGGCCCATAAACTGACAATTCTTAAATGGCCATTAACTACAAAATCAGTCAAGGCTCACTGTGATTCCTTCACAAAACTTCACCAACTTCCCACAATAATTCAGTATTATGGGATTCATACTTCGTCATGAAGTAACTGGTACCAGGTTTCTCTTTAGTCAGGAAACAACTGCAAAACTAGGCAAAACAGATGACAGGACAGTTTCCAGACACTTCACAACAGTTAGTATAGATCTGCCTTCTCTGAGAGAAGAAAACAAGCTAGATAAGCCTACATACACCTTGACTTTCTGCTAAGAGACATGTTACAGACACTGCTGCAGGCAGGGAAATTCAAAGTAGAGCGCATCAGGGTCACCAACATGAAAAGACAAACATCAGAGTTCAGAAGGGATATATGGCAATTATTACTGGAATACTATATCAGAGAGGAGGGAGTAATGAAGAAAAAAGTTTCAGACATCTTCTCTTGAGTCTTTGACTTCATGCTAATTTACACATACTTAAAAATGAAACTCCAGTACTTTGGCCACCTCATGCGAAGAGTTGACTCATTGGAAAAGACTCTGATGCTGGGAGGGATTGGGGGCAGGAGGAGAAGGGGACGACAGAGGATGAGATGGATGGATGGCATCACTGACTCGATGGACGTGAGTCTGAGTGAACTCCGGAAGTTGGTGATGGACAGGGAGGCCTGGTGTGCTGCGATTCATGGGGTCGCAAAGAGTCGGACACGACTGAGCGACTGAACTGAGGATAAAACTCCCAGTGGGCTATGATCTATAGGGTCGCAAAAAGTCAGACACGACTGAAGCGACTTAGCATGCACACACACAGGGTAAAACTCCATAAGGCAAATGTGGGGGGCGGGGGGAATCTGCTGGGGAGCTAAGAAAAATGACCAATTCATTCAGAGCTAGGGACATGTGAGTTGCACCTAACCAGAGGAGAGAAACCTTGCATACTCTGGGCAATAAGCAGAGGCCTCAGCAGGGCTGAATTAGTCCCAGAATAAAGATTAATCGATGATGATGCCAGCAGAGCTTAAAAACAAACCCTGAAGGCACAACCTGATCCTCAACTTAACATCTGTAAACAGATGGAGAGCTAAATGGAAAACCTCATAATTCACAGGGCATCAGGTAAAGTTTTCAAAAAGGTTCTGCCTCAGGAATAGAGCAGAATTATACTAAATGGTCCTAATAAGGAATACCTTAAAGGATTAAATATTTCCCAAGTAAATACATTCTACAAAAAGCTTCAAGAACATTTAGAGGAATACAAAAATATCCAGCACCTAACAAAGCATAATTTACAATGTCTTCTGTTACATACCTAACAAGCATTAACTAATTTGCCAAGCAAGTTTCAAGAAAAAAAAGACAAGAAAATAAGAGACAAATGAGAAGTATCAATGAAAACCAACCCAGAAAGGACACAGTTTTTATAAAACCAGGAACTAGGATTAAAAGTTATTATAAATGTATTCTATATGCTGTGAAGCTAGAGAAAAGACTGAGTGCAATTTAAGTTTAAAACATAGAAAAAAGACCCAAATTGAAGACCTAAAAATGAAAGCTAGAATGTTAGAGAGGCTCTACCTGACACTCGGTGAATTAGGCTCTATTCCTAAGGCTGTGTAAGCTCTGAGCACTGTATTCCTTTTGGGTGAGTTCCTTTGACCACACATAGTTTCCTCACAGGCATGTACTGATCAGTGCTCAACTGAATTCCTGGAAGGGACTTCTGCAGATCTGTAAAATTCTCTTGCAGCCCTCTCCTCTCTGGTACTTTGCCCCGTGAGCTCTAGCTGCCTTGGCTTCTCAGGCTCCCAGTACCATCTCCTCAATTCAGGCAGGTCTCTAGCCTTCTCTGGGGTTCTGCTGCTGCTGCTGCTGCTGCTGCTAAGTCGCTTCAGTTGTGTCTGACTCTTTGCGATCCCATAGATGGCAGCCCACTAGGCTCCCTCATCCCTGGGATTCTCCAGGTAAGAATACTGGAGTGGGTTGCCATTTCCTTCTCCAATGCATGAAAGTGAAAAGTGAAAGTGAAGTCGCTTAGTCGTACCTGACTCTAAGCGACCCCATGGACTGCAGCCTACCAGGCTCCTCTGTCCATGGGATTTTCCAGGCAAGAGTACTGGAGTGGGTTGCCATACTGCTCTACTATTCCATGCCTAAAAACACTCCCCAGGCTAGACCAAGCATAGGTCTCCGCTGTTTTCTGTCTCTTAGGGATCAACGTCTTGGGCTGCCTGATGGCAAATGCCTCAAGAACTGCTGTTTCATGTTTTTTGCCTAGTTATTTCAAGTAAAAGGATACCAATCCCTGTCACTCCAACTTCACTGGAAGCATTATTTTAATTATTTTAAAGGAAAGTGAAAGTGAAGTCGCTTAGTCCTGTCCTACTCTTTGCAACCCTGTGGACTGTAGCCCACCAGGCTCCTCCGTCCATGGGATTCTCCAGGCAAGAATACTGGAGTGGGTTGCCATTTCCTTCTCCAGGGGATCTTCCCGACCCAGGGATCGAACCCAGGTCTCCCACATTGCAGGCAGACGCTTTAACCTCTGAGACACCGGGGAAGCCTGAACTATGAGTTAATCTAACTTTGTGACTAAACTGAAAGCTGAAATTTTCCAAAAATTAGATGTATTCAGTTAACACCACTCACCATGTTAATAAGTTATCCTTAACCATATAATAAATGCAGACTATGGGGTTGAATTTCAGAACAGTAACCATAAAAGTGAAATAGGCAATTAGCATACATGCAATATTAAGAGAGAATACACAAAGAAGTGGAAAGTAAGCCCCAAAGGAGAAGAACATACTCTGTTGTCTCTCTTTTCCTGTAGCATTAATACATACATCAATGAATCTGGTATAACAAGGGAAGTTGCTGCTTCCCGCATACATGTTATGCCAGCAAACAGACATCAGTAAGTAAGTAATAATATGCACCCAGAGGCTCAGGCCGCCAGGACAACCAGCGGCCCCACCAGAGACAAGGAAGATTTGGGTTTGCAGTCTTCAAATGGGAGTAGTTTTACCTTTCCCCAGGCGGCTAAGAGTAGTTCACGGCAAATGTTTTGATTATAGCATGGAGTACGGAAAACAAAAAACTTCAGCTCCTGCTTTGGTTTCATCAGAAATTCTACAGGCATGTGTCTTATAAGCAGTATATGGCAGAATTTTAAGCCAATCTGAGAGTCTCTGTTTTTCAGTAGAAATTCCAAGTATTATTTTTGACTACTTCTTACTACTGAATGTCCTGTTGGTGAAACTGAGGGTCTTTCGCTCAGAAGGAATGAATCAAGAAGAAGATTAAATGGAGCCCCTAGGGTTGTGCGGTGTCTAGCAGCCATGGGCTGCTGAGCGGCTGTAAAGGGCCCCAGTGCTCCACCCTTCCGGGTGGGATGTCACCGAGACCCTCCAGTGGAGCCTCCTGCTGCTGTTGCTCTGCCGTTTCCTGGTGATGTGGCACCTCAGTCTGCCTCACCACCACGTGACAATGTGTGAACTGGATGTACTTCTAGGAGTCCATTTACAGACAAGACTTCCACTTCACACTTGGAGAGCATTCAAACGACTCTCATCAAAACCCATTTCTTGTCATCCTAGTGATTCTGCACCCCTCAGATGAGAGGGTCAGACAGGCCATTAGAGTCATTTGGGGTGAAAAGAAGTCTTGGTGGGGATATGAGGTTCTTACATTTTTCTTACTGGGCCAACAGGCTGAAAGTGAAGACAAAGTGTTAGCATTATCTTTAAAGGATAAACACCTCCGTTATGGCAATATAATACAAGAGTTTTTATGGTTATATACAATAACCTGGGGCTTTCCATGTGGCTCAGTGGTAAAGAATCTACCTGCCAAGCAGGAGATGTGGGTTCAATCCCTGCATCAGGAAGATCCCCTGGAGAAGGAAATGGCAGGCTACAGTTCAAGGGGTAGCAGAGTCAGACACAACTTAGCAACTCAACGACAACAATAACCTGATCTTGAAGATGATTATGGCATTTAGGTGGATAACTGAGTCTTGCCCCAATGCTAGGTACATCATGAAGACAGACACTGATGTTTTCATCAATACTGGCAAGTTAGTGTATTATCTTTTAGATTTAAGCCACTCAGAGAAGTTTTTCACAGGTTATCCTCTAATTGATATTTATCCCTATAGAAGATTTTACCAAAAAGCCTACATTTCATACTCGGACTATACCTTCAGTGGTAAAGAATCTGCCTGCCAATGCAGGAGACATAAGATCCCTGGGTCAGAAAGATCCCCTGAAGGAGGGCATGGCAACCCACTCCAGTATTCTTGCCTGGAGAACCCCATGGACAGAGGAGCCTGATGGACTACAGTCTATAGGGTCGCAAAGAGTCAGACACAACTGAAGTGACTTAGCATGTGTACCTTCAAGGTGTTCCCCCCCACATGCAGTGGATTGGGTTATATAACGTTCAGAGATCTGGTGCCGATACAATTTGTAAAATGACAAGACACATAAAATCCATCAAGTGTGAAGATATTTATGTTCAGATCTGTTTGAATTTACTAAAAGTGGACATTCATATTCCAGAAAACACCAATCTTTTCTTTTTATATAGGAATCACTTGGATGTCTGTCAACTCAGATGTATGACTGAAGCCCATGACTTTTCTTCCAAGGAAATTATCACATTTTGGCAGGTATGCTAAGGAACACCACATACCATTATGTATGACATTCTACCCAATGCCTAGAGAAGGAAGGGATACTTTGTGGAAACTGTTGAAATAAGGACCATGAAATCTCCAATGGAAAACTCATGGGCCAGTCACTGTGTTGGACATGGAACAGAAATTCATGAAAAGCCCATAGACTGAAGATGGGAGGGTTGCACTTGACCTATGGTTTATACTGACAACTATCAAGTAGGGCCTTTTAAAGATGATATTCAGAGGAATTAAATATCATAGCTCAGTCAGGAAAGAATCTGCCTGCAATGCAAGAGACCCAAGTTCAATTCCTGGGTCAGGAAGATCCTCTGAAGAAGGAAATGGCAACCCACTCTAGTATTCTTGCTGGAGAAATCCCATGGGCAGAGGAGACTGCCAGGCTACAGTCCATGAGATCACAAGAGATGGACATGATTTAGTGACTAAACCATCACCACCACCAAGAAGGATGCAAAGTTTTTGTTAATAAAACTAATAGGACCAAATAATTTGAGGACATCATTCTACAGACTAGAACTTCTTAAAAGGGTTTCAATGAATTATAAAGCTCATTTGTCTGTAACAATAAAGCAGTGTGGAGTATTATTTATTCACTGAACAATCTAGTCAGTTCAGGATTGTGTATATATCTTACATGGATTACCAGTATTTTTAATATATAGCTCTGTGGAAAAAACTAAAGTTATACCAAAATTTTATCTGTTTTTGGTCATTCACAAGATACTTTAAGATGCTGCAGTATTTCGAGGCTATCAATCTTTATTTAATATTAGTGTTTTGTACTTTCTGGATGTTTGAATGCTATGGTTATTTCATTCAATACTATATAAACAGAACAGTGAAAAATCACTCTTTAAATTTTTTCCAATTACGTCACTGATGAATTTATTATGAATAGCTCTATTAATATGAAGTCATTGGTCACTACTGTGTATCAGTAATCTCTTGGACTTTGATAAATATCTCATTATGGTAAAACAGAGACGAATTAAAGCAAGAAGATCTGAATTACTGTCTTGTTTGTAGAAATATAATCCCCCTGTTTTTAGATGTCACCTCATCTGGCTGATTGTTCCACCTGGAAATCAGGGGTAATACAGAATGCCAGGCAGCCTATTTCCTTTTGGAAAGGACTCTGATGCCAAAAAGAAAGAGAACATGATGGCCAGAAAGAATATCATGAAAGGAATGTCATATTTCAATACTTGAGGGAAAGAGAAGACTAAAGATTCAAGTGACATCATTAACTGGTCCATGTTTTTTCTCATTAACAATCATTCTAAAGAATAAAAAGGAAAAGAGAACAAAAAAGAAAATAATTTGAACTGATAACCAGTATGAATTCGAAAAATAAAAACACTGAAAAGCCTGTTCTGTCCACTGTTTCAACAAAAATGAATTCACTATTCTAAGACTGTTAAACTCATAATTATTGGTAAGCAGTATTTCCTATAATGATCTTGAAATGTAACATTCCTTTGAAGCAAAATAAAAAACCAAGTTAGTAACCAGGAGAAGTCCTCACTACTTCCTCTCCTATTCTGAAGCTGTCTAACATTGACAACATAAACTAATAATCCATCAACTTTAATTTTATTGATTTTCTTACCAGTTAAGAGGGCCCACTTAAATTTTTATTCCTATTTTGGTCTAGGTAAATTTGTAAGTTCCATTTGACAGTAAAATGTCAATTCCCATTTTTTCTTCCTCTTCCTCCAGCCAGCCCTATATGCCAAAAATTATTGGAACAGAAATTTAAGTGACTTCTGTCATCTTTAATTCATAACTTTGTCCAGGTAAGCTTTGTAGAATCACAAAAAATGAAAATAATATTTCTGAGAAATTAGAAATAAAAATTATATCTTTATCAATTATAGTCAATATCCTTTTAGTTATCATTCTTTCAGCTAGTCTGAAATCAAAAGACAAAGAACTGACATTTCCATTGGTTATAACACCATCATTCCCTTTACATTCCCATGTCAAATAACTTGACTTTCTCTTTTTCAATGTGCCTTACATTAATGCCTTAACAGACCTAATAGAAGCAGAAGAGATCCAAGAAGGGATGGCAAGAATAGAACTGTACAAAAAAAGATCTTAATGACCCAGATAACCACAATGGTGTGGTCATTCACCAAGAGCCGGACATTCTGGAGTATAAAGTCAAGAGGCCCTCAGGAAGCACTGCTTCCAATAAAGCTAGTAGAGGTGATGGAATTCCAGCAGAGCTATTTAAAATCCAAAAAGATGATGCTATTAAATGCTGCACTCAATACGTCAGCAAATTTGGAAAACCCAGCAGTGGCCACAGCACTGGAAAAGCTCAGTTTTCATCACAATTCCCAAGAAGGGCAGTACTAAAGAATGTTCAAGCTACCATACAATTGCACTCCTTTCTCATGCGAGTAAGGTTATGCTCAAAATCCTTCAAGCTAGGCTTCATCATCATGTAAATCAAGATTCTCCACATGTTCAAGTTGGGTTTAGAAAAGGCAAAGGAACCAGAGATCAAACTGCCAACATCCACTGGATCATAGTGAAAGCAAAGGAATTCCAGAAAAACATCGACCTCTGTTTCATTGACTACACTAAAGCCTTTGACTGTGTGGATCATAACTGCGGAAAACTCTTAAAGAGATAGGAATACCAGATCACCTTACCTATCTCCTGAGAAACCTGTATACGGGTCAAGAAACAACAGCTAGAACCACACATGTAACAACTAACCGTTCAAAAGTGGGAAAGGGTACAGCAAGATTGTATATTGTCACCCTGCTTATTTAACTTATATTCAGAGTACATCATGTGAACTGCCAGGCTGGATGAATCACAGGCTGGAATCAAGACTGCCAGGAGAAATATCAACAACCTCAGATATGCAGATAATACCACTCTAACGCAGAAAGTGAAGAGGAACTTAAGAGCCTCATGATGAGGGTGAAAGAGGAGGGTGAAAAAGCTGGCTTGAAACTCAACATTCAAAAAACGAAGATCATGGCATCCAGTCCTATCACTTCATGGCAAGCAGATGGGAAAACAGTGACAGATTTTATTCTCTTGGGCTCCAAAATCACTGCAGATGGTAACTGCAACCATGAAATTAAAAGACACTTGCTCCTTGGAAAGAAAACTATGACAAATCCAGACAGCATATTAAAAAGCAGAAACATCACTTTGCTGAGAAAGGTCTGTATAGGTTTTTCCAGTAGTCATGTACAGCTGTGAGACCTGGACCATAAAGAAGGCTGAGAGCCAAAGAATAGTGCTAGAGAAGACTTTTGAGAGTCCCTTGGACTGCAAGGAAATCAAACCAGTCAACCCTAAAGGAAGTCAACCCTGAATATTCATTGGAAGGACTGATGCCAAAGCTAAAGTTCCAATACTTTGGCCAACTGATGCAAAGAGTCAACGCACTGCAAAAGACTCTGAAGCTGGAAAAGACTTAAGACTTAAGGAGAAGTGGGTAGCTGAGAATGAGATGATTCAACAGCATCACTAACTCAATGGACAAGAATCTGAGAAAACTCAATGTGATGGTAGAGGACAGATGAGCCTGGTGTGCTACAGTCCATGTGGTCACAAAGAGTCAGACAAGACTTAGCAACTGAACAATAACAAACAAAATTTATATAACAAAACTTATAAATATATTCACCTTTTAACTTAGCAATTTCACTTTAGAAATTTACCATGAAAAAAATAATAGTAGTATGCTGCTGCTGCTGCTGCTAAGTCGCCTCAGTCGTGTCCGACTCTGTGTGACCCCATAGACGGCAGCCCACCAGGCTCTCCCGTCCCTGGGATTCTCCAGGCAAGAACACTGGAGTGGGTTGCCATTTCCTTCTCCAATGCATGAAAGTGAAAAGTGAAAGTGAATTTGCTCAGTCGTGTCTGACTTAGCATACCAACATATATGGACAAGGTTATGCCCCACATCACTGCTTTCAACTACAAATTAATGGAAAAACCCTAAATGCAAAAAATTTTAAATTGGAGTGTGGTTGGCTAAATTACTGCAACAACACAATTAAGTAATATGTTGTTCTAGAAAGATGAGAAAGATCTTCCAAGATATAATAAAAGAAAACAAAATAAAGGGCAGATTATTTACTGTATACAACTTTTGAGTATGAAATAAGAAATATCCATGAATCAGAATAAAATATTTAACTAAGAAAATAAGACTGGTTACCAACAAGGGGTGTGTAGTGGTTTACTGTGGCTGCTGTAACATATTACCACCAACCTGGTGGCTTACAACAACAGAAATTTATTCTCTCATCATTCTGAAGGTCCGAAGTCTGAAGTCAGTTTCACTGAACTAAAATTAAGGTGTAAATAAGGCCTCACTCCCTTAAGAGGCTCTAGGAAAGAATCTGTTCCTTGTCTCTTACAACATACGGTAGTTGTTAACACTCTGTGACTTGAAGCTCCAACCCAGCTTCTGCCTTTATGATCACACTGCCTTCTCCTTTCCTATATCAAGTCTCTTGTCTGTTTAACTCTTAAGAAGAATACCCATGACTGTATTTAGGGCCCACCCAGAATAATCTATCTCAAGAGTCTTGGTCATATCTGCAAAAATGCTTTTTTCAAATTAACAGATTTCAGAGATTAGCACTTGAATGTCATCCATGGGACCACCTTTCAGCCTATTGGGAGTAAGTGAAAAATGGAGTGGAAGAGATGGGCAAATGACTTTCAAACTATATAGTTCTGACTCCTGTTAGGACAGTAATTCCTATAGTTCTGAACCATATGAATGTTTCAGATACTCAAAAAATAAAGAAAATCAACAAGGATACAGGAGGAATAACCCCTAAGGTGCTATACAGACAGAAAGAACTAGACCTAAAAGTATTTCAAATAGTTACACTGAATATATCCACACTGAAAGATGGGTAGAGCCACTGGGAAGAACTAACTGAAGTAACTTCGGAACATGTTATTCTGCCTATATACTGTCAAGCTGAAAACAAAAAGACCACTAGCTAATTTTTACTACTATTGTGACTGATCAACTTTGAGACTATCTTTTAAGATTACTAGAATTGATTTACTAAGTGAATGTATTGTAAATAATCAAAGTCAGGTCTATCACTGTTAGAAAAAGGCAATTAGAAATGCTGAAAAAGTTATGAATCTTATGGTGCTGGACTAAAATTGAAGGTATCAACTTGAACTATATATGTAGATATACATACACATAAATAGATAAGAACATGTGAGTGTGTGTATCTCCTAACTCTATCAACTGAGGGAACTTGGAAGCAATGACACCCCATTAACAATGAAAAGGACAACTAGCACCCAGAGGTTTTATCTAAATCCTATTCTCTCCCAATAGGAATTGAGACTTCTAGGAAAAACAGCTCATTCCATTTCAAGGGCTGGAACAGTACAAGACATACCAAGAGCATGTTATGCCAGAAACTAGGGAAATGTTCAAAGAAAGATGGAAATATGTCTTAAGGATGCGAAGGGACCAAATCTGGGACAAGCCGAGAATCAAAATAAATGGTATCAATTTGACAGTACTACCCCATGCCCAAGGAAAGAGAAACCCAAGTAAGACGGTAGGTGTTGCAAGAGGCCATCAGAAGGCAGACACACTGAAACCGTACTCACAGAAAACTAGTCAATCTAATCACACTAGGACCACAGCCTTGTCTAACTCAATGAAACTAAGCCATACCTGTGGGGCAACGCAAGATGGGCAGGTCATGGTGGAGAGATCTGACAGACTGTGGTCCACTGGAGAAGGGAATGGCAAACCACTTCAGTATTCTTGCCTTGAGAACCCCATGAACAGTATGAAAAGGCAAAATGATAGGATACTGAAAGAGGAACTCCCCAGGTCAGTAGGTGCCCAATATGCTCCTGGAGATCAGTGGAGAAATAACTCCAGAAAGAATGAAGGGATGGAGCCAAAGCAAAAAGAATACCCAGCTGTGGATGTGACTGGTGATAGAAGCAAGGTCCCATGCTGTAAAGAGCAATATTGCATAGGAACCTGGAATGTCAGGTCCATGAATCAAGGCAAATTGGAAGTAGCCAAACAGAAGATGGCAAGAGTGAATGTAGATATTCTAGGAATCAGCAAACTGAAATGTACTGGAATGGGTGAATTTAACTCAGATGACCATTATATCTACTACTGCGGGCAGGATCCCTCAGAAGAAATGGAGTGGCCATCATGGTCAACAAGAGAGTCCGAAATGCACTACTTGGATGCAATCTCAAAAATGACACAATGATCTCTGTTCGTTTCCAAAGCAAACCATTCAATATCACAGTAATCCAAGTCTATGCCCCAACCAGTAACATTGAAGGAGCTGAAGTTGAACGGTTCTATGAAGACCTACAAGACCTTTTAGAACTAACACCCAAAAGAGATGTCCTTTTCATTATAGGGGACTGGAATGCAAAGTAGGAAGTCAAGAAACACCTGGAGTAACAGGCAAATGTGGCCTTGGAATACAGAATGAAGCAGGGCAAAGACTAATAGAGTTTTGCCAAGAAAATGCACTGGTCATAACAAACACTCTCCTCCAACAACACAAGAGCAGACTCTACACATGGACATCACCAGATGGTCAACACTGAAATAAGATTGATTATATTCTTTGTAGCCAAAGATGGAGAAGCTCTATACGGTCAGCAAAAACAAGACCAGGAGCTGACTGTGGCTCAGACCATGAACTCCTTATTGCCAAATTCAGACTTAAATTGAAGACAGTAGGGAAAACCACTAGACCATTCAGGTATGACCTAAATCAAATCCCTTATGATTATACAGTGGAAGTGAGAAATAGATTTCAGGGCCTAGATCTAATAGATAGAGTGCCTGATGAACTATGGAATGAGGTTAGTGACATTGTACAGGAGACAGGGATCAAGACCATCCCTATGGAAAAGAAATGCAAAAAAGCAAAATGGCTGTCTGGGGAGGCCCTACAAACAGCTGTGAAAAGAAGAGAAGTGAAAAGCAAAGGAGAAAAGGAAAGATATAAGCATCATCTGAATGCAGAATTCCAAAGAATAGCAAGAAGAGATAAGAAAGCCTTCTTCAGCGATCAATGCAAAGAAATAGAGGAAAACAACAGAATGGGAAAGACTAGGGATCTCTTCAAGAAAATTAGAGATACCAAGGGAACATTTCATGCAAAGATGGGCTTGATAAAGGACAGAAATTGTATGGACCTAACAGAAGCAGAAGATATTAAGAAGAGATGGCAAGAACACACAGAAGAACTGTACAAAAAAGATCTTCATGACCCAGATAATCACGATGGTGTGATCACTCACCTAGAGTGTGAAGTCCTGGAATGTGAAGTCAAGTGGGCCTTAGAAAGCATCACTAGGAACAAAGCTAGTGGAGGTGATGGAATTCCAGTTGAGCTATTCCAAATCCTGAAAGATGATGCTGTGAAAGTGCTGCACTCAATATGCCAGCAAATTTGGAAAACTCAGCAGTGGCCACAGGACTGGAAAAGGTCAGTTTTCATTCCAATCCCAAAGAAAGGCAATGCCAAAGAATGCTCAAACTACCGCACAACTGAACTCATCTCACACGCTAGTAAAGTAATGCTCAAAATTCTCCAAGCCAGGCTTCAGCAATATGTGAACTGTGAACTTCCTGATGTTCAAGCTGGATTTAGAAAAGGCAGAGCAACCAGAGATCAAATTGCCAACATCTGCTGGATCATGGAAAAAGCAAGAGAGTTCCAAAAAACATCTATTTCTGCTTTATTGACTATGTCTTTGACTGTGTGGGTCACAATAAACTGGGGAAAATTCTGAAAGAGATGGGAATACCAGACCACCTGACCTGCCTCTTGAGAAACCTGTATGCAGGTCAGGAAGCAAGTTAGAACTGGACATGGAACAACAGACTGGTTCCAAATAGGAAAAGGAGTACGTCAAGGCTGTATATTGTCACCCTGCTTATTTAACTTATATGCAGAGTACATCATGAGAAACGCTGGACTGGAAGAAGCACAAGCTGGAATCAAGATTGCTGGGAGAAATATCAATAACCTCAGATATGCAGATGACACCACCCTTATGGCAGAAAGTGAAGAGGAACTCAAAAGCCTCTTGATGAAAGTGAAAGAGGAGAGTGAAAAAGTTGGCTTAAAGCTCAACATTCAGAAAACAAAGATAATGGCATCCGGTCCCATCACTTCATGGGAAATAGATGGGGAAACAGTGGAAACAGTGTCAGACTTCATTTTTTGGGGCTCCAAAATCACTGCAGATGGTGACTGCAGCCATGAAATTAAAAGACGCTTACTCCTTGGAAGGAAAGTTATGACCAACCTAGATAGCATATTCAAAAGCAGAGACATTACTTTGCCAACAAAGGTTCGTCTAGTCAAGGCTATGGTTTTTCCTGTGGTCATGTATGGATGTGAGAGTTGGACTGTGAAGAAGGCTGAGCGCCAAAGAATTGATGCTTTTGAACTGTGGTGTTGGAGAAGACTCTTGAGAGTCCCATGGACTGCAAGGAGATCCAACCAGTCCATTCCGAAGTAGATCAGCCCTGGGATTTCTTTGGAAGGAATGATGCTAAAGTTGAAACTCCAGTTCTTTGGCCACCTCATGCGAAGAGCTGACTCATTGGAAAAGACTCTGATGCTGGGAGGGATTGGGGGCAAGAGGAGAAGGGGACGACAGAGGATGAGATGGCATCACTGACTCGATGAACGTGAGTCTCAGTGAAATCTGGGAGTTGGTGATGGACAGGGAGGCCTGGCATGCTGTGATTCATGGGGTCACAAAGAGTCGGACACAACTGAGTGACTGATCTGATCTGATCTGATCTGAAGTAAAATAAGAATCCATGTGTATGTACATGCTAGAATGTCAGCTAATTAAAGGAGAAATTCACCTATTGGCGACCACTATATTAATAATGGGCTTCCCCAGTGGCTCAGACAGTAAAGAATCCATCTGCAATGCAGGAGACCTGGGTTCAATCCCTGGGTCAGGAAGATCCCCTGGAGGAGGGCATGGCAACCCACTACAGTATTCTTGGGCTTCCCTGGTGGCTCCGACGATAAAGAATCCACCTGCAATGTGGAAGACCTGCATTCAATCCCTAGGTTGGGAAGATCCCCTGGAGGAGGGCATGGCAACCCACTCCAGTTTTAGTTTTTGGGCTTCCCTGTAGCTCAGCTGGTAAAGAATCCGCCTGCAATGCAGGAGACCCCAGTTCGATCCCTGAGTAGGGAAGATCCACTGTAGAAGGGAGAGGCTACCCACTCCAGTATTACTGGGCTTCCCTGGTGGCTCAGCTGGTAAAGAATCCACCTGCAATGCAGGAGAAGGACTTCGAGAAGGGCATGGCAACCCACTCCAGTATTTTTGCCTGGAGAATCCCATGGACAGAGGAGCCTACAGTTCACAGGGTCGCAAAGAGTCAGACACAACTGAAGTGACTGAGCATATATTAATAATATTGATTCAATCAAACCTCCTCCTTGAGAAGGAAATGGCAACCCACTCCAGTTTTTTGCCTGAAAAATCCCATGGACAAAGGAGCCTAGTGGGCTACAGTCAAGGGGGTTGCAAAGTGTTGGACACAACTGAGCAACTCAGCAGACACAGCACATAAACTTCCTCAAAGGAATGCAAAAATAGTTAATAAAAGTCTGCTGAGAAACAGAATATTCACATAGTCCTAGTATTTCCTCATAACATACTTATTAATTACAAAGGAAAAACACAGCACTTCTAGAGTGGGGAATAAAAAATAAAACTGGCAGGTGACCAAAACTGGGATCACCAATAATGGGACAAATCAACATCATGTGTCTCCAGATAAAACCACCGGAGAAGGACACAACCATGGCCCTGAAAAAATGTATAATCAGATTCTAAGATGGAACATTAAACAAACCCAAACCAAGAGACATTCTACAAAATAAATGGACTACATTTTTAACAAGTCAGTGTCATAAAAGAAACTTTTCCAAATTAAAGAAAACTAAAGTAACTCATGATTCTGAATTTGATCTTGGACTAGAGAAAAATATTTTTTCTTGTGCTATATTATTTGGTCAGTTGGTAAAACTTAAATTTATAGACAAGGTAAATAAGACATATCAAATATATAGATTAAATGAATAATTATTATTCATTATTCATTTATTATTATTCCTCACTTATTACTCATTTACAGACAGATTGATGTCCTTTGGTTACTTCAGGAGATTGTCTAACATTTCATAAAATAAACACTGAGTTTCAGAGACTCATATTTGTGACTTTCAAATAGTTCAGAAAAAAGAATGATAGAAATAAAAACAAAATGTAAAATATTAAATCTGGCAAACTACACAAAATGTGCAGAATAACTTTTTACTTATAATTTTATTTGCTTGTTTGTAGCTGCACTGGCTGTTTACTCTTTGCACAGGCTTTCCCTAGTTACAGTGAGTGGGGCCACCCTCTAGCTGCACGGTGCGGGCATCTCAGTGTGGTGGCTTCTTTTGTCTCAAAGCACCAGCTCTAGGGCACGGGGGCTTTAGCAGTTGTGCCTCGCGGACTCTAGAGCACAGGCTTCAGCAGTCGTGGCTCACAGGCCTAACTGCTCCATGGCATGCAGGATCCTCCTGGATCAGGGATCAAAACCATGTCTCCTGCACTGGCAAATGGATTCTTTACCACTCAGCCACCAGGGAAGCCCCAGAAGAATTGTTTATACTGTTCTTGCACCATTCATTTTTGTGAGTCTGAAATTATTTAAAAATACAAAAACTTCAAAGGTCACTGACATGGGTAATAATTTTGAAATTGGAAAACAGATATAGGGAACCTGACCCAGGACCAGCTGAAGGATGGAGAAGATTCTGCTAGAGGGTAAGATCCAAAACTGTATAGTATATACATAATTGGAAATAGAACCATGTCTGTCAACGTCTGCCTTCTGTCTAACTCATTCCTATATTCAACTAGTGACTGCAACACAGTGTAGATGCTAAGAAATGTATTAAATGGATGAACCCATATGTACATAACAACCAGCAATAATAATCTGCATACAAAAATGAATCAAGCTATTCAGAAATAAGTCCTAAAGATAAACATGAAGTTTCTAAACATATTTTAGCCACAGAACACTTTTTTCTACTAAAATCCTAAACAGAACCTCAACACAGGGAAAAAAAAAAAAATTAAAGTGCAGTGACTCTAGTTTTGGTGCAAATCTAATGAAGGTTTGGAAACCCTTAACTTCTGTTCTTCCAACACCAAAACCCAACACCAATTCTCAAGGTTCCAGAGCTCTGAGAATGTAAAGATGAAAGGACAGGCTTGATTTTGAAGTCACTGCACCACCCTCTATTGATAAAAAAACTCTTCCTCTCTAAACCCTGATCTAAAGAACCATTCAAAACCAAGGCAAAATTATTTCCTCTCACTGTTCTAAAGTCTTTGGAACTGTTAAATAATCAATATTCGAACCTGGTTCTCCTCAAGAACCTTCTACAGCTGGATTCCTTAAAAATGGACAGTTGTTTAAAGCTATGAAATTTAAGACAAGTTGAACAGGAAAATCCAGGTAACAAAAATCAGTGAATAACTATCCTCTATAATTAAAGTATATCCAAAAATTGGCTTACTGCATACAAAGTATGATTAACGAATCAACTGCTGCTACTGCTGCTGCTAAGTTGCTTCAGTCGTGTCCGACTCTGTGCGGCCCCATAGACGGCAGCCCACCAGGCTCCCCAGTCCCTGGGATTCTCCAGGCAAGAACACTGGAGAGGGTTGCCATTTCCTTCTCCAACGCATGAAAGTGAAAAGTGAAAGTGAAGTCGCTCAGTCGTGTCCAACTCTTAGCGACCCCATAGACCGCAGCCTACCAGGCTCCTCCGTCCATGGGATTTTCCAGGCAAGAGTACTGGAATGGGTTACCATTGCCTCCTCCAACGAATCAACTGGTATCCCACAAATCCTTTCAAGGATTCACAAGGCCAAAACTATCTTCATGGTAACACTGAGATGGTAACTGCCTTTATCATAAAATTAGCATTTGCATGCACAATGCAAAAACAAAGTTGGATAAAACTGACAGTGTCTTAGAATGAACAAAGGCCCTGGTATCAAACTGTATTAGTAGTCAGTGTATGTTTTACTAACAAACAACTGGCAAGGAGTTGGGGGGAAGGCAGAAGGGAGTATTACTGAAGAATATCCTTAATAAAGAGTTAAAATTATTTTTATTTTCTAAAATTTCAAACATTCACATCTTTTTTACAGTCTGTGTACTGAAAAGAAACTATCAATCTGGCCCAGTTGTGTCCGAATCTTTGCAATCCCGTGGACTGTAGAACGCCAGGCTTCCCTGTCCTTCACCATCTCCTGAAGTTTGCTCAAACTCATGTCCATTGAATCAGTGATGCCATCCAACCATCTCATCCTCTGTTGTCCCCTTCTCCTCCTGCCTTCAATCTTTCCCAGCATCAGGGTCTTTTCTAATATGTCAGCTCTTCACATCAGGTAACCAAAGTACTGGAGCTTCAGTATAAGTCCTTTCAATGAATATTCAGGACTGATTTCCTTTAGGATGGACTGGTTGGATCTCCTTGCAGCCCAAGGGACTCTCAAGAGTATTCTCCAGCACCACAGTTCAACAGCATCAATTCTTTAGCACTCAACTTTCTTTATGGTCCAACTCTCACATCCATACATGACTATAGGAAAAACCACAGCTTTTACTACACAGACCTTTGTCGGCAAAGTAATGTCTCTGATTTTTAATATGTTGTCTAGGTTTGTCATAACTTTTTTCCAAGGAGCAAGTGTCTTAATTTCATTGCTGCAGTCACCATCTGTAGTGATTTTGGAGCCCAAGAAAATAAAGTCTGTCACTGTTTCCATAAAATAGCCATATTTTATTCATATACTTCAGCCAAAACAATATATTACAATATAATAAATGCAGAAGCAAATATAAAAATCCAGACATCTACTAAGAGTTTGTAAAACTAAAGAGTTTTGCAAAAATGTAAAACAAAGGCAATCTAATTTTTTTTTGCTGTTTTGGAAATTATTTTTAATTAAATGTCATTTACATAAACATGTAATACCTTATGGGTATTTTTAATGAATAGTTACATTAAATTTGTTTTACTCTAATGTGGCAAATATCAATATAATCACCAAAAAAATTTCTTGTAGTCTCCCTCAATAACTTTTAATAATGTAAAATGGGTCTTAAGAATAAGTTTCATAACTACTACTATTTAGCAGCAAACTGATTTGTCAGAAAACTTCCTCTAATCTCTACAGAATTAGAAATAAGAAAAAAACTGTGATTATTATCAGCATGTGCCTGTATGCGTGCTAAGTCACCTCAGCCATGTCCAACTCTTGGAGACCCTATGGACTTTAGCTCACCAGGCTCCTCTGTCCATGGGATTCTCCAGGCAGGAATACTGGAGTGGGTTGCCATTCCCTCCTCCAGGGGATCTTCCCAACCATGGGATGGAACCGATGTCTCTAATGTCTCCTGCATTGGCAGGGGCCTTCTTTACCACTAGCACCACCTGGGAAGCCCTATTATCAGCATAAAGTGAAGTAGCTTCAGTCGTGTCAGATTCTTTGTGACCCCATAGACTGTATGTAGCCCACCAGGCTCCTCCATCCATGGGCTTTTCCAGGCAACAATACTGGAGTGGGTTGCCATTTCCTTCTCCGGGGAATCTTCCCAGCCCAAGGGTCAAACTCGGGTCTCCCGCATTGCAGGCAGACTCTTTACCATCTGAGCCACCAGGAAATCCCAAATGCTAGAGTGGGTTGCCATTTCTTCCCCAGGGGATCTTCCCAAGTCAGGGATAGAACCCATGTCCCCTGTGGCTCCTGCATTAGCAGACAAATTCTTTACCATTGAACCACTTGGGAAGAGCTCCACTCAATTCAGTACAAGTAAAACAAATGTTCCTCAAATACAACACTGCTATTGATCTTCAAACATTTTCCATCACCTAATTTTTTCCAATATAAAAGAAGGAAATTTTAGAACTCCTACATATTTTCTCATTCCAAATTTCTCTATTCCTACTGTATCATTTATGTTGAAAAATAGTTAATTGTTTCGGATGGGATGGAATACATTAATTTCAATGGTGGACAATGTCTGCTTTCTGATATACTATACCTTTTAATATGTCTGAAATGTTCCACAGGTTAAAAAAAAATCTCAGCAAAGACCATAGGAGTAAAGGGAAATGGGGAAAGAATAGGGGAGAAAAAAGGAGGAAGAGAAGGGAAAAGAAAAGAGGAAGGATGAGGAGAAGAGGACAAGGAGAAGGAGTGAGGAGAGGGGGAAACAGAAGGAGAGGAGAAGCATGAATGACCTGCTAACTCTACCTTCCACAAAGCTGGCTGGACATTTTAAGTATATGATACCCACAAACGAATTTTCTCTAGGTATCTCATGGCCTACCCAAAGAGCACTGCTTAAAGCACTGGTTATCCTAGACAAACTTTCTCACAAACCATATTCAATGTCCAAGGCCAAAAACACTATTCTTCTTTGTTAAATTATACTCAGCCTGGAAAATCCCATGGACGGAGAAGCCTGGTAGGCTATAGTCCATGGGGTCGCAAAGAGTCAGACACAACTGAGAGACTTCACTTCACTTCACTATTAACCTGAAACTGAACTGTAAACATTATTATACTAACTAAGCTTGCATATTTTTATCATCAGGTTCATGTAAGAACAATTATTAAGTTCATTTACATTTTAAGGTTTCCTCGCTACTTTCACTGAAATAGCTTTATAGGTCAGTTCTGGCTTGTTGTTCAGTCACTAAGTCGTGTCCAACTCTTTGCAACCCCATGAACTGCAGCACATCAAGCTTCCCTGTCCTTCACTATCTCCCAGAGTTTGCCCAAGTTCAGGTCCACTGAGTTGGTGATGCTATATCCATCTACACTGGACAGCAGTTCTGGCTACTAATAAGCCAATTTGCATTTCAGAAGCATATATACAATTCAAAAGTTGACTATTTGAAAACAGGAAATAAAAATTCAGCCAATGTCCCTACAAAATAAGACTTCCTGGCAAAACAAATATTACTATATAAAATAATAATCTGAACAAAAAACAACACACTATTCACTGTTTTTACTTGCTACTTGAGCTTTCCTTTACAAATAAGTACTTACTAAATGGTGTTTATGAGCGTTATAAAAATGTGAAAAATTAAAAAGCTATCTTTTATTCAACACAGCCAAAGAAATATCAACATATACTATCACACCTATTTACTATTATGCCTTTTAAACACAATTCCATGCTGTAGCTCAGAAAAATGTCCGCTTTTAAACAAGTCCTTATGTGAAAAAAACTTAATGTGAGGAATTAAGGATCTAATGGTATGCTATTGAGTGTTTAATGTGTACCAAGTGCTTTGACTAAGCATTTTACATGGGCTACTGCTAAATCACTTGAAATCTCATAACCACTCTGTAATTATCATCTCTATTTTACAGCTGAGGAAACAAATTCAGTTAGTAACTAGTCAGGCTAAAATTTGAACTCAGAGCTGACGCTAAACCGCAGTTTTTTTCCACTCTACCAAGTTACAAAGCTACCAAGTTACAAGATTAAAAATTACAGCTTTCAATCATTCATTCAACTAAATATCAGCAACAGTATTGTTCAGTCTCAATTACACAAAAATGTAAATCATCTGCAGTACATGGCTTAACCCCAAACTCAGATATATAATCCCTAATGATTACAAATTAGTAAATGTACCAAATATTTCATGCTTGGCCCCTGACAAGCAAAAAGGTCCTCATATATAAACAGTCCACTATGAACAAGCTATTCCAAAACCTATTCAGAACTTAGAATGCACTTTCCTTTTATACAGAAACATGCTAAATGACAACTCTAGTCCCAGGCCAACCCATATTTAAATGGTAATTTATCAACCATACTTAGCCACTATTTATAAATATAGGGAAATATACATATTGGGGCAGGGTGGGCAGTGTGGGTGGATTAATATTCAGAGTCCCAAGTTGTGATCTCAAGAATTAATTTGTCTCCCTGTTTGTCAGTGAAAGCAGAGACGTCCCTGACACCCAAGGCAGCATGGTAGCCTTGCAGAGAGGCAGGGATTCGGCAGCAGAATCTAGGGTCAAAGAAGATTAATTAATAGTCTCTGCTGGAAAACCTAAACAATCACATAAGAGACAGCTCCTCTACACAGAGATCACTCACTTCTTCAGGCAATCTCTATTCTATAGAGCACTTAAATCTAGAGTGTATGTGTAAGTCAAAAACCAACCATGGTATAAGGTAATTTGGTGTACTGCAGAAAACACATCTTTATGTTCCTTTTTAATCTATTTCTACTTGGAACATAGGACTATAAACACAATGTGTAATAGCCAATTTGGCAAACATTATAGCTTAAATTATTAATACATCAACCATTGTAACGACATTCATTTGCAAAAGGAAATCTATACTAACAAGTTAATTTTTGTTACCCATATTGCTATTGAGCTGCTTTCACTCACCATTAGTATATATATATTCCATGTATTTGGTATTTTATTTTGATACTAAATAAAATATAATGAGATAATTAGCTGAAGAAAATATATAAACCCAAAAACAACAGTCTCTAATGAAAGCTAAGTTCTACTAAGCATCTACCATGTAATAGCCATTATGCTATTAAAATTATTGGCCAGCATTAAATTATTTCAATTAAAATTCATAACAACAATGCTAGTTATAAACCCATTTAACAGACAGAGAAATAGAAATTTGGTAAATTTACTTCGCTCTTCAAGATCGTACTGAGAGGGTAACAGGCAGGAAGGCCAGGGGTCTCCAAATGGAGGAAATAGCCTGCAAGTGTCAGACATTTTTATCTCTCTTAAGCGGCAGGAGGAAACAAACTAACAATATTTTTTTCCTTCTCTATACAAATTTAAAGAGAGGTTTCTCTTAAAATACTGTGTTGCCATAATGACACCTGGTTTCACCTGAAGTTAGCTATTCTTGAGCCTAGAGATAACCAATGCCTTTTTCTTATGGAAATGTTTGTCTTAAGCTATGCTAATGTACTACGCCTTTACCCCAAACTCTGTCTCCAAGTCGGTTCCGCCTCTTGGCCCAAAACCTACTTGACAAACCAGTATGTTATACTCAGATATTGTTCCCCTAATCTATGTAAATGAAACTATTTGTATGGTGGTCTGTCCTTCTTTAAGATTCAAGTTAATTATTTTATGGCCCAAGATAAACCATTTGGTGCCATTCTAAATTTTAAGACATTCCTTTCTTTCATTAACAGACTGCTAGTGACTATATAACATCCAGCTGAAGACTAACAGGGGGGTACTCTTTCTGCCCCCTTCTGATGCCTATGTCAGAAGCTTTCTCTATCTCCTTTATACTTTAATAAAACTTTATTACACAAAAGCTCTGAGCGATCAAGCCTTGTCTCTGGCCCCGGATTGAATTCTTCTCCTCCGGGAGCCAAGAATCCTGGTGTATTCGCGTGATTCAACAACAACCTTTCAGTACCATTAATATTTGGTTCTGGAATGAGGTCTGCTATCAAAGTTCAGTTCAGTTCAGTTGCTCGTCGTGTCCGACTCTTTGCGACCCCATGAACCGAAGCACACCAGGCCTCCCTGTCCATCACCAACTCCCAGAGTCTACCCAAACCCATGTCCATTGAGTCAGTGATGCCATCCAACCATCTCATCCTCTGTCATCCCCTTCTCCTCCTGCCCTCAATCTTTCCCAGCATCAGGGTCTTTTCAAATGAGTCAGCTCTCTGCATCAGGTGGCCAAAGTATTGGAGTTTCAGCTTCAACATCAGTCCTTTCAATGAACACCCAGGACTGATCTCCTTTAGGATGGACTGGTTGGATCTCCTTGCAGTCCAAGGGACTCTCAAGAGTCTTCTCCAACACCACAGTTCAAAAACATCAATTCTTCAGCGCTCAGCTTTCTTTATAGTCCAACTCTCACATCCTTATATGACTACTGGAAAAACCATAGCCTTGACTAGACGGACCTTTGTTGACAAAGTGATGTCTCTGCTTTTTAATATGCTATCAAAGGCCATGATCTTATTCATTATTCACTTCACTACATTTACTGAGTACCTCTGAGTCAGCCACTGTGAGGGAAAAAGAAGAGGTACAAAATTACAGAGATAAAGATATTCACATCCTAATATCCATTCAACAAATATTTCTTGAGTTCCTATTATGTTCCAGGCCCTGTTGTTTCTACTGGTGGCTCAGTTGAGGCTCTCCTCAACTAGTATTAACTCTATTATATAATCATCTTCCAGAGAAGGCGATGGCATCCCACTCCAGTACTCCTGCCTGGAAAATCCCATGGACGGAGGAGCCTGGAGCGCTGCAGTCCATGGGGTTGAGAAGAGTCGGACACGACTCAGCAACTTCACTTTCACTTTTCACTTTCATGCATTGGAGAAGGAAATGGCAACCTACTCCAGTGTTCTTGCCTGGAGAATCCCAGGGACGGGGGAGCCTGGTGGGCTGCCGTCTATGGGGTCGCACAGAGTCGGACACGACTGAAGCGACTTAGCAGCAGTAGCATAATCATCTTCATCACCAGGGAATTATGGAGAAATGAGTGATTCCACAGAATCAATAGAAAATTACAAAATAAGCCTGGAACAACTATCATATCAACAGTAAGAAAGTAATTAAAGACAATTAGGGACATATAAAAGGATTCAAAACACTCCTAAAGAGGTTCCCACTGGTCAAAGATGGGACAATTAGAGCTTCATTAACCATATTAACTGCAATGTATTAAAATCTAAATATGTGTAAACCCATGAGTTCATAATGATCCTTAAATAACTAAAACACTTTCAGAAGTTTTTACCGCACATATTCACTATCTTGAAAACGGGTAATTAAAAATAAAGAATTAGGCATTTATGCTGCCTATCCTTGTAAATAGCGACCTCCTTCAAAAGGCCCCATGCACGCACTGCCACACTCAGTGCCCTGACCTTGCAGCAGGCCATCACCAACGCATGCCTCTGCTGGAGATTCGTGGACACTCGTAGGCAAGTCAGTGTCAGTCTCCTTTGTGGTCATTGTTCCTTCCTCCTGGGTCCTGGTGCACACAAAGTTTTGTTCCAAGTTTTCATTCCAATCCCAAAGAAAGGTAATGACTAAGAATGTTCAAACTACTGCACAATTGCACTCATCCCACACGCTAGTAGAGTAACACTCAAAATTCTCCAAGTCACACTTCAACAGTATGTGAAATGAGAACTTCCAGATGTTCAAGCTGGATTTAGAAAAGGCAGAGGAACCAGAGATAAAATTGCCAACATCCATTGGATCACAGAAAAAGCAAGAGAGTTCCAGAAAAACATCTACTTCTGTTTTATTGACTACGCCAAAGCCTTTGACTGTGTGGATCACCAAAAAATGTGGAAAATCCTGAAAGAGATGGGAGTACCATACTACCTTACCTGCCTCCTGAGAAATCTGTATGCAGGTCAGGAGGCAAGTTAGAACAACACATGGAATAATGGACTGGTTCCAAATTGGGAAAGGAGTACGTCAAGGCTGTATATTGTCACTCTGCTTATTTAACTTATATGCAGAGTACATCATGTGAAATGCCAGGCTGGATGAAGCACAAGCTGGAATCAAGATTGCCGGGAGAAATATCAATAACCTCAGATATGGAGATGACACCACCCTTATGGCAGAAAGTGAAGAACTAAAGAGCCTCTTGATGAAAGTGAAAGAGGAGAGTGAAAAAGTTGGCTTAAAACTCAACATTCAAAAAACGAAGATCATGGCATCGGGTCCTATCATTTCATGGCAAATAGATGGGAAAACAATGGAAACAGTGACAGACTTTATTTTCTTGGGCTCCAAAATCATTGGAGATGGCAACAGCAGCCATGAAATTTAAAGATGCATGCTCCTTGAAAGAAAAGCTATGACCAACCTAGATAGCATATTAAAATGTAGATACATTACTTTGCCTACAAAGATTTGTCTTGTCAAAACTATGGTTTCTCCAGTAGTCATGTATGGATATGAGAGTTGGACAATAAAGAAAGCTGAGTGCCGAAGAATTGATGCTTTTGAACTGTGGTGCTGGAGAAGACTCTTGAGAGTCCCTTGGACTGCAAGGAGATCCAACCAGTCCATCCTAAAGGAAATCAGTCCTGAATATTCATTGGAAGGACCTATGCTGAAGCTGAAACTCCAATACTTTGGCCACCTGATGAGAAGAACTGACTCACTGAAAAGACCCCGATGCTGGGAAAGATTGAAGGCAGGAGGAGAAGGGGACAAAGAGGGTAAGATAGTTGGATGGCAGCACTGACTTAATGGACATGAGTTTGAGCAAGCTCCAGAAGTTAGTCATGGACAGAGAGGCCTGGCATGCTGCAGTTCATGGGGTCACAAAAAGTCGGACACAACTGACTGACTGAACTTCTTGTAAATTGTACTAATAACAAAATAACAGTTGAAGATAATATTATATGGAAGTACCCTAAATCATAAATAAAAATTACTTAGAATATCACCATTTTGCAATCCCCAATGAATTACTGGATGTAGGTATTAAATGGGCTTCCCTGATGGCTCAGTGATAAAGACTTCCTGCAATGCAGGAGACCCGGGTTCAATCCCTGCATCAGGAAGATCTCCTGGAAGAGGGCATTGTAACCCACTCTAGTACTCTTGCCTAGAGAATCCCTTGGACAGAGAACCCTGGCAGGCTATGGCCCATAGGGTCGCACAGAGTCAGACACGAATGAAGCAACTAAGCAGCAGCAAGCAGGTATTATCCTTAGCTGGTAACATCACAAAAAAGATTCACGTAGATATCAAGTCCCCCTAATGAATATAACCTCATATAGTCTTGTCAGGATCATACCTGATTCTGATCAAGACTCTAGATCCCAAAGAAAACCTGCAGGACACATAAAAAAGACAAAGGCATGCTGAATTAACCATTAGTATGCAATCAGCAGAACCAAACTGTGGGAAACTCTACAAGTCAGCCAGGGTTCAGCAGCTAAACTGTGCAAAAAAGAAATAAATGAGAGGGGAAACTACAGATTAAAAGGCTCAAAAGACATACAAAATTCAAAACTGAAATAGGTAAGATTAAAGTGTACTAGCTAGAAACACACACACACATACACACACAGGTGATAAAGCTATATTACCACAAAAATCAAAATAATTGTTACTACTGGGAGAGAAACAGTTACAAGTTTCCAGGGTGGTGGCTATAATTGTGTTAGTTTATAATACATTAAATAGACTTGTTCTGTGTGGGTTTTTTTTGAATTTGTACTTTATTTTTACAATCATAATAATCTGTACATTTTGTTGTATAATAAATTGTAAAAAAAAAAAAAAAGAAAGGAATTTTGAGTTTGACACAGTTGAAATTCCAACTCTATCACATTCCTGTTGTGTGATCCTAGGCAAGTCATTTAATAACTCTATGCTTCAGTTTCCTCATGAGTGAAACAGAGAAAATAATAACTATAATACTGAGCAAAACATATAGTTAAAATGTTTTGCGAAGTGCTCACTGGACAGTTTTATGATTTCAGTAAGTAATTACTACCTATTCAAACATGTGGCATTGTACTACTAGGTCAAATTCTTTGCACAGAATGATTATAGTACTCTTTTGATATAAAATTTTTTTAATTATTAGTCACTTCTTGTATAAGTGACTTCTTTCACTTTCCTTGAAAGTGAAAAAATCTAATAAAGAAAATGTCAAATACTACTTAACATAAGTTTATTTAGCCAGTACTTAGACCAAATGCCTTATAAAGCAGATACGTATATAATTTGAGGGAACATAAATTCATTCCTCTTGGGCAAATACCTACTGGTGAGGTTTCTGGGCCACATGTTAAGTGCATGTTTAATTTTATATAAGAAACTGCCAAGCTATTATCCAAAGTGACTGTACAACTTTGCATTCCTATCAGCAATGTACAAGAGTTCCAGCTGCTTCACATCCCTGCCAGCTTGGTATTGTCAAAGTTTTGTGTCTTCGTTTTGTTTTGCCATTCTAAAAGGTACACAGTAGTATTTCTTTCTGGTTTTAAGTTGTATTTCCCTAATGGCTAATAATGTTGAAATACTCAGGGTTTTTTTTAAAATATTATATTTAATTCTTATTATTAAAGGACTATTTTTAATGTTCAGCACTCAGCTTGTTAATATAATGAAACAGTTTTATAAACTAAACTAAGCTTGATGCAGAATCATTTACAATACTGAAAATTTCAAACTGGCCTCAAGAAAGAATAGAAACCTTATGCAAACATTTTTAATTCATTCAGTATAAAATGTATTCAAATAAAGTCAACTCAAATCTTTGGCAACTTTTTAATAAAAATTAAGAAAATTAAATAGCTTCTTTATCAACTTTCTGCTTCTCATCTTCCCAAAACGCCTTCCACAAAATAACCTAAGTGAAACAGTCTCACACAACATTTATTGAGTGCTTAGTCTTTATGTATACAAATATTAATATCAAATGACCCTGTTCTCAAGCAGTTATTATTATTCATAATTTTAAAAAATAAACTTTCTCATTTTTTAAATAGTCTTTCTCTTTTAGAATAGTTTTAAATTTAAAGAAAAATTCAGAAAATAACAGAGTTCCCATATACTGCCTTCCCATTCAGTTCTCCCTAATAGTAACATCTTACATTAGTATGTCTGTCTGTCTGTGAAAGTCACTCAGTTGTGTCTGACTCTTTGCAACCCCATGGACTATAAGTCCATGGAATTCTCTATGCCAGAATACTGGAGTGGGTAGCCTTTCCCTTCTCCAGGGGATCCTCCCAATTCAGGGATCAAACCCAGGTCTCCCACATTGCAGGCGGATTCTTTTACCAGCTGAGCCACAAGAGAAGCCCCATACAGTACATTTGTTAAAGTTAATAAACAAATGCTGATGTATTATTATTAACTAAAGCCCACAGCTTATGCAGATTACCTAAACCTCTATTTCTGTTCCAGGATCACAGTTAATATACCAAATTATATTTAGTTGTCATATCTCTTTAGGTTCCTCCTGGCTATGACAGTGTTTCAAACCTTCCTTCTTTTTAACAACTCAAGAGTTCTGAGATGTTTTGTAGGTATGATACCTCTCTCAGTTTTATGCCATACTCAGTTTTAAACTTTAAAACTTTTACTTATTAAGCAAATTTCATTGTCAACCAAAGCTTGATTCAAATTTTTGAGTTACTAATAACATGTATATTTTTCTACAAATATATGAAAATATTCTAAGGTACAGTACTATAAACTGTAATTAAAATGATATCTACATTTCAACAATTCTGATCTCTAACTGCATCACCAAAGTGTATAATAGGTCTCCATGTATGAAATAAGAAAGTAAATTCCCAAAATTATAATGAAAATTAGTTACTTGTCAATGTACTGTCTCTGTAAAAAATATCTTGCCACTTATCCAAGATATCATCTTAATAAAAAAATGAATCACTTAAAATGTGTGAAAATACCTTTCTTTCTGTATCTTGCTCATTACATTCATTCACTTTTTTCTTCTTTTAAAGGCAGATGTGGTTTGATTATGAAATATATTTCCAGTTTTGTTACCTTGGGTCTAAAATAATTACTACAAGATTCAGTTGTTATAAATGTTGCACAGATAAGGAATTTTCTTCTCAATCTCATTTAGGTCAAGGGTACTTCTCATCTACAGCAAAAGAGATCACTGGACTATGGTAAAATGTTCCCCTAATATGTATAGTATCTCACTTCATGCTTTTATTGATTCTTCATGGGCTCTAATGAACTCTTGCTAATACTTGTGACTTACATACTAGTCACAAATGTCATAAAAATCTAAGAGTTAGTTGTTTTTGTAAAGGCCTTAAATCACCAGGGAAGTTCAGTCTTTCCCAGGGAGAAGGATTCTGGATAGATGCATGCACGCATGCATCTTAAGGCAGTTGTTCAGAGAATTCAGTGAAGACACAGAAGTCACTTATGGTAACTGACTGACAACCTGGGAAGCTAAGTTTTATCAGGTGGAAGTAATACAGATACAATGTGTTGCAGCAAATGCTAAATATTCCAAATCTAACTAAATTCTATCAGGAAAAAACCACCAAAATAAGTTTTTTTTCAACAAGTCAATAGCATAGGGAAAAACAGAGAGCCAGGCTATCCTAGTTTCAAAGAAACAAAACACATTATACAACCAATTATAGTAAGTAGTTTTTAAAAAAAAAAAAATTTTAAAACAGATGTTACACAACCAATTATAGTAACTGGACCGTTTTGGGATCCTGATTTAAACAAACCAAATGCAAAAAGACTTTTTGTACATAATTGGGGAGTATCAGTTAATTTTAAGAATTACAGTTAATTGTTTTTAAGTATAACAATGGCATTGTAATTACACTACAAAAAAAGAAATTCAAGTTTCATCCTAAAGTATTCATGGATAAAACAGCATGATTTCTGGAATTGTCATCAAGATATATCACCAAAAAAGGTGTTGAGGGAAGAGACAACAGGCCCAAAATGGAGTCATTTGTGCTAAGACCCATGTCCACAAACCAAGACCTAATACCTAACCTAAAAACAATTTCAATCTCTCACAGGAATGTAATCTTAAACAAGTCAATCTGGAATTTCCTGGTTAGCAGTAGAGAAATAATCCACCTGAGAGACCTCTTGAATTACCCCAAAGAAAGATGAGGCAACTCTGCTCTTTCTTTGTCCCTGTTCCTGTTCCCTTCTCCCATTTTGCTCAACTCTTCAGGGCTCCTTTCTATTTGCTAGATAGAATGGAATGCTGCCCAATTCATGAATCACTGAATAAAGCCAATCAAATTTTCAAATTTACTTAGCTGAATTTTGTTTTCTCACAAAGGATAGAGGTTGAAGTCCGACGATGTTACACGGGAATTCGATGTAATCTCTGTTTTTGTTTTTGCAGTTAAAAGTTACAAATAGAACAAAAAAATAAGTTAAAACTTTACTACAGAGAGATTAAGGTGCCTTCCCTTTGAGCATATTCATTTCTGTTGACATAATTGGGGCCTAATACAATGTCTGCCATACAGTACATTCTCAATAAACAAACATTTGATGAACATACTATTAAACTGCCTAACAAAGAGGAAAACAGACGTCTAAGACAATAAAAGTGTCCCTATTCAAAACAGGTGACATAAATTTCTAAGAAAATTTGCCTCTCTGTGAAGTCTGGGGCAGCAATACTGACAAGTTTACAAGGAGGGTATTAGTGAGTTAGACATAATCACTGGAGGAGTTGGCTAATTAACCAAAGTAATATATGTCAACCACCACTGGGCGAGCCCCGAGGGGATCTCACTTCTGGCACCAAGCGCCCAGCCAGGACATGCGCAACCCGCTCTGGGGACAGTGCCAGGTGGGGAGTTTGACTGGGGCGGTACACCTGTCAAACGGTAACGCAGGTGTCCTAAGGTGAGCTCAGGAAGGACAGAAACCTCCCGTGGAGCAGAAGGGCAAAAGCTCGCTTGATCTTGATTTTCAGTACGAATACAGACCGTGAAAGCAGGGCCTCAGGATTCTTTTTTTTTTTTTTTTTTTTTTTTTTTTAAGAAAAATTAAAAAAAAAAAAAAAAACACTACTGGGGGGCAGAGAAGAGGGGGTGGTGGTAGTACTTAATGGCTACACATTATTTTGGGGGGATTATATCTTTTTCAGTAGAAAATAAAATACCAGCAACTACATTTACACATTAATTTATATACCAGTTTAAAATTTTTCTTTAAAACTTAGGAAACCACATAAGTGGCCCTTACAACTGCTTCTGATTGTAATCCTGTCGGTGAAAAAATATACCAAAAAATGTTGAAAGTAGAGACTTTGGGAATTTAAAAAATGCAAAAGTGAAATGGTACCAAGAGTTTACCACAGAGAAGCAGGAGAAGGGGAGCTGCCTTAGGATGGAGGTTGGCGGCAGCAACTGGAGATAGTGCTAAATATTTAGGTTTTGTTAACTTGAAAAAAACAGACAACATGACATAATAGATCAAAGGGAAGAAAAGGCAGATGAAGAAAGGACATGTGAATGCAAATCTTCCTTCTCTAAGCTACAAAGTGACTAGAATGAAATATTACCTGAGAGAGAAGAAATGGAGAAAGAGAAGGACCTTTAATTCTATTTCTTAAGCTATTTCTTACTCCTCCTCATATTGTTACCCAAAAAAAGAAATCACTTGGAAAGTAACAGAACTGTGAGCCCAAACAGTGTGACTCAAAGTTGTGAAAACTCCTTACTATACAGAAGTAGAAACCAATAAGTCTAACAGAAAACACCAAGGTAGAGAGATGGCTTAAAACCAAACCAAAAAAACCAGCAAGCAAACAAGATCACACTATGACTCTTCTTCTACAGTTAAGACTTTTAAGTTACTTCCCAGGTCCAGAAACTCAACCTAAACTCCTTTCCATACTCACTCTACTGTTTGGTAAACCTCTCTCTTTGTATCCAGAATATTTCTGGTTCTGCTGGCTTACTGTTTTAAGGATTTACTGTAATCACCATGAAATCACAACAATAAATTATAAAGTTTAGAAAAATCTTATAAAGTTCACTGGTGCCTCAAATATCCTGACTTCACTGGTCAGAACTAATGGTATCCAGAAGTATTCAGTCACATATCTTCTTGTCTCAAGTAAAGTGCATTTCTCAGTCCCTAAATAGTTGCTATATTTCAAAGTCTTTTTTTATAACACACTCATGATTACAGAAGGGGACGACAGAGGATGAGATGGTTGGATAGCATCACCAACTCAGTGGACGTGAGTTTGAGCAATCTCTGGGAGTTGGTGATGGACAGGGAAGCCTGGCATGCTGCAGTCCATGGGGTCGCAAAGAGCTGGACACGACTGAGCAAATGAACTGAAATGACCCTGTGTCGGGTATTTTGCATGCATTACTGATAATTCTTATCACATCATCTATAAAAGGGAGATATTATCAATGCTGTTTTGCTGGAAAAAAAATGGCTTCAGAGAAGCCAGATAAGACGCCCAAAGTCACTGTAAATGCTGTAAATGGAGGAGCTGAGAATTTGAAATAGACCTTTCTATCTCCCAAGTCTGATCCATTATCCATACTGCCTGTAGGGCATTTTTTCAGAACTTGTTCCTGGACAAAATTTCATTTCAGGGAAACCCTGAAAAATTATTTTTAAATGCATCAGTTGATACTACTCAAATTTTCCATGGAAACTAATCATCAATAACTCAAGATAGTAGCTGTAAATATATAGCCAGGACTGCTGCACTGCACAACTCCACAGAGCACTTTTTGTGTGTTTGTGTGTGTGTGTGTGTGTGTGTGTGAATGGTGTCCTCTGGATTGTGTGATGTAGGAGCAATAACCCAAATGCTCATCAAAGGCCTTGTCAGAGCCATTTACTGTATGACTGGGAAAAAATGCAATCATATTTTAAAAAACAAATACACATTCTCAGAATGTTAAAGAAATGCATTTTAAAGCACAGATATACTCAGCATCATGAGTCATTAGGAAAATACAAATTAAAAGCACAATGACATAAATCTATGAAAAGAACTTAAAAAAAAAAACTGACAATACCAAGTGCTAGCAAGGATGAAGATCAACTGGAACTCAAATACATTGAACATGGGAATACAAAATGGTAAAGTCAACTTTAGAAAATATTTTGGCAGTTTCTTATAAAAGTAAACATACTCTTACCATGATTCGGCAATCCCACTCCTAGGTATTTACCAAAAGGAAATGAAAATTCATGTTCCTACGAAGTTATTCTCAAATGTTTTCAGCAGCTTTATTTATAACTGCCAAGAACTAGAAGCAACCCAAACTTCTAAACCAATGAATAAACAAACTCTTTATTTCCTCTTTGCTTTCTGCCATTAGAGTGGTATCATCTGCATATCTGAAGTTGTTGCTATTTCTCCCAGAAACCTTGATTTCAGCTTGTGACTCATCCAACCAGTTATTTTGCATGATGTACACTATATAAAAGTTAAATAAGCATGATGACAATATACAGCACTGATGGACTCCTTTCCCAATTTCGAACCAGTCCATTGTTCCATGTTTGGTTCTAACTGTTGCTTCTTGACCCGCATACAGGTTTCTCAGGAGACAGATAAGTTTGCCTAGTATCCTAAGATTTTTACACAGTTTGTTGTGATCCACATAGTCAAAAGCTTTAGAGTAGTCAATGAAGCAGAATTCGATATTTTTCTGAAATTCCCTTGCTCTCTCCATGACCCACCAAATGTTAACAACTTGATCTCTGGTTCCTCTGCCTTTTCTAAACCCAGCTTGTACTTCTGGAAGTTCTCAGTTCAGGTATTGCTGAAGCCAAGCTTGAAGGATTTCGAGTATTACCTTGCTAACATGTGAAATGAACACAACTGTATGGTATTAATAGTTTGAATTTTCTTTGGCATTGCCCTGGGAATTGAAATGAAAACTGACCTTTTTCAGTCCTCTGGCCATTGCTGGAATCAAGACTGCCGGGAGAAATATCAATAACTTTCAGATATGCAGATGACACCACCCTTATGGCAGAAAGTGAAAAAGAACTAAAAAGCCTGTTGATGAAAGTGAAAGGGGAGAGTGAAAAAGTTGGCTTAAAGCTCAACATTCAGAAAACAGAGATCATGGCATCTGGTCCCACCACTTCATGGGAAATAGATGGGGAAACAGTGGGAACAATGGCTGTCTTTATTTTTCTGGGCTCCAAAATCACTGCAGATGGTGACTGCAGTCATGAAATTAAGATGCTTACTCCTTGAAAGGAAAGTTATAACCAACCTAGACAGCATATTAAAAAGCAGAAACACTACTTTTCCAATAAAGGTCCATCTTGTCAAGGATATGGTTTTCCCAGTAGTCATGTGTGGATGTGAGAGTTGGACTATAAAGAAAGCTAAGTGCTGAAGAATTGATGCTTTTGAACTGTGGTATAGGAGAAGACTCTTGAGAGTCCCTTGGCCTACAAGTAGATCCAACCAGACCATCCTAAAGGAGATCAGTCCTGAGTGTTCATTGGAAGAACCGATGTTGAAGCTGAAACTCCCAACACTTTGGCCACCTGATGCCAAGAGCTGACTCATTGGAAAAGACCGTGATGCTGGCAAAGATTGAGGAAAGCAGGAGAAGGGGACGACAGAGGATGAGATGGTTGGGTGGCATCACCGACTCAATGGACATGGGTTTGGGTGGACTCCAGAAGTTGGTGATGGACAGGGAGGTCTGGCATGCTGTGATCCATGAAGCAGCGAAGAGCTGGACACGAGTGAACAACTGAACTGAATTGAACTGGCCATTGCTGAGTTTTCCAAATTTGCTGACATATTGACTGCAGCACTGTAACAGTGTCATTTTGGTGGGTTTTAAATAGCTCAGCTGGATTTCTGTCATCTCCACTAGCTTTGTTGGTAGTAATACTTCCTAAGGCCCATTTGACCTCACATTCCAGGATGTCTAGCTCTAGGTGAATGACCACACCGTCATGGTTATCCAAGTCATTAAGACCTCTTTTGTACAGTTCTTCTGTGTATTCTTGCTACCTCTTCTTAATCTCTTCTACTTCAGTTCAGTTCAGTTCAGTCGCTCAGTTGTGCCCAACTCTTTGCGACCCCATGAATCGCAGCATGCCAGGCCTCCCTGTCCATCACCAACTCCCGGAGTTCACTCAGACTCACGTCCATTGAGTCAGTAATACCATCCAGCCATCTCATCCTCTGTCGTCCCCTTCTCCTCTTGCTCCCAATCCCTCCCAGCATCAGAGTCTTTTCCAATAAGTCAACTCTTCGCATGAGATGGCCAAAGAACTGGAGTTTCAGCTTCAACATCATTCCTTCCAAAGAAATCCCAGGGCTGATCTCCTTCAGAATGGACTGGTTGGGTCTCCTTGCAGTCCAAGGGACCCTCAAGAATCTTCTCCAACACCACAGTTCAAAAGCATCAATTCTTCTGCACTCAGCCTTCTTCACAGTCCAACTCTCACATCCATACATGACCACAGGAAAAACCATAGCCTTGACTAGACGGACCTTGGTTGGCAAAGTAATGTCTCTGCTTTTCAATATGCTATCTAGGTTGGTCATAACTTTCCTTCTAAGGAGTAAGCCTCTTTCAATTTCTTGGCTGCAGTCACCATCTGCAGTGATTTTGGAGCCCAGAAAAATAAAGTCTGACACTGTTTCCACTGTTTCCCCATCTATTTCCCATGAAGTGATAGGACCGGATGCCATGATCTTCATTTTCTGAATGTTGAGCTTTAAGCCAACTTTTTTTTTCACTCTCCTCTTTCACTTTCATCAAGAGACTTTTGAGTTCCTCTTCACTTTCTGCCATAAGGGTGGTGTCATCTGCATATCTGAGATGATTGATATTTCTTCCGGCAATCTTGATTCCAGCTTGTGTTTCTTCCAGTCCAGCGTTTCTCATGATGTACTCTGCATATAAGTTAAATAAGCAGGGTGATAATATACAGCCTTGATGTACTCCTTTTCCTATTTGGAACCAGTCTGTTGTTCCATGTCCAGTTCAAACTGTTGCTTCCTGACCTGCATACAGGTTTCTCAAGAGGCAGGTCAGGTGGTCTGGTATTCCCATCTCTTTCAGAATTTTCCACAGTTCGTTGTGATCCACACAGTCAAAGGCTTTGGCATAGTCAACAAAGCAGAAATAGATGTTTTTCTGGAACTCGCTTGCTTTTTCCATGATCCAGCAGATGTTGGCAATTTGATCTCTGGTTCCTCTGCCTTTTCTAAAACCAGCTTGAACATCAGGAAGTTCACGGTTCACATATTGCTGAAGCCTGGCTTGGAGAATTTTGAGCACTACTTTACTAGCACATGAGATGAGTGCAATTGTGCGGTAGTTTTCTGTCCTTTATCATGCTCATCCTTGCATGAAATGTTCCCTTGATATCTCCAATTTTTTTGAAGAGATCTCTAGTCTTTCCCATTCTATTGTTTTCCTCTATCCCTTTGCATTGTTCATTTAAGAAGGGCTTCTTTTCTCTTCCTGTTATTCTCTGGTCTGGAAGTCTCCATTCAGTCCTGTGTATCTTTCCCTTTGCCCCTTGCCTTTCATGTCTCGTCTCTCCTCAGCTATTTGTAAAGCCTCCTCAGATAACGACTTTGTCTTGCATTTCTTTTTCTTTGGGATGGTTTTGGTCATGGCCTCCTATACGGTGTTACAAATCTCTACCACAGTTCTTCAGGCACACTACCTGGTATGTCTACAAGATCTAATCCTTTGAATCTATTCATCACTTCCACTGTATAATCATAAGGGATTTGATTTAGGTCTTACCAAAATGGCCTGGTAGTTTTCCCTGATTTCTGCAATTTAAGCCTGAATTTTTCAATATGGAGCTCATGATCTGAGCCACAGTCAGCTTCAGGTCTTATTTTGCTGACTGTATAGAGCTTCTCCATCTTCAGCTGCAAAGAACATTATTGCTGCTATTTAGTTGCTAAGTAGTGTCCAACTCTTTTGCAACCCCATGGATGGAAGCCCTCTAGGTTCCTCTGTCCAGGAATTCCCCAGGCAAGAATACTGGAGTGGGTTGCCATTTCCTTCTCCAAGGTATCTTCCCAACCTAAGGACTGAACCCACGCTTCCTGCACTGGCAGGTGGGTTCTATACCACTGAGCCACAAAGGAAGAAATCTGACTTCAGTATTGACATCTGGTGACGTCCATGTATAGAGCTGTCTCTTGTATTGTTAGAAAAGGGTGTTTGCTATGACCAGCATGTTCTTTTAACAAAACTCTGTTGGCCTTTGCATGCTTCGTTTGCCAAACTTGCCTGTTATTCCAGGTATCTCTTGACTTCCTACTTATGCATTCCAATCCCCTATGATGAAAGGGAATCTTTTCTTTTGGTATTAGTTCTAGAAGGTGTTGTATGTAGGTCTTCATAGAACTCATCAACTTCAGCTTTTTCAGCATCAGGGGTTAGGGCATAGACTTGGATTACTGTGATGCTGCCTTGGAAATGAACCAAGATCACTGTGTTGTTTTTGAGATTTCACCCAAGTACTGCATTTTGGACTCTTTTGTTGACTATGAGGACTACTCCATTTCTTCTAAAGGATTTTGCCCACAGTAGTAGGTATAATGGTCATCTGAATTAAACTTGCCCATTCTCATCCATTCTAGTTCACTGATTTCTAAGATGTCAATGTTCAATCTTGCCATCTCCTGCTTGACCACGTCTGGTTTACCTTTATTCATGGACCTAACATTCCACGTTCCTATGAATATTGTTCTTTACATCATTGGCCTTTTCTCTCACCAACAGATACAACCACCACTGAGTGTCGTTTCCACTTTGGCACAGCCACTTCATTCCTTCTGAAGTTATTAGCAATTGCCCTCTGCTCTTCCTCAGCATACTGGACACCATGCTTCCTCATCTTCAGCAAGGGTCTCATCTTTATCATTTTGCCTTTTCATACTGTTCATGGGGTTCTCTAGGCAAGAATCCTGGAACAAGTTGCCATTTCCTCCTCCAGTGGACCCCACTGTGTCAGAACTCTTCACTATGACTAGTCCATCTTGGGTGGCCCTGCATGGCATGGCTCATAGCATCACTGAGGTATGCAATCCCCTTAGTCACGACAAGGTTCCATGAAGGGGAACCCAAGGCTTAGCACACAGTAAACTCTCAATAATAGTTCTTTTCCCTTAACCAGCTTCTCTCTCCTGTATATGCATTTTCCTTTCCCTGTATCTCCTACTCCCTTCCTTTCCTCCTCCTAATGATTATAGATGGTTTTTGCCTACTTCTCATTCCTTCTCCCATTTCTCTGGTTTATAGTATTCCCATCCTTTGGGGAACTGACCCTCTGCCACTTTATGTGGTTCTGGTGACAATGACAATTCTCCAAGGATGGATCCAATTATAGGTCCTCCTTCAGAAATTTAAGTTCTCAGTAGTCTGAGTCCATACATTTCTGTTGAAAAAAGCCTTCTAACATAAGCAGATAATAAGACCAACACAAAGAAAGAAGTCAAGAAATGGAGAATATCCCAAAGACATTTAAATTTTTGGATCTGGCTGTTCCTGGACTGCTCTACCTCCATTCTCAGTTCAGTTCAGTCGCTTAGTCGTGTTTGACTCTGTGCAACCCCATGAACCACAGCACGCCAGGTCTCCTTGTCCATCACCAACTCGCAGAGTTTATTCAAACTCATGTCCATTGAGTCGGTGATGCCATCCAACCATCTCATCCTCCGCCGTCCCCTTCTCCTCCTACCTTCAATCTTTCCCAGCAGCAGGGTCTTTTCCAATGAGTCAGTTCTTCGCATCAGGTGGCCAAAGTATTGGAGTTTCAGCTTCAGCCTCAGTCCATCCAATAAATATTCAGGACTGATTCCTTTAGGATGGTCTGGTTGGATCTCCTTGCAGTCCTAGGGACTCTCAAGAGTCTTCTCCAACACCACACTTCCAAAGTATCAATTCTTCGGCACTCAGCTTTCTTTATTGTTCAACTCTCACATCCATACATGACTACTGAAAAAACCATAGCTTTGACTACATGGACCTTTGTTGGCAAAGTAATATCTCTGTTTTTTAATATGCTGTCTAGGTTGTTCTACTTGCAAAGCCAGAGAGTCACATTTTGGTTTAACCATTTTAGAATTGTTGTTATTTTCAGTGTTTCCCATTTGAAAAGCACAAAACATCTTGCTTCTCTAAGGGAACAGAAATAGTAAATCATTTCTTTACTTGCTGTGACCCTCAGTTAATTTACTTTTGTTATTAGTGGCTATTAATAATAAAGATATTATCAAGTCCTACTACAGGGCAATCAAACGTGTGGAAAGAGGCAAAAATAAAAATAAAGCCATATGGAGTTACATCTGACCCTTGAACAATGTGTGGGGGTTAATCCAAGTGTAATTTATAGTCAGCCCTTGGTAACTGCAGTTCCTCCATATTCACAAATTCAATCAACCAGAGACCTTATAGTACTGTAGTATTTACTACTGAAAATATAATGTATAAGTGGACCTGGACAGTTCCAACCTGAGTTGTTTAAGATCAACGGTAGACTGAAAACAGCTGCCCATTGAAGATTTACATTCCAAGTGTCAAGGACCTTTAAGACAGCTTCTAGTCATCAGTGCAAACGGTAGTCACTTTTCACCCCTTCACATTTTTACCACTCTGCTCACTCAAAGCTAGGTAATATAAGATATACATTATTTTGTGTCACTCTGGCTTTACATTATTCATTCTCTGGATCTTCAGTATCTGAAGAAAGGCAACAGCACGTGCCAATAGGAAAAACACCCACATGCAGTAAGGATTAAAGCAAAAGTCTTATGAGCTGACAACATACAATAAACTTTGAATAAGTCTTTATTCAGTTTGCCTGCCTAGAATTTCCCAACTTATTCTTTGGTGCTAAGCTTAAATATTACTTTCTTTCCCTACCGATCATATCCTAGTAGAACTGCCTCTTCCTCCTCCCCCTCTTTTACAGCAATTACAAAATTATAATTATTTATGTTAGTAGTAATGAGAACTTAAATTTCTGTAGTTAAAAAAAGGGAAATAGAATAGAGCAGATGAAGTACAGAAACATTGTCGTAACAGAATTTACAGCTTGACAATGGAAAGGATCTGATGAGGAGGGAATTCAAAGATAACTCAGAGTTCAAGTTTGGACAATGAGAGGGATGAGCCAATAATAGAGAAAGGGAAGTTAGAAAGAATAATACAGTTTGGATGAGAGAAAATTCAGAACTGAGTACATTGAGCTTGATGGAATAACAAACAGGTGGCGCTCTCAAGCTGGAAACTGAAAGTCAAGCAGCTTCCGTATGGGTGGGAGTTGTCTGAAAGAGGTATTCACTGAAGCTAAAAAAACACTGTAACATCACAAGGAAAAAAGTCTAGATTAAGAAAAATGTATAAGGTTAATACTTAATAAAGAAGTTGACCTTGTGAATGAAAAGAAGAGTTTCTAGAATATATAGGAGAACCAGGACTACTGAGTTGTAAGGAAAATCAGGAGAAGGGATTCACAGTGTCTGATTTGAAAAATTAAAAAGCTAAAACTAATACTAGAAATGCCTCTGTTTGGCAGTTCAGAAGGTCATTAATAAAGACAAGGAGAATAGTTTTACTGAAAAAGAAGGTAGAAAAATTAAAACCAGAGACATACTGCTTTTACTTTGGGTTGTGGGTAACACCAAAAGAAGTTGGGGTCGGGGGCAGGGAGCAGAGGATGGAGGAAGTGGCAGAAAGAATAAGGAAAAGTGGTTTGGGGTTTTGTTGTTGCCTTTTTTTTTTTAGGCCAGTAAAGATGCTGTTAGGAGAAACTGAAATTAAAATGATAAAGGAGTGAACTTAATGAACCTATATATTCTAAAGGTACTTGAACAAGCACAGCTTCATCTTGTTACAGAATGTTTGACACTGAATTTTGTTTTTAATCTCTTGTGTGCTCAGTAGGTCAGTCATGCTCAATTCTTTGTGACGCCATGGACAGTGGCCCACAAGGCTCCTCTGTCCATGGAATTTTCCAGGCAAGAATACTGCTGTTGGTTGCCATTTCCTTCTCCTGGGGATCTTTCCAATCCAGGGATCAAACCCGCATCTCCTGTATTGCAGACAGATTCTTCACCACTGAGCCACCAGGGAAGCCCCATTCTAAAGAGTAGCTGGGATACAAATGGTCATGAAGTAGTTGTGAAAGCCTAACGGACACATCCCTGACACCAAATGGTACAGGGGAGGGGAAATTACGCAATTTACTGATAAAGAAAAGCAAAGCTGAGGAAGCCTCTGTTTGATGGTCTTAAGTGTCTTACGCTTTTCAAAAAAAAAAGCAAGTGAAATAACCTGCAAAGTCCGAGAACAGTATACCATTACAGGCTAGGAAAGAGGTAGAAAAGGTCTGAAAGAGCCCCTGTAGGAAGTCAGTCAGAAAAGAATTGTTAAACAAATGTTAAGTATTTTGCAGCACCCTTTAAGAATTTATTAAAACTTAGAAATTAATCATTTTTATTGCTTTAATGTTCCTAGTCTAGCTTGGTGTTTTGCTTAAATATCAAAGTAGTATCTGATTATTCAACAAATCCCTAGTAACTATTTTCTTAAGGACAAGTATTTGAGAGAACTATGCTTCCCTGGTGGCTCAGATGGTTAAGAATCTACCTGCAATGTGGGAGACCCTAGTTTGATCCCTCGGTCAGGAAGATCCCCTGGAGAAGGGAATGGCAACCTACTCCAGTTTTCTTGCCTGGAGAATCCCATGGACCAAGAAGCCTGTAGGACTACAGTCCACGGCATCGCAAAAAGTCAGACATGACTGAGCAATTAACACTTTCACTTTCTTTCGTATAAAGAAAAAGAATTCTAAATGTAGAAATGGCTATACCTTCTGACAGCTGTCACTTATTATTATGATTGAAAATTAAAATTCCCTGGGAAAATATGAATGATGATTATCTTTAACATTTTAAAGCTTCATAAGTTATAGAAAGAAGTCTCCCCTTCCTTTACACTGAAATTTTTTCAATTACATAATTTATATTTAGGTATTTTATATGTGGGCTTCCCTGGTGGCTTAGATAATAAACAATCTGCCTACAATGCAGGAAACCCGGGTTCGATCCCTGGGTGGGAAAGATCCCCTGGAGAAGGAAATGGCAACCCACTCCAGTATTCTTGCCTGGAGAATCCCATGGACAGAGAAGCCCAGTAGGCTACAGTCCATGAGGTCACAATTTCAGTGGGACATTTAAAAATACATAGTATAGCATATATTCAAAAGAATATTATTGTCATAAAAACAGTCACCTTAGAAAGCTTTAAATTTATTCCTAGAATGCTGCCATTGCACAATAAGCTTTGGGATTCTACTTTTGGAACTCCTTTAAAGTCTTAACACAACCTTTATAATACTATCAAGTGAAAAATCTTCATTTAATACAGGTTTGATTTGGGGATATATTTGGTTATCATAAGATGATTTATTTAAAATAAAAATACCATTTCAAGCAAAAAGTGTGACTATAAAGCATGAACAAATTTTTTTATGCTGCTCTAATGACACCATCAGTAAAATATATTTACAGCTACATTCCCCTCCTCTACAAGGCCTGCTTTGCAGGTCACCACTCGTATATTCTACTATGTTGGATAAAAATAAAGGTTCAATCATTTAATAGCCATACTTCCTACTACTGCAGATGATATAAGAACCTCTGATAGTTTCTAAAAGTCAAAATTATTGAATATTTAAAAGTAGTCACAGCACTCTCATTTTTAAATTTAGCTAGTTGTTTTTCAATGCCCTATCTTTTACTATACTATACTGAAAATTACACCCTTGGCATATACCTGATACCAGCCTACTCAGTCTGTGGTTTATACCTGCTACACATACGTATACACATGCACACCCCTAATGTTTAATTCCCTACATACATATTTTTCCCCTAATGTATCACCTGAATGTTATCTGTCAGCTTTGCCTCCAGATGAGCCCTAGGACAGTCTTCCCAACAGTAGCCATATATCTCCTTTGGCTCTTCTTCCTGGAGCCCAACTTGGCTCAAACTTAACTAAAAATGCTCTACTCCACTTTCTACTTCCAGAAGAAAAAATAACTAAAAAGTATAATTTTTTCCTATGTTCCTAAGAAGCTTCCATCACTTTTAAAGCCCTACCTCTGACAATTATTCAACTTTGCTTTTATTCTCTTCAAAAGTCTTATTAACTCAGCAATTAAGACTATCCCTATTCTCAAAGTTGTACATATGAACTAAAAAATGCCCAAGAAAAGGTTTACTCAGTCATCCTGATGCTTCAAGGCAGTCTCAGATGTGTCCATTGCTGAGTCACCTCTTAAGACCATAAGCCTTGTTTTTGATTCAGAAAAAAACGTATGCAGACATAAAGTGTTAAGGGAAAGAGTTAAGGTACGTTCCAAGGAAAGGTCAGTGAATGTCTACCAAGGTGTGAAAACCAAACTAGAAGAAAATAAAAATAATTCACTTGATGGAGAAAGCAGCAGAGGCCCAGAGACGGCAAATGGCTTACCCAAGTTTATACATCTGGGTGGCAGAGATAATACTCCTATCCAGGTCTCCAGATTCCAAGCTTAAAGCTTTTCTACTTTATCCAATCTTAATCCATACTAAATGAAAAGAGCCAAGAAACAAAAGACCATTTACTATATGACTCCATTAATGTCTAATTTCTATAAATCGCAAAACTACAGAGACAAAATACAGACAAGTGGTTGCCTGGAGCTGAGGGCAGGAATAGGGGTTGGGCTAACGGGCAAGAGGGCGCTTTCTGGAGGCAAAAATGTTCTAAAATTGGATTGTGATAACTGTTGTACAACTATATTATTTTTGTTTAGTCACGAAGGCGTAACCCCATGGACTGTAGCCCACCAGGCTCCTCTGTCCATGGGATTCTCCAGGAAAGAATACTAGAGTGGGTTGCCATTTCCTTCTCCAGGGGGTCTTCCCGACCCAGGGACTGAACCACATCTCCTGCATGGGCAGACAGATTCTATACCACTGAGACACCAACTACATAAATTTACTAAATTTGAATGGTGAATTTTATGATATATAAATTAAACTTCAATCAGTTCAGTTCAGTCACTGTCATGTCCAACTCTTTACAACCCCAATGAACCGCAGCATGCCAGGCCTCCCTGTCCAATAAACTTCAATAAAGCAATCCAAAAAATTACTAAGAAAGAACTCAGATTTTAGCTTCACAACTGTGGAGCTCTCAGAAAATTTTATGTCAAAAAGAAGTACTAAAACATGAAGAAACCAGCCTTTTTCCAAACTTCAGATCCTTTTCCCTTCAGATTTTTCAAAAGTTAAATACCTTACTTTCTAACCTTATATTTGATACGGAAAGAGAAGGTGACAGGCACTGAGCAAATATACACAGAAAAAACATGCACATTTCCTGCAAAAACACTTCAGTTGTTGATCATTATTTCCTTTTAGGTAGGATTCTGCATGGCTCTAAGTGAACTTCTAGACAGTTATAGAACAGAGAATGTGCTCTTATCTAACAAACTGCTCCAAGACAGAGTTCTTCGTTGATTTCATTTTCACCATTATAATTTGTGCCATTATAAACACTAATAACAGGAACCATTCCTAACTGCATATTAGCAAGTTTCTTTAGTTTATTATTTGTACATCCTTATTAGGTATACAACTCTTTAGCCTACTCAGCACAAGAAGCATAGTCCTCATTTACTCACAAATTAAAAATAACATTATATCATTCATTCTATGAATGCTTTACACCTGTAAATATCAAGCTGGTAATCTACTGCTTGGATCTTAAAAACAAACAGTTCTAACTGGTTAAGGCCCAGATGTCCATAATCATGTTAGAGGAAGCAGTCAGAATTACTCAGTAAATCTACCTTTCTCATGCCACTGAGGCTTATTTCACCAATGCTAAAGACTTTTTGACTCAAGAGCTTTAATTACCACCTTCTAAACCCTAAAATTTCAATAACTTTCTAAAAGATAAAGAAAAATTTGAAACTTGCAAAAAGAAAACAAAATATTTACCATGGCTTAAGTTCTAATTTTAAAGAATATATTTTTCTCAAAATTACAACCTTTTGTCATTTGGTAACTGACTGAATTAAGTAGTTACTCACAAAACTCAATACATACAAAAAAATTACAATCTCTACTGAATATATCTCTTTCAGGTACAATTCCATATGTTACAGAAATTGAATCAGTCAGATCTCTAATGACTAGGGCCCTAATCATCAAATATACACTTTCTCCTTGTGAATATTCCACAATAACTGGCTTAAATCTGCTAAAACTACTCCCATGAAAGGAGAACATTACTGTCCATTTTCGTTTCAGAGCTGTTCTCTTCAGTGGACATAGGTTCCTACTGTTTGGGTTTGTTAGTTTTTGTTTTTGTTTTTTTTTTAACATTAAATTATTCAAATGAGGCAGACAAAGGAGGTAAAGAGACATTCTAAAAAGCAATTCCGTGTAGTCAGAAACTCCATGGACAAAGACAGAAATAACAGAGAAGGCATAAGACTGCATTTCAAGAAATGGAAGAAGGGACTGCCATGTATTTAACAGTAAGCAGAACAATAATATGACTGACACAGGACTCCTAACAATGAACCAACACCTCCCATATCCCTCTTTATACAAAATCATTAATAAATGATTAATAGTGAATTGGGATTCCCTGGTAATTCAGTTGGTAAAGAATCCACCTGCAATGCAGGAGACCCCGGTTCAACTCCTGGGTCGGGAAGATCCACTAGAAAAGGGATAGACTACCCACTCCAGTATTCTTGGGCTTCCCGGGTGGCTCAGCTGGTGAAGAATCCACCTGCAATGGGGGGAGACCTGGGTTCCATCCCTGGGTTGGGAAGATCCCCTGGAGAAGGGAATAGCTACCCACTCCAGTAATCTGGCCTGGAGAATTCCACAGACTATATAATGGGGTTGCAAAGAGTCAGACACAACTGAGTGACTTTCAATAATTAAACCCCACATCAACCTGAATTTCTTCCAGTCTCTTGCCTACTGCTGCAAGAGAATGAGGCCATTATAATAAAATTATTGTTAACATAAAAGCTAATGTTTTACCAGGAAATATTCTATGAACTCTAAGAAAGGAAAAAAAAAAAAAAAAATCCTGCAAAGGTGGCAAACTCCCAGATTTTTCACCACTGTTGGAAAAGAAGACAGATGATAAACAGGGAGATGAAGAGAGTGGATGGAGTGGAAAAAACTGAAAAAGAAATCTCCCTCACCTCTAAAGAAAGCAGGTTCATCAACCAGTACATCCCCTCTCTCAGTCTCCCACACTTCACTGGTCCCAAGCTTACCTAAGGCTGAGACAATGAATGAAATATAAAAGCTACAAACTATATTTTTCCACCTTTACTATTTATCAAGATATTACAATAAATTAATTTTAAAAACTGTAAAAGTTATTTTAAAAGCTAGCTTATGGAATATTAACTCATTTAATAACACTGGAATGCTTTTACAGCTTGATGGTTTGTAAATACCATTTTTACTACAGACAAATTTATTCTAAAGCTCTAGGTATTAAGTCATATTAAACGGCATTTATCTCATTTGAGTGATATAAACAGCCCGCCATAAATTAGTAAAAATTTAAAACTCGTTCATGGTTCAGTAACAGTCTTAAAAAAATAAGATGTACACAGACACAAAACAGGTTCATTTTAGTTATATATTTGAGGTAAATCAAATAGAACAACCTTCCATTTTCCCTTCACTTGTGTTCATTTACAAACAGAAAGCTACAGCATTTACAACTCACATGATGTAACACTTCTCATAACTGAGATGCTAAAATAAACATGAGCTTAATGTCCCATTTACATCAAAGATTAACATCAATATAGTTTATTATTTTCTAATATGAACCTTATTTACACCTACCAGTCATTGAGACTGTGACAAGTAGAAACATTAAGCCTGATCTTCTTAACGTAAATATGTTAAATCATGTTTATTCAGTTTATCCCTGAATTAGTTTAATTTCCAAAAAAACCCCAAGTTCTTAGATACAACAAATACAGGAGAGCATTTCAGGAGTGATCTTCAAAGCTTTATTCCAGTGCTTAAATGAAGAAGTTATACTATAGAACCAATACAAAAGAAAAGAGAATGATAGCAAAGGCAAGTTTGAATTACATCTGTTCTAGCCTTATTTGTCAATTTGTCAATTTTTTTAAACTTAAAATTCAACACATTTCCTCGTCACATGTTCTTTTCTGACAAAAAATTATCACAAAAAGATATTTTTTAAAAGTAGTAAATGAGTGTAATATTGGGTTTTTAGAAAATAAAGCCTATATCTTAAAAAACGTAAATGAAATTAACTCAATAGCTCTACTTTCTATAAAGAGCATGAATAACTCTTGTACTGAAATACACGGCCTAATCCACAAGCCATATTTGCTCTTCTTCCATTGAAAGAAAAATCTAGAGTACTGCATAAAGTCCATATGGGCTTTATCTTTAAAATATTATACAGACTGATATAAAGTCATTTAATCAAGGAAGAAAAAAACTATGCCAAGTAAATGATATGGTTCATTTTATTGGTTTGATTCCTAATTATCCCAAAGAGAAAATCACAGGATGATGGAGGATGGTTGGAGAAGGGGAGATGTAATCAGGAAAGTATAATGTAGAGAGAAAGGAAGGTTGAGACTTGAGACTAATCTGTTAAAAATTTATATACATATATATACCCATATAACCTTCTTCTGCTCTGAATTTTAAGCAGTCTTTTTTAAAAGAATCAGTCATAATTATTCCTTACTTTTAGACATGTTTCTTTCATTATAACAAGCTACAATTCAATAGTACAATTCAATATCAATTCAAACTGCAAAACCATATACTATATGGTACAGAAATATAAGCCAGAGAATCATCAACAGGAGAACCAAGGGAAACTTGGTATTGATCCTCTAAATCCTATATCTACAATACTACTGTTGACTACAGAAGACTGGAGATTGATATCTCATTTGAAAAGTACCAATAGGACTAGTATTGATGCCTGAGTAGAAAAATTATGCTGGTTTCAGAGTTGCTTAGAATCTCAATTTTGTTTTAAGTAAAGAAATTTAATTACATGTTTATTTTTACATTTGCTTTTATGATTATGAAATGAAAATGCTTTTACTTTTATAAGTGTGCTATAATATGAAATGGGCATGTTCACCATTTAATTAAACCAAGAGATTTACTAATACTGTGCAGTGAATTAAAAAGAACCATTAAAGAAATGAAAAACATATATGAAAATATTCTAGAATATCTTATTAAACTGATTAATTTATAGCATTAACTTTTTAAAAACAGTAAACACCTCACTATTCTGTATCTCACAAATATTTTCATTCCTTTCAAAGAATCTACTTTTTTATTTTACCACCACCGAAATTCTATTTACACAATGAATAGCAACGGAGAACAGCCCAACTACTACCCTCAGAAAACTAAAATATTCTGATTTTAATATACACACAATCAATCCTAACCTCGAATTTGAAGAATATGTGAACCGTAAGAAGTAAAATCAAAACTGATTGCAGTTCAGAAACCTAAATAAAGTGCCACAGATCAAAAAAATTACTGCTCATATTCAAACATACAAGTTCAATTTCACAGATCAGCTGGACTCACTGCATTATATTGCAGGAGAGAGATGTTAAGAAGTGATCTTGGGATCCTGCTCTCCAGATGTTAAAGGACCCATTTTTTTTTATTGCAATTACCTTTACTTTTGATAAATACCTAGCTAGTATTTATTAGTAAATAAATACCTAGCTATTGATAAATACCTAGCTAAATACTTGATATCTTTGCTCTTATAAGACTCTACTTGAAGCTCTTTTGAAATGTTAGGACCATAGATATTATAAAGAAAAAACTTAAGAAGATACAACATGCACAAAGGGTTAACAGATACTGCTTCCTTTCTGATGCAATGCGTAAGAAGTTTAAGAAACTGTTATCATATACCCTAAGTTTGGGGACATACTTTCAGAGGTTTAAAATGAGAAATTTAACAAACCTTATGCATTTATTTTCAGATCACGAAAAAAACGTCTAACTAATTTGTAATATACAATATATATACTCCACAAGTAACTATTGACAGATAAGATATATATCCATTATCAATTCCCTTACTCCTTTAACTAAAAATTAAATTTCTCTTTCTTCTGGTCATAAAAATCTGGTTTGGGGTGTTTGAAAAAGTTCAAACATATATTAAGCCATGCTTTGCTTTGGCACTAGCTCCCCCTCCAGACCAACCTACTGATATAACGGGCACTTAAAAAAATAAACAAGGAACACAAGTTTTTCCAAGCCACTAGTGATTTAACAATTCACCACTTTTAAAGACACTCCAATGCCTTAAAATAACTAGTTAAAACTTGTAACCAAACACTGCAGAATGTAATCTAAGTTACTGTTTTTCAATTCTATCTCTCAAAACTGACTTGAAGGAAAACAACTTTAAGTGTCTATTTCAATTTAAGAACATCCTAAAGTACAATCTATATAATGCTATGTTTTATGGAAATTATTTTGAATCACTGTCTTAATAAACCACAAGATATTCTTCATGTTAACTCACTACTTGATCAAAGACACATTTTTGCATCTGTTTCTGCTATCTATGCAACTTTCATTCCAGCTGTTCAGCAATTTAAGTAGAATTCTCAGTTTATAAAGCAGGAAAAGGAAAATTCACGCCTCCAAACCACCCTTCTATGTTCCTTAAATCCTATTCATTTCTAACCCCCTGCATTTTTACATACTAAGCTATAAAATCATAATTTCAAATCTTTGAATTCCCACCTTATCCTTACTATTGTAGTAGGTATAAATCAAACTAAGATTTACTATGTGCATTTTATGGTATATTTCACAAGGCTAGCAATGTACAAGGCTTTATCATACATCATAGGATTTCAGGTTAATTTTAAGTTACTTTCAAGAGAGAATACAACTTACTCCACTACTTCAGCATAACTCTATAATACTGCAAATCTTTCTCCTAAAAAGTCTTCTATATGATGCATTCTTTAAAAGAAATATGCATAAAAACAAAAGTTAATTAAGAAAATAAATATGCACTTATCCCCAAGAATAACAAGGGAGCAAAAAACCGCAATTAAACCTTGCTTGCAGTTTCTAAAGAGAACCAAGCCAAAGTTCAGTTACTTGTGATGAGTTTAACTGTAAACTGAGAGAAAACTTTTGTCGAAATTTCCTCTGCGTTACCTTGAGCTTTGGGGTGTTTCTACAGGAGATTCTGGCTTGCCTAGGTCCACACTCTTGAGCTGGATTAAGTCCACTGTAAACTAACCGAAACATGGGAATAAGAAATAACACCCTGCTCTATCCAAGGCCTCACTCAAACGCTAAAGCTCACCAGGGATAAATTCTAACCATGACACTGCCATTTAACTTAAGAAATACACTGCGTCTCTGACGTTATGTGTGGCTGAAGATTGCAATCCCCACTGTGATGAAAAAAAAAAAAAAAACAGGTGCTGCACAGGACAGCCCACTCACTCTTGCAGGACAAACCTCCTTTAACTGGAGATTAAATAAATAAATATTTAAGAACTCATTTAACCTTCCCAAATAAGTTTGGAGCTCTAAAGCCGCCAGCTCATCATTTCCACGTCAAACGAGGGTGCAGCGGCACTCAAGCCATGAAACTGCCCTGGCACTGGCCCCTCGCCGGGAGCGGATCTTTGCACGGGTCCACTCCCCAATTTCCTCCCGGAGAACCCCTCAGAAAAGCTCTTAACGCACAAGCATGCTAGTCCCCACAGTCTGTGACACCAGAGAGCGAATCGCTGGAGAAAGGGCAGGTAAGAGCAGAGAAGAGGGACACCTCCCACCCCCGCCCCCATCTCCTTTCCTCGGTTTCGGCCCCTGCCCTAACCAAGGATGCGCGACGCCGAGGGCAGCAGCCGAGCCGCTCCACGCCCCGGCCGAAGCGGCAGGCGTCCCTAGTACCCTATCGCGGCCCCCACCTCCCACAACCCCGGCGGCCGCGCAAAGGCACCCATCAGAGGGTCCCGGGGGCTCCCTCCCCACTTTCCCCGGAGCCGCTGCATAAGCAGCAGCAGTGGCAGCAAAAGGCCCGGGGGTCGCCTCGGGGGAAAGAGAGCTGCAACGGCCGGCAGGCACCTTCCCGGAGCCTCCTGAGATCCCGCGCTTGCCCACCTCCAGACCCCGGGGCGCGCGGGGCCCGGCTCCCAAACGCCCCCTTACCCGAGGCGGGAGCAGAGGCGGTCTCCGCCGTTCCCCAGCAGCCGCCGCCGCTACAGCCCTCAGCCGCAGCTGCCCCGCGCTGGGGAAGTGGGAGGGGTGGCTGGGTGGAGGATGCTACTCCCTACTGAAGGGAGAGGAAGAAACGGAAACAGGAACCGCCGCCGTCGCTGCTTAACGGAGCCTTCGGCGCCACTGACTGAGGGAAAGCGCGAGGCGGCGCGAGCCAAGCAGTCGCTGACAGCGCGAGACCGAGCGCGAGCCGGGTCCCGGGCGCGCGACCCCGAGCAGCGCCGGCCCCATTCCGCGAGGAGAGGAAGGGTACGGGTCGGCCGAGGAGCGGCGAGGGGCGGGGGCCTGGAGCAAAGAGAACCGGGCTACTCGGGTCTACCGGAGATAACACGCGCACGCGCCTGAGCGGCTCTGACCGCGAGCGCAGGCGGGGAAGCCTCGGCTAGCGCAAGCGTGCCCGCGCGAATGGGAGAGCGCGCCCCCTCAGCGTCCCAAGCTTCTGGGAGAAGGCGCGCATGCGCTGGCCACTGCCTCCTACGGCGACCCCCGCCTGTGCCAGGGCTTCTCCCCGCCCCCTTCTCGCCGCGCCCGTGGACCGAGTAGCCGCAGCGTCCGACTGCCGGGCTGGGCCGCGGGCTACAGCGAGACGGGGAGCCTTCTAGCAGGGTCGGCAACGCTGTGCGCACGGGCGCTGACTCCGACACGAGTGTAGGCCGCCCTCTACCGCTTGAAGGCCAAAGGCTGAAGGAGGCGCGAGCGGAGCCGGGCTTCCCCACTCCTGGGAGCGCCACCTCCGGGGAATGCCGTATTCTCAACCGCCGGGAAACGGATTGGCCCGTGCCAGTTCAGCCCGCGGCCCTTAAGTACCACTGGTACTGGAGATATGAAGCAGGCTCCTTGCTACTTTTTAGGAGTGATCGCTGCTGCTCAGCCCCCGTAGCGCAGGTCTGGCCGCTCCGCTGCAGCTTGCAAAACACGATCAGAGAATGGCATCGCACTCCCATGCGAATAGTGAAGCCCGGTTTAATCTTGTGAGAGCAGGTCTTCCACATTCGCCGGGACAGAAAGACCCCTCCCCCATGAGAGCCTGGGTTCGGTGCCTGGCCTCTCCCCCGGACCCGCGGCTGCAACAACCCCTCCAAGGCGGAAGTTTATTCAGTACGGGAAAGAGAACATGGGGCGGGGGAGGGAGCTTTTCCCTAGGATGCTTCCTACCCGGCTCGGACTCGGAAAAATTCCTGGCGCCCGCGATGCAGAGCAGTGGGCCGAAGAGCTAGCCCAGTCCAGCCCTGACGGCGAGCTGAGCCGGAGGAGCTGAGCGCGCCGCCCCGGCACACAAAGTAGTCGCGAGCCGAGGCGGGGGGTGCTACGGTGGCCAATCAGAGACACGAACCGCGTGAGTGGAGTGCGAGTCAGCCAATCGGAGGGCGGGAGGATGAGCTTCCCGTACCGAACTCTTCCCTGTAGCCTCCGGACCCAGATCCCAAGCCTGGGTGCAATACCTTGAGAAAGCGAAATGGTGCCCGTAAAGACAAGAATGACTTCTCTAGACTTGGATATTTTTAAGTAAATGCCTTGGGAACCTATCACAGAGCGAAGATCGGCGGTCTTTTAGATGCCAAGTATGAAAGGATCACAGAAAAGAGATTTAAGAGGCAGTGGTGGGCTGCCAAGACTGCAATCTGCCTAATAATAAATTTACAATATTTGTTGACACCTCTTTAGAGTCCAGAAACTGTATTACAGAAATACAAATAAGATGCTGCTAATTCAAAAAAAAAAAAAAAAAAAAGGTTCCCTGTCCTCGAGAAGTTTAGTTTGCTCTGAAAGAGGTTTGCTGGACCTTGCAACGGGTTTTTATCATCAGCTCTTTAAAGAAAAAGCTCTCAGTTAAGTGGTAGTTTCCAGTCATTTTTATGATTGTCTCCCTGTAAGAAGAGAAATTTAGAAAAAAGTAGAGTGACTGATCTAAGGTTACACAAAAATATATACTGGCAGAGCCAGAACTATATTCTAGCTTAGCGTTTATATTCCATCATTCAACCATCATTTATCCTATGCATGGTTGCTATCGCTTACTGCAGAACTTTCTGCACTAAGTTAATAAACTGAACAAAAGTCTGCTATAATGGCTACATACCTTGTTGTTGGAATTGAACAGAAATTTTAGACATGCCATAGTGAGATAGATTAACGGAGAAGGCAATGGCACCCCACTCCAGTACTCTTGCCTGGAAAATCCCATGGACGGAGGAGCCTGGTGGGCTGCAAGTCCATGGGGTCACTAAGAGTCAGGTACGACTGAGTGACTTCACTGTCACTTTTCACTTTCATGCATTGGAGAAGGAAATGGCAACCCACTCCAGTGTTCTTGCCTGGAGAATCCCAGGGACGGGGGAGCCTGATGGGCTGCCGTCTATGGGGTTGCACCGAGTCGGACACGACTGAAGCGAGTTAGCAGCAATATAGATTAAAGGCCAAAGTTTTATCAGTCAAACTCTAGGTACTTTTTAGAAGTCAGAGGTGAGGTCGATATCTGCTTTCTTAATTTAAACAGTACTTTTTAACAATACTTTAGCAAGCATGTTTAAGATCTCCAGTTTCAAAGCTTTCCTTTACATTTGCCTCAAAACTCCTGGGTTTTTTAATATTGCCTTCATTTTTCCTCTCCAAAAGCCTAGGAAGTGAAATACTTATATTCTCTACCTCTTTCTGCTAAAAAAAAAAAAAAAAAACCTGTCCAAAGAATGTTTGTCCAGAATTTCTTGCACATTTATAGGATGGTTTTTGTCGTCTTCTTGTTGTTTAGTGGCTAAATCATGTCCGACCCTTTTGCAACCCCATGGATTATAGCTCACCAGGCTCCTCTTTTCATGGCGTTTCCCAGGGAAGAATACTGGAGTGGGTTGCCATTTCCTTCTCCAGGGGATCTTCCCCACCCAGGGACTGAACCCACCTCTTTGGCATTGGCAGGCGGATTCTTTACTGTGGAGCCATCAGGGAAGCCCAAACCAGATAATCTGCTGTCTGTAAAATAAATATACTCAGAAACTAGTCCATTAACAATTTGGATTGCATTCTGTTGAGTCAATGGACATCTCAGTCACTGACAGAACACAGCCCTTTCCAGGACATGCCCAGCATTTAGTGGCCACCTCAGAACTGGAAATATCAGTTAAACAACTGATTTTTGAGAACCAATCTTTACACATGAAGGTCTGGGCCAATAATGAATTTCAAGAAAGTTCCCAACAGTTCCAGCTTTTGAAAAACACATTTCATTTACTCTTACAAAAGAGGTTACTACTGAAACTCTACCTTCTTGCTGGGTTAAATTTCTGACAGAAAAAAATCCCCAAAAGATTCTAAACATCTCTGGCTACCCGTAGACATCTCTGTCAAAGGCTGATTTCTCCATAAGCTCCAGCTTCCCTCTATGCTTCTGGACCCTCCATCTCTTCTTACTCCATCTGCCTTTCATCATGCCTCGTGTCTGATATTTGCTTGACCAAGTAGAATTGCTCCACAACCCCCATGGTTTTGTTACCAGCGAGGCATTAGGCCTATCTTTGCTTATCTGAAAACTTACAGGCAAGTTCTGCTCAACAAAACACTGTACAGAACATTCTTTATGATATGTTTTACTAAGAACTAATAGAACCTTGTCCATACTTTATATTCTTTTTCACAGCCTAGATTAAATTCTTTCATCAACAAAAACTTGTGGGGTCTTGCAGGTGGGGTGAGGTGGAGTCAACCATTAGACAATACAAAAGATCAAAATGAAAGTTAGTGAGTACATAAGAAGCTATTGTTTCAAGAGATTAGCTAGATCAAAGTTAATGAACTTGAATACCATCACATTTCCAAAATCCTGAACTTTCATGTAGGAGCTAGTTTGAAATTGACTACCATTTCATTAATGACAATAATAAAAATAATAGACAAGTTATAACATTGCTGAGTGCCAGGTCCCATGATAAACTGTTTAATCTCCATTATTTAATTTTAAAATCATCCCTTTGAGGTGGGCCCCTTATTACAGTGGTGGGAGGGATCAAAGAGAAAGGTTGAGGAGACTCTCAAGAGGTTCAGAGCAACTACTTACCAAACAGTTTAGAAAATTTTCCATCTTTACCAACGTGGACTAACTGAGTATCAGTCCTGAAAACTTTCTTATAAATTTTAAAAATTTTTAAACAAATTTTTAATCTTGTTTTCTAATTGTTATCTAGCTACATTGTACTCAGAGGATTCCATTTTACAGCAAATTATCCAAAAGACAGCACTGTTACTGCTACATGCAAGAAGGTGTGACCTTGAGATAATCATTTTACCCATTTGGGCCTTAGTTTTCTCATCTGCAAAATAAAAAAGTTGGACTAGATAAACTTTAGTTGTTTGTCAGTTCTAAAACAATACATCTAGCTAGCTTGACACCCCATTGGCAGGAACTACAACAATAAAATATGGAACAACAGTCCATACTTCCAAATCCAATAAAATTTTAAGTCACTTTTGAGCCATAGAAATTCCAACTACATCCACTCATTAAAGAGCCAAAGTCAATCTTTCCAATCAGAAGAATAAATGAAGCGATTGATTTAAAGACCAATGAAATTAGCCAAACTATCCTTCCCTATGACTTGCCTCCATGGCTGAAATTTCTGTCTTCTCCATTAAGGCAAAATGTCAGGTAGTTCACACTGTTGGTTTCTTATTCAGCATCTACTCTTGTTCCTTCCTTACTAATAGAGTTCCATGTTTTTGTTTTTATCGGTTTGTTTTTTAGATAACCATACAACCTCCAGCTACAAAAGGGCAATTTAATTAGTCTGAGTCAAGAGATTACATCCCTGCCACCTACCCCAACTCGTGTAGTTGGCTGGACCATGTGACTAATTAAAGTCACTAGCCAAGAGTCGGACACGACTGAGCGACTTCACTTTCACTTTTCACTTTCATGTACTGGAGAAGGAAATGGCAACCCACTCCAGTATTCTTGCCTGGAGAATCCCAGGGACAGAGAAGCCTGGTGGGCTGCCGTCTATGGGATCGCACAGAGTCGGACACGACTGAAGCAACTTAGCAGCAGCAGCAGCAGTCTATAGTGGGTTGTGGATAGAAGTGCTATGTGTCACTTCCAGGTAGAACACTTAATTGCAAGTATAAGTCCAAACTCTTCCCCAGTCTCAAGACCAGTATTGTTGAAGATGATAAAGCCTTAGTTAACTTAGCTCCCTAAGAAAGGACAATGTGGAACAGCCCACCTCCTTCCTTCATCAAGTCAGGATGGATATATAGTTTGAGTAAAGGCTACACCTTTGTTGTTTAAGCTACTGAGATTTGGTTTTGTTTTTTGTTTTTTTACTGCGGTGTGACCTAGACTCTAAGGTATGCCAGATCCTAGACCATTCTAATTATTAGACCTGAAAACTGTGTGAAAGTGAAAATGAAGTCGCTCAGTCGTGTCAGACTCTTTGCGACTCTGTAGCCCACCAGGGTCCTCCCTCCATGGGATTCTCCAGGCAAGAATACTGGAATGGGTTGCCATTTCCTTCTCCAGGGGATCTTTCCGACCCAGGGATCAAACCTGGGTCTCCTGCAATGCAGGCAGACACTTTAACCTCTGAGCCACCAGTGGTCCTGGGGTAAACTGACCCAATCAGAAGGATTTTTAGCCCATGCTTTGGAGAGAAGATTCTCTCCTTTCTACCAAGTATGAGCAAGTCAGCCTATAACCTAAATTGCCAATGGCAGCAATCTAACAGCCATAAGAGGGACTTAGAATGAAGTTGACCCACTAAGAATGGCAAACAGAGAGCAGAACCTTGAAGATACAGCTGAGCTGATGGTTATACCACTTCTGAAGGCTAATCTTCTCTGGACTTCTAAATCTGCAAAATAATAATTCTGTTTGTTTGTCCAAAATACTATGAGCAGAAAATACGTCTTAAATATTTTTAATTTCATCATAGCTCCTAACACAGATCTAGCTCAGGAAACACTCAAAAATTTTGAATGAAATAAAATTTATAAAAAATATAATGGCTCTTGTCTTCAGAAATAAAATATTACCTACATTAACAAAGGGAAAAACGTTATTTGAATCAACTCAATCTTTTTACAGGTGAAGAGATTTAGACTCAGATATGTTATAAGACTCGTGAAGTTCACATAGCATTGTTATGGCAGAACCAAAGGGGAAAAAAAAACTAATAATAACTTCATCAAAATGACCATAGTTTTCAACTCAAGATGGAGAAGTAATAGACAGTAGATTACCCTAGTAGTTAAAAACGTGGAAGTTAAGACAACTGTAGCTTATTAGCTGGATGATCTTGAACATGGTATTTAACCTCCTTGATCCCTGGTTTTTCCATCTATAAAAGAAGTTAACAATCTCTAGCTCATAGAGGGAGAAGGCAATGGCACCCCACTCCAGTACTCTTGCCTGGAAAATCCCATGGATGGAGGAGCCTAGTAGGCTCCAGTCCATGGGGTCTCTAAGAGTCAGAACGACTGAACGACTTCACTTTCACTTTTCACTTTCATGAATTGGAGAAGGAAATGGCAACCCACTCCAGTGTTCTTGCCTGGAGAATCCCAGGGACAGAGGAGCCTGGTGGGCTGCCGTCTATGGGGTCGCACAGAGTCGGACATGACTGAAGTGACTTAACAGCAGCAGCAGCAGCAGCTCATAGAGTTGTGAGAAATAAACAACATGTAAAAAGCACTGAACAAAATGCCAGACACATAGTAAACTTTCTATATATTGCAGCCATATCAAAAGTTGTGTGTGTGTGTGTGTGTGTGTGTGTGTGTGTGTGTTAGTCACTCAGTCATGTCTGACCCTATGCAGTCCGACCCCATGGACTGCAGCCCTCCAGGCTCCCTTGTCCATGGAATTCTCCAGGGAGGAATACTGGAGTGGGTTGCCATTGTTTATTCATTGCTTAAATTAACTTTTGTTTTCATTAGGATAGATACTGTTCTCCTTTATCATTTATTTAATTCAGGGCACAGAACTATGTTTCTCCATTTTGTATAATTATAGTGTAGTCTATACACCTGTATAGCCAGCATACCCCTTTCCTAGAGAAATGTTTTTCCCATTTCCACATTCTATCACATGATAGCAGCCAAAGAAGTCATATTACTGCTGGACTCCCTTTGGCCATAGCTAACTGGTCAACAGGTGAATTTCTGATGCAAGATGAACTGAGGAAGCCATTCCTCCAAGCTTTTTAGACTTTGAAAGAGAGGTCATGTCAAGCCTCACTGAGAATAAAATCTGGGAGACATCACTGGACATTTTTTTGTCAAGTGGAAAAAAAAACATTCTGCATTGGGGAGATAAAGCCAATGGACAGAGAGAAGCAAAAAGAATGAAGAAAATGTCATTGTTACACTGGAATTCCCAGTTCCAGTTTTTCTTGACCAATGGCAGAATCTTGCCTTTCTTCTTCTTAGGCTTGCCTCGTCCAAGGATTTCTCCTATATTCTTCCAATATATTTCATATTTTGCATAAGCTAATTCCAGGTGGATTTATTTTAGATGCAATTAATATAACAATATACTATATGGAATAATAAAGTAAAAATAATAATAAAAGGAAAAGTCTAGGATTACCTATCTTTATTAACAACTTGAGTGATGCCCTCTAAGAATATGACTGTCAAGTTTATAAAAACCAATCAATAAATTTTTTCAAATGCCAACTATATCAAAAGTACCTGTGGCATAGACTTCAAATTACCCCCCTTTTAAATATTCTCTTGGGATAACATGGCAGTGGCAGCCTGAAGAGATGACCAAGAAAAAGAAATGCAAGAAGGCAAAGGAGTTATCTAAGGAGGTCTTACAAATAGAAAGGAAGAGAAGTGAAAGGCAAAGGAGAAAGGGAAAGATATACCCAACTGAATGCAGAGTTCCAGAGAATAACAAGGAGAGATAAGAAAGCCTTCTTAAGTGAACAGTGCAAAGAAATAGAGGAATCTCTTCAAGAAAATTGGAGATACCAAGGGAACATTTCATGCAAAGATGGGCACAATAAAGGACAGAAATGGCAAGGACCTAACAAAAGCAGAAGAGATTAAGAAGAGGTGGCAAGAATACACAAAAGAATTGTACAAAAATGGTCTTAATGACTTGTTTAACCATGATGGTGTGGTCACTCACCTAGATCCAGACATTTTGGAATGTGAAGTCAAGTGGGCCTTAGCAAGCATTACTATAAACAGCTAGTGGAGGTGAAGGAATTCCAGCTGAGCTATTTCAAATCCTAAATGATGGTGCTGCTATCATCTATACTCCAATACAAAATAGTTTTGGTGTTAAAAAAAAAAATTAAAATTAAGCTAAAAAAAAGATGATGCGAAATTGACACAAAAACCTGCACATGGATATTAATGGCAGCTTTATTAACAACTGTCAAAACCTGGAAGCAACCAAGATGCCCTTTTAGTAGGTGAATGGATAGATACACTAGGACATCCAAACAACTGATATTATTCAGCATTAAAAAATAATGAGCTAACAAGTCATGAGATGTCATGGAGGAAACTTAAATGTATATTACCAAGTGAAAGAAGCCAATCGGAAAAGGGTACATACTGTACAATTCCAACTGTATGACATTCTGAAACAGGCAAAACTATGAAACAGTAAAAAGATCAGTGGTTCCCAGGAACTGTAGAGAGGGAAAGATATTAGAATACATTCTTAAATAAACATGTTTAGGTTATACATCAAAAAAAAAAAAAGATGATGCTATTAAAGTGCTGCACTCAATATGCCAGCAAATTTGAAAAACTCAGCAGTGGTCACAGGACTGTAAAAGGTCAATTTTCATTCCAATCCCAAAGAATGTTCAAATTACCTTACAATTGCACTCATTTCATATGCTAGAAAGATTATGTTCAAAATCCTTCAAACTAGGCTTTAGCAGTATGTGAACTGAGACCATCCAGATGTACAAGCTGTATTTAGAAAAAGCAGAGGAACCAGAGGTCAAATTGCCAACATCCGTGGATCATAGATAAAGGAGGGAATTCCAAAAAAATCTACTTCTGCTTTATTGACTATGCTAAAGCCTTTGACTGTGTAGATCACAACAAACTGTGGAAAATTCTTAAAACAGATGGGAATGCCAGACAACCTTATGTGTCCCCTGAGAAACCTGTATGCAGGACAAGAAGCAACAATTAGAACCTTACATAGAACAACAGACTGGTTCCAAATTGGAAATGGAGTACATCAAGGCTGTATATTGTCACCCAGCTTATTTAACTTATATGCAGAGTGAAATTTCTTACAAGCTGGAATCAAAATTGCCGGGAGAAATACCAACAACCTCAGATATGCAGATGATACCACTTTAACGGCAGAAAATGAAGAGGAACTAAAGAGCCTCTTGATGAAGATGAAAGAGGAAAGTGAAAAAGCTGGCTTAAAACTCCACATTCAAAAAACAAAGATTATATCATCTGGTCCCATCATTTAATGGCAAATAGATGGAGAAAAAAGTGGAAACAGTGACAGACTGTATTTTCTCGGGCTCTAAAATCACTGTGGACAATGACTGCAGGCATGAAATGAAAACACTTGCTCATTGAAAGGAGAACTATGACAAATCCAGACAACATATTAAAAAGCAGAGACATCACTTTGTGACAAAGGCCCCGCTAGTCAAAGCTATGGTTTTTTCCAGTAGTCATATACAGATGTGAGAGTGGGACCATAAAGAAGGCTGAGCACCAAAGAATTGATGCTTTTTATCTGTGGTGTTGGAGAAGACTCCTGAGAGTCCCTTGGACAGCAAGGAGATCAAACCAGTCAACCCTAAAGGAAATCAACCCAAATATTCATTGGAAGGACTGATGCTGAAGCTGAATCACCAATACTTTGGATACCTGATGCCAAGAGCCAATTCATTGGAAAAGACCCTGTTGCTGGAAAAGATTGAGGGCAAGAGGAGAATGGGGCAACAAAGAATGAGATGATTGGATGGCATCCCCAACTGAATGGACATGAGTTTGAACAAGTTCCAGGAGACAGTGAAAGAGAAGCCTGGTGTGCTGCAGTTCATGGGGCTGCAGAGAGTTAAACACAACTTAGCCACTGAACAACAACATATATTTTCTCATTCCTTCATGGTCCTATTGCCATTCAAATAAAATCTGACATTTCCTAGTCTCCTTTGCAATGGGTATGACCACATTACTAAATTCTGGCTGTTGAGATATAAACAGTGTATGGGACTTCTATTTTTTTTTTTAAGTCATAAAAAGAATGGAGATACAGTCTTCTGCCTACTCTCTATCCTATTACCTAGGGTATGATGTGATGATTAGAGCTCTTTCAGCCATCTTGGACCCCGAGGAGGATAGCCATACACTAGGGATACCATCAACGAATAGGAAACAGCCTGGCTCCCTGACAACTTTGTGAAACCACCATGCGAATCCTAGACTGCCTACCTCCAAAATTCTTTTATGTAAAGATATATATATATATAAGTTTATATCTTATTTAAGCCACTATCATCTAGATTTTCCTGTCACATGTCACTGAATCTAATCCTGGTACAATTCCATAGTAGCTTGATAAATTATATTAAGTTGGTTGTTAATGCTTTACAAAAAGAGAAACAAATCCCCAAAAGTTTGAAAAGATTTGAGAGAAATGTAACAAAGACAAGTACATGCTAGTGTTACATTTTGAATTTTTAAACCAAAACTAACAGTACAGTCTTTGAAAGGATGGGATAGGTGCAAGAGAAAAAATTGCTCAAAGAGAAAAATTCCAGCCAAAAAAATAATTATCCCTGTCAAAATGTTACAAATACTTAGCTCTAGTAAAAGTGAGCTTTGCTGAAGTCACCAAAGTTACAATGCTCCACTTTGCAGTAGCAAAAACTCTTAAGTTCACCCCGGGAAACATTGGGCTCTAAGGGAAAAAACCAACTCTAACCAAACTGACAAAAGTCTGAAATACCAGAAGGCCCCTTCAGGGCAGAGATCCTGCCTATCTGTCTTGATCACCATTATGTAGCATATTTATCAAATGAGTTAATTAATTTTCATTGCTGTATAACTGCCAAGGGGAAAATCAAGAAACTAATAACCTCTGGTTAGTCAGGATCTTCTACGGTTTCCATGGGAACATGGAAGTATAGAGTTGTGGTTCAGAACATAGATTCTAACTATATTTGATACTTGTTCTGACACTTAATAGTGATGAGATGTTGGGAAACTGTTTAAACCTCTCTCTGTCTTATTTTTTCACTCATGTAAAATGGGAATGACAACATTATATACCTCATCAGTTTGCTGTGACTATAAAATGAGTTATTAATATTACATATAAGGCTCTTAAAAGCAATTCCTGGCACAGGGTAAGCACACAATAAATGTTTGCCATTTACAGCTCTACAAAAACCCTAAGCTAAAGCAAGACTTTGTGAACACTACTGTTATTATTGGATCTAAGTTCAAAGTTAAGATAACATGAAAACAGACTCTCAGGAAGAAAAAAAAAAAAAACAAGATTTCCTGGACCAAAGGCTGAATGTCATTTCAGTTCTGCACTACATATTCCAACACAAGTGCTGGCATTTAAGACAAAGAGTAAAGGTTCTAAAAACAACCCCCTATAAATTGTGCTGGCATGATTACAAGTCGACTTGTAAACTTACACAGACAGGGTCAAGTGGAGCTAACTTACATGTATTTCAAGGCTGATCATTTAAGTTTAAAATATACTCCCAGTCTTCTGGGCTTTTGTAATCACAGGTCAAACAGTTGAGAAGTCTATCCAACTTCCAGAGAGGGAAGTCTTGTTGGGTCTTGTCTTTCTTTATGTCTTCTGGCCTTCAGTAAGATGTTACTTCCAATTTACTGTGTCAAGCTGGTGGTGCTGCCCTTCTGCAGGCGCTATGAGCATGAACATGGCAGACCCTTGCGTAGAGGCAGGAGGTAAACAGCCCCAAGAATTGACATATTGGGTACCCTGCTATATACACTCCTCTTCCTTGCTTTCTCCTTCAATTTTTCACAACCCTACTAATCCCTCTAATATTCACATATAGATCTTATCACTCTAATCCTTCTATTCTCGGTCCTTAGCAATCCAACTCAATCTCATCCTTCACAGTGGCCTTATAAAATTCCCCAGTCCATTGTTTCCACTAAATTTCAGTCTTGGTTTTGTTTATGAAGTCCAGTGGGCTGTGTTGGAGTTTATCTCCATGTGGAACATCGAGCTTCTCATCAACAAAATAACTTGCCCACCTTACAATGGTCCGATCACAATGTGAATTCTGTTCACAAGGAGAAACCATGATCTATGTAATGCAACACTCGCGGCTCCTCTTAAAAGCAAAAAAGTGAAAGCCCTATGATAATGGGACAAAACTGTCTTCACATACGAAAGACAGACGTTTCAAAAGCTAATCTCTAGACAAGTTTTATTAAAAGCTAGATTTTAATAAAATAAATAAAATATAGATCAATGGAACAAAATAGAAAGCCCAGAGATAAATCCACGCACATATGGACACATTATCTTTGACAAAGGAGGCAAGAATATACAATGGATTAAAGACAATCTCTTTAACAAGTGGTGCTGGGAAATCTGGTCAACCACTTGTAAAAGAATAAAACTAGAACACTTTCTAACACCATACACAAAAATAAACTCAAAATGGATTAAAGATCTAAACATAAGACCAGAAACTATAAAACTCCTAGAGGAGAACATAGGCAAAACACTCTCTGACATACATCACAGCAGGATCCTCTATGACCCACCTCCCAGAATATTGGAAATAAAAGCAAAAATAAACAAATGGGACCTAATTAACCTTAAAAGCTTCTGCACATCAAAGGAAACTATTAGCAAGGTGAAAAGACAGCCTTCAGAATGGGAGAAAATAATAGCAAATGAAGCAACTGACAAACAACTAATCTCGAGAATATACAAGCAACTCCTACAGCTCAACTCCAGAAAAATAAATGACCCAATCAAAAAATGGGCCAAAGAACTAAATAGACATTTCTCCAAAGAAGACATACAGATGACTAACAAACACATGAAAAGATGCTCAACATGACTCATTATCAGAGAAATGCAAATCAAAACCACTATGAGGTACCATTTCACACCAGTCAGAATGGCTGCGATCCAAACGTCTACAAGTAATAAATGCTGGAGAGGGTGTGGAGAAAAGGGAACCCTCTTACACTGTTGGTGGGAATGCAAACTAGTACAGCCACTATGGAGAACAGTGTGGAGATTCCTTAAAAAACTGGAAATAGAATCGCCTTATGATCCAGCAATCCCACTGCTGGGCATACACACTGAGGAAACCAGAAGGGAAAGAGACACGTGTACCCCAATGTTCATCGCAGCACTGTTTATAATAGCCAGGACATGGAAACAACCTAGATGTCCATCAGCAGATGAATGGATAAGAAAGCAGTGGTACATATACACAATGGAGTATTACTCAGCCATGAAAAAGAATACATTTGAATCAGTTCTAATGAGGTGGATGAAACTGGAGCCTATTATACAGAGTGGAGTAAGCCAGAAAGAAAAACACCAATACAGTATACTAATGCATATATATGGAATTTAGAAAGATGGTAACAATAACCCTGTGTACGAGACAGCAAAAGAGACACTGATGTATAGAACAGTCTTATGGACTCTGTGGGAGAGGGAGAGGGTGGGAAGATTTGGGAGAATGGCTTTGAAACATGTAAAATATCATGTATGAAACAAGTTGCCAGTCCAGGTTTGATGCACGATACTGGATGCTTGGGGCTGGTGCACTGGGACGACCCAGAGGGATGGTATGGGGAGGGAGGAGGGAGGAGGGTTCAGGATGGGGAACACATGTATACCTGTGTCGGATTCATTTTGATATTTGGCAAAACTAATACAATTATGTAAAGTTTAAAATAAAATAAAATTTAAAAATAAATAAATAAATAAAAGCTAATGCTATCATGTGTTGATATCAAGAACTTATGAATGTCTAATATATAAATAGTAGAAATGGAATTCATAAAGGTCTGAATTAACAAGAGAGACTGGGACTAATGTCTCTGCCACATGCAACAGATGACCTACACAATCATATACAGCATGGCTCTGGATGCAATGATTTAAGAAATAACCAAGAGATGAAGTGGATAGCAGCAGGTGAATTTCAAAAATTTTAAAAGACGTGATAACTGATTAGGTGAAAAGGTGACTAAAGATAAGTGAGACCTGAGACAAATAAATCATTATTTGATATCATTAATATAACTGATGGTTGAGTATTACCATAATTGGATCCCCAGGTGGCACAGTGGGTAAAGAATCCACCTGCCAACGCAGGAGATGCAAGAGACAGGAGTTCAATCCCTGGAGCAGGAAGATGCCCTGGAGTAGAAAATGGCAATCCACTCCAGTATTCTTGCCTGGAAAATTCTATGGACAGAGGAGGCTAGTTGGCTATCGTTCATGAGATCAAAGAGTCATACATGACTGAGCAACTGAGCACACACATAACCACAATTAGAATTCAAATCTTCTGGTTCCAAACCAAATATTCTTTGCATTCTGTCAGGCTCAATATTTAATTTGCTTAAAAACAAAATCCTAACAAACCATCATAGAATCAGATGCATTTATCATTGTTACCTCCAGCACCTAGAATAGTGCCTGGCCTCTAGGAGATATTCAACGCATAGTAACTGAATGAATGGATAGTAAATGAATGAATGAATAAAGTGGAATTTGTTTCCACAGAAAAGATCTGACTAAATGCAAGAACTCTTGTCTTTACATGTTGCTAGATCTTGAAAATGGTTTCCAAGGAAGTTCTAATAGCTTTTAATAGCTATTTTTAAAGGGTCATAGGAAAACCTTACACATACTTATGTCCACATTCCTAAATAATAGAAGAAATCCAATTAACTTTGTCTTTCCTTTTATATGCATATTCTTCATTTTAAAAATAAGTGCCTAATAAAATAATCTATGCAGTCTTCTCGCTTTTAATATTCTGTGCGCCTCTAAGAGAAAATGTGCTTGATTAGTTCTCCTCCACAATGTACAATGAATGAATTTACTAACTCCTCCCAGATAGATATGCAGTGGCCATATTTTTTTCACCAAATGGAGTGAAACTAAATCTAACAACCAAACCTAATAGTTAAAATCTGAATTTTCCTGAAAGGTCGAAAACATATGGATATCATAGGTTAAGTCTGAAGTATGTAAAACCTGCATTATAGTTAAGACTCCTCACGATCATGCCCATAAAGTGTCCTTGGCAGTATATCAGATCTGATGTTTGCCAATATGGCAAAATTATGATTATTTAGGCATCTATTTTGATTGTATGAGCCCATGTAATAGTATTTTGAATATTCAAAGAATATTTTTGCCTTCTATGAGCTTAACTAAGTATCAGCGAGGCTAAGTGAAGCTCTGGTAAATAGGATTGTGCACATATCATTTTGATTTTGTGGCAGAAGAGATTTTCGTCTTCCTTCCCTGTCTCCCAATTACAACTTACCACTTTGCTCATCAAAGGATATGGGATAAATTTTACATTCATCATAGCAAATCTAGAATTCTAATATCATGTGCAGATTCAGACAAATTTTTTTTAAAAAAATTTTATTGGAGTATAGTTTATTTACAATGTTGTATTCGTTTCTGCTATACAGCAAAGTGAATCAGCTCTCTATATCCATATATCCACTCTTTTTGAGATTATTTTCCTATATAGGCCATTACAGAGCATTGACTAGAGTTCCCTGTGCTATATAATACATCCTTATTAGTTATCTATTTTATATATAGTAGTGTGTATATGTCAATCCCAATCTTCCTTCCCACCCCTCATTTCCCCCCAGTGATGTTTGTTTTCTACATCTGTGACTCTACTTCTGTTAAATAAATAAGTTCATTTGTATCATTTCTTAGATTCCACACATAAATGATATTATATGATACTCATGAAGTAAGACAAATTTTATAGATTTTTACAGGAACTAACCTGTGTAGTTTTGAGGTTTTTTTGTTTGTTGGTTGAGTTGGTTGATTGGTTGGGTTTTGGCTTAAATCAGTCATGCTCTGACAGTATCAAAGACCATATAATGTCTGAAGATTCCTCTTGTATTTATGACTCATAATTTTCCACATATATAGTTCTAAAAAAAAACCCCAAACTGCTAGGTATGGATGCTCATTAAATTGCTTTGCACAAGAGAAAGGATATTGCTTTTATTACAGTCAAAATCAAAACTGAATAAAGTGCATCAGATTTCCCTTAATATCCCTACAATCCTCTCCAACTGCTAGAATCATCTTCCAAAGCTTTCTAGAGTCAAGCACACCACAAGTTATTGTCCTCCTTTATCTTTCCCATCCTCTTTGGTAGTCAGGTTGGAGCCATGTTCTAGCCAATGGGATGTGGTCAGAACTTAAGTCACTTCCAAGTCTGGCCATAAATGACCCTGTAAGAATCTCCAGCTCTTTCTTCCCCCAATCCTCCCCTTGGTGATCTTGGAGGCTCATATTCAACATGGTCTCACTCTCAGATCAAGGTAGGCACCCCAGATCCCTGAGTGTCCATCGGAAGGAAAACCACCCTATAGGCATTGAACTGTGACATAAGCACAGAATAAACCTTTATTGCTTTAACCTACTAGTGTTAATTAACCAACTATCATACTATCTGGGAAGATCAGTTCAGTTCAGTTGCTCAGTTGTGTCTGATTCTTTGCGACCCTGTGGACTGGAGCACGCCAGGCTTCCCTGTCCATCACCAACTCCCAGAATTTGTTCAAACTTATGTCCACCAAGTCGGTGATACCATCCAACCATCTCATCCACTGTCATCCCAGGAAGATAATGGGAAAGCTAAAAATCCACTTCTTCATCACCAAACCACATGTCTTGGCACAGTCTTTTACCAGAATGAGTGCCCTGGTCTATATCTCCTCAGGGGAGGTACCTTTTCTAATTCACTTATGGATGCCATAGGACCAGAGTGGCCCGACTGAATCCCCTCTCAATTGATAATCCTCCCTCCACTTTCTTCCCTCTGCCCATTACAATCACTCTAGAAGAGGCTGGCAGATTAATCTGATCATGCCAACCCCCCAGAGGAGCCCAACTGCTTCATGGATTAAGGCCCCAATCCTTAACATGGTCTGCAAGACCCTCCACATCCTTTGAACAAACCCACCTGTGCCTCCTAATTGCTGCCTCTGTCCTCTCACCACCACCCCGTGTTCTCTGGCTCTGGAAGCCTGCATGATGTGAAGGCTTCTCTCAGCCTGACGCCAGAGAGCAGGTGTACCCCATCTCATATCTAGCATTCATTTACTTAGTTTGTGGAACTTCCACCTTCACTAACTCCAAGAATTTCGAAGTATAGAATTTCTTCAAGACTTCCAAGCCTTCTGGAGTCAGCTTTTCCTTTAATATCCACATTCAAAAGCTCAACTTCCATCATCTGTGTTATAAGCGTGCTTCCATCTGTTTATTTGTGGGGGAAGGGGGAATCTGTCTCACAGTTGTTCTTGAGTTAATTCATATAGCCTTTTCCTCCATTCTGGCTCTGCAGCATAGCAAGAAATCAACTGTCTTCTTACTCCTGGTTGGCTCCTATTTGTGTGCCGGGTGTCACTAGCAATTCATCCAATCCAAGAGGTGAGGAAAAGACAATAATATATAATACATCTACCTTTACTCCATGTAGCAGCTAGCATTGGCAGATGAAATACAAGATGTCCAATTAAATTTGACTGAGATAATCAGCAAAGCATTAGTATCAGCACATCCCAAATATTACATAACCTACTTATGCTAAAAAATTATTTGTTTATCTGAAAATCAAATTTAACTGAGCATCCTGAATTTTTACTTGCTAAATCTAGAATCACCTAGTACAGGACCTCCCTTTAGTTAAATTCTTGACCTTTAGTTCAGATTGGGGGAGTGGCTGGAAGCAGGACTCTTCCTGCTGATTCATAATCCACCAAAAATACTGCCATTTTACCTAACAGTTTCCCCCTCAATGAACGTTTTACTCCCTGTTATTGATGTCTTATAGTAATTTCTGCACAATAATATCCCACATATGACAAAAATAAGCTTTGTGAAGTCAGGAATCTTATTCTTCCTATTCTTTTATTGACTTACTGGAACTTGGAGGCATCTTTCTGGCACTGACTGTCTACTTGCTACATTAGCACTTCAAGAATTCAAAACCAGCAATGGCACCAGAAATTTTAAAGCAGACAATAGTCAGAAGAAAATGCCTTGGGCATCGTAGCACTTTTTCTGACTTACATTATGAGCCATGGATTTTTAATTTTGGATTTCCACATATGTTTCCAAATATCTCTCCATGTCTTCCAGGAAATATTTGGCTGGGTTATACCTGAGGTGCATCAGACACTCACAGGAACATAGGTTATGACTAGAAGTCATTCTTTTACAATAGTTTACCAGAGATATAACTCTCTCCCTAAAACAGAAAAAGTTGTTTGTTTGTTTTTTTATGGTGGATGTTATTTCGCACTCTTCTAACCACATTTACACATTACCTATAGCATTGGAAAGTAGCAAACTAAGGGCTACCTTCTTATGACTCTCACAGCCTTCCTGTCCAGCTCCTGTATCCCATGCTTTCTTCATTGCTCATCTGGAAGCCAGAAAGATGGGTGGGGTAGATTATAAAGGCTAATTAAATACCATAAAATGTATATAGGATCATTAGAAACAAATGGCCTTGTGCTTTCTCTCAAGCACCCATATTCAAGCAGGCATTAAGCTCCACAGTCACTAGGTATCTAGCATCATGATTCTTTTCACAAGGAAGGGGAAATTAATCACAGCTATGGAGGTGCCTTGTACTTTCCTGTAGTAATAGTAGAAAGAGTAGATGTGCTCTGGTTCCTTTAAACACAAAACCTAGACATGGGGAAATTTTCAAGACAGCTTTATGGAAATCTAGCCCTTTTAGAGACTTTCACTTCAGTTCAGTTCAGTTCAGTTCAGTCATGTCCGACTCTTTGTGACCCCATGAATCCCAGCACGCCAGGCCTTCCTGTCCATCACAAACTCCCGAAGTTCACTCAAACTCACATCCATCGAGTCGGTGATGCCATTCAGCCATCTCATCCTCTGTCATCCCCTTCTCCTCCTGCCCCCAATCCCTCCCAGCATTAGAGTCTTTTCCAATGAGTCAACTCTTTGCATGAGGTGGCCAAAGTACTGGAGTTTCAGCTTTAGCATCATTCCTTCCAAAGAACACCCAGGGCTGATCTCCTTTAGAATGGACTGGTTGGATCTCCTTGCAGTCCAAGGGACTCTCAAGAGTCTTCTCCAACACCACAGTTCAAAAGCATCAATTCTTCGGCGCTCAGCCTTCTTCACAGTCCAACTCTCATCCATACATGACCACAGGAAAAACCATAGCTTTGACTAAACGGACCTTTGTTGGCAAAGTAATGTCTCTGCTTTTCAATATGCTATCTAGGTTGGCCATAACTTTTCTTTCAAGGAGTAAGCGTCTTTTAATTTCATGGCTGCAGTCAGCATCTGCAGTGATTTTGGAGCCCAAAAAGATAAAGTCTGACACTGTTTCCACTGTTTCCCCATTTATTTGCCATGAAGTGATGGCACCAGATGCCATGATCTTAGTTTTCTGGATGTTGAGCTTTAAGCCAACTTTTTCACTCTCCACTTTCACTTTCATCAAGAGGCTGTTTAGGTCCTCTTCACTTTCTGCCATAAAGGTGGAGTCATCTGCATATCTGAGGTTATTGATATTTCTCCCAGCAATCTTGATTCCAGCTTGTGCTTCTTCCAGCACAGCATTTCTCATAATGTATTCTGCATATACGTTAAATAAGTAAGGTGACAATATACAGCCTTGATGTACTCCTTTTCCTATTTGGAACCAGTCTGTTGTTCCATGTCCAGTTCTAACTGTTGCTTCCTGACCTGCATACAGGTTTCTCAAGAGGCAGGTGGTCTGGTATTCCCATCTCTTTCAGAATTTTCCACAGTTCGTTGTGATCCACACAGTCAAAGGCCTTGGCATAGTCAATAAAGCAGAAATAGATGTTTTTCTGGAACTCTCTTGCTTTTTTCACGATCCAGCGGATGTTGGAAATTTGATCTCTGGTTCCTCTGCCTTTTCTAAAACCAACTTGAACATCTGGAAGTTCATGGTTCACGTATTTTTGAAGCCTGGCTTGGAGAATTTTGAGCGTTACTTTACTAGCGTATGAAATGAGTGCAATTGTGCAGTAGTTTGAGCATTCTTTGGCATTGCCTTTCTTTGGGATTGGAATGAAAACTGACCTTTTCCAGTCCTGTGGCCACTGCTGAGTTTTCCAAATTTGCTGGCATATTGAGTGCAGCACTTTCACAGCATCATCTTTCAGGATTTGAAATAGCTCAACTGGAATTCCATCACCTCCACTAGCTTTGTTCGTAGTGATGCTTTCTAAGGCCCACTTGACTTCACATTCCAGGATGTCTGGCTCTAGGTGAGTGATCACACCATCGTGATTATCTTGGTCATGAAGATCTTTTTTGTTCAGTTCTTCTGTGTAATCTTGCCACCTCTTCTTAATATCTTCTGCTTCTGTTAGGTCCATACCATTTCTGTCCTTTATCAAGCCCATTTTTCATGAAATGTTCCCTTGGTATCTCTAATTTTCTTGAAGAGATCCCTAGTCTTTCCCATTCTGTTGTTTTCCTCTATTTCTTTGCATTGATCGCTGAGGAAGGTTTTCTTATTTCTTCTTGCTATTCTTTGGAACTCTGCATTCAGATGCTTATATCTTTCCTTTTCTCCTTTGCTTTTCGCTTCTCTTCTTTTCACAGCTATTTGTAAGGCCTCCCCAGACAGTCATTTTGCTTTTTTGCATTTCTTTTCCATGGGGATGGTCTTGATCCCTGTCTCCTGTACAATGTAATGAACCTCATTCCATAGTTCATCAGGCACTCTATCTATCAGATCTAGTCCTTTAAATCTATTTCTCACTTCCACTGTATAATCATAAGGGATTTGATTTAGGTCATACCTGAATGGTCTAATGGTTTTCCCTACTTTCTTCAATTTAAGTCTGAATTTGGTAATAAGGAGTTCATGATCTGAGCCACAGTCAGCTCCTGGTCTTGTTTTTGCTGACTGTATAGAGCTTCTCCATCTTTGGCTGCAAAGAATATAATCAATCTGGTTTTGGTGTTGACCATCTGGTGATGTCCATGTGTAGAGTCTTCTCTTGTGTTGTTGGAAGAGGGTGTTTGCTATGGCCAGTGCGTTCTCTTGGCAAAATTCTATTAGCCTTTGCCTTGCTTCATTCTGTATTCCAAGGCCAAATTTGCCTGTTACTCCAGGTGTTTCTTGACTTCCTACTTTTGCATTCCAGTCCCCTATAATGAAAAGGACATCTTTTTTGGGTGTTAGTTCTAAAAGGTCTTGTAGGTCTTCATAGAACTGTTCAACTTCAGCTTCTTCAGCATTACTGGTTGGGGCATAGACTTGGATTACTGTGATATTGAATAGTTTGCCTTGGAAACGTACAGAGATCATTCTGTCCTTTTTTAAGATTGCATCCAAGTACTGCATTTCAGACTCTTTTGTTGACCATAATGGCTACTCCATTTCTTCTAAGGGATGCCTGCCCACAGTAGTAGATATAATGGTCATCTGAGTTAAATTCACCCATTCCAGTCCATTTTAGTTTGCTGATTCCCAGAATGTCGACATTCACTCTTGCCATCTTCTGTTTGCCCACTTCCAATTTGCCTTGATTCATGGACCTAACATTCCAGGTTCCTATGCAATATTGCTCTTTATAGCATCAGACGTTGCTTCTATCACCAGTCACATCCACAACTGAGTATTGTTTTTGCTTTGGCTCCATCCCTTCATTCTTTCTGGAGTTATTTCTCCACTGATCTCCAGGATCATATTGGGCACCTACTGACCTGGGGAGTTCCTTTTTCAGTATCCTATTATTTTGCCTTTTCATACTGTTCATGGGGTTCTCAAGGCAAGAATACTGAAGTGGTTTGCCATTCCCTTCTCCAGTGGACCACATTCTGTCAGACCTCTCCACCATGCCCACCCATCTTGGGTGGCCCCACAGGGCATGGCTTAGTTTCATTGAGTTAGACAAGGCTGTGGTCCTAGTGTGATTAGATTGACTAGTTTTCTGTGAGTATGGTTTCAGTGTGTCTGCCCTCTGATGCCCTCTTGCAACACCTACCGTCTTACGTGGGTTTCTCTTACCTTCGACGTGGGGTATCTCTTCACGGCTGCTCCAGCAGAGCACAGCCACTGCTCCTTACCTTGGAGCACCTCCTCACCGCTGCCCCTCCTGACCTTGATCGTGGAGTAGCTCCTCTCGGCCCTCCTCCGCCCGCACAGCCACCGCTCCTTGGACGTGGGTTTGCTCCTCTCAGCCGCCGCCCCTGACCTCCGACGTGGTGTAGCTCCTCTCGGCGGCACTTGCGCGCCGTGGCAGCTGCCCGCGCTTAAACAAAAATTGTACGTATACATCCAATAGCAACATTTTTTAAACTAGATAACATGTGCACATGATAAAAAAAATTAAAGGATGTATCAGTCAGTTCAGTTCAGTCGCTCAGTCGCGTCTGACTCTTTGCAATCCCATGAATCACAGCACCCCAGGCCTCCCTGTCCATCACCAACTCCCGGAGTTCACTCAAACTCACGTCCATCGAGTTGGTGACGCCATCCAGCCATCTCATCCTCTGTCGTCCCCTTCTCCTCCTGCCCCCAATCCCTCCCAGCATCAGAGTCTTTTCCAATGAGTCAACTCTTCGCATGAGGTGGCCAAAGTACTGGAGTTTCAGCTTTAGCATCATTCCTTCCGAAGAAATCCCAGGGCTGATCTCCTTCAGAATGGACTGTTGGATCTCCTTGCGGTCCAAGGGACTCTCGAGAGTCTTCTCCAACACCACAGTTCAAAAGCATAAAAGGACATAAATTCAAAACGTATAAAAAAGTTCCTCTTCATACTGTCTGCTAGTCTTCGTCCCCTAAGGTATGAGTGTCGCCGTCTGTGCGTCCTTCTAGACGTATTCTCTGAATGTATAAGCATGTATGTATACATTGCCTTAAAACAGATCTAATTCCTTTTAAAATGTTTTTTATTGTAAGAGTATAAAATACATAGAGTGATCTTGTTTTTTCATTATTTAGCACTCTGTCTTTGGAAGCATTCCATATTAGTGCATGGCATTCTGCCTCAGTATTTTTGCCTGTTGTGTAATATTTCATAACATGAATATACCACTAGCCAGTCCCAATATTGAAAGATTTTTCATTTTTTTCCAACTTTTGCTATAATAAAAGCTTTTCAGTTGGCTTTTCCTTGTTAGGAAAATGGCTTCAAATACCACTGAGTTATTCAACAGATATTTATTGAACACCTACTATGTCCAATACACAGTGCTAGGCCCTGTAAACAATAGTGAAACTAAGAATATTCCTATACATTTCACCTTCTTCAATTCATTTGGTCACTTTGCATGTCTATGCTCTGGAATTTCTAATTGTCCCTCTCAGGTCTATAACTAAAAACTCCTTCTTCATCTATTAAAATACTAATCTTCTCTTCTAAATTTACTTTACTATGGCAAAAAGGGAGTTCCCTCGTTCTGAATCTTTAAACTATCACATTGGAGACTGTATATCAATTCTATCTTCAAAAATACACCTGTACTTTATTTTAGAGTTACAGAATTTAAGAGTCTGGGATAAACCTAATGATCATACAGACACCATCCTCTTTATTTTCTGGATGAGGAAAGTAAAGCTAAGAAGAGGAGAAATGACTGGGCCATGGCCACACTCCAGCTTATTTTTCTGGTACAAATTGGTTCAATATACTCTCCCATCTTCCATTTGAAAATAAAAACTCACTTTCACTGTGGTCATGATGGAGTAACAGGGACCTAATTTACTCTGCCTTAAACAAATAGAAACCGAATAAGCTATATATATACAACTGTTTTCAGATATTAGACAGCATACAGTACAGGACAGTCATTTCTGAAAGAAGAAAAACAAATGAAGTGAAACTATAATTGCCCCTGCTTACTGCCTAGAGAGATTCCAGGCTACAGTACAGGCAAATTCAGTTCAGTTCAGTCACTGAGTCGTGTCTGACTCTTTGCAACCCCATGAACCATAGCACACCAGGGCTCCCTGTCCATCACCAACTTCTGGAGTTTACCCAAACTCACGTCCATTGAGTCAGTGATGCCATCCAACCATCTCATCCTCTGTCGTCCCCTTCTTCTCCTGCCCTCAATCTTTCCCAGCATCAGGGTCTTTTCCAATCAGTCAGCTCTTTGAATCAGGTGGCCAAAGCATTGGAGTTTCAGCTTCAACATGTCTTTCCAATGAACACCCAGGACTGATCTCCTTTAGGATGGACTAGTTGGATCTCCTTGCAGTCAAGGGACTCTCAAGAGTCTTCTCCAACACCACAGTTCAAAAGCATCAATTCTTCTGTGCTCAGCTTTCTTTATAATCCAACTCTCACATCCATACATGACTACTGGAAAAACCATAGCCTTGAGTAGATGGACCCTTTGTTGGCAAAGTAATGTCTCTTATTTTTAATATGCTGTCTAGGTTGGTCATAACTTTCCTTCCAAGGAGTAAGCGTCTTTTAATTTCATGGCTGCAGTCACCATCTGCAGTGATTTTGGAGCCCCAAAAAATAAAGTCTGACACTGTTTCCACTGTTTCCCCATCTATTTCCCATGAAGTGATGGGACCAGATGCCATGATCTTAGTTTTCTGAATGTTGAGCTTTAAGCCAACTTTTTCACTCTCTCTCACTTTCATCAAGAGGCTCTTTAGTTCTTCTTCATTTTCTGCCATAAGGGTGGTGTCATCTGCATATCTGAGGTTATTGATATTTCTCCCAGCAATCTTGATTCCAGCTCGTGCTTCTTCCAGACCAGCGTTTCTCATGATATACTCTGCATATAAGTACAGGCAAGGGAACTCCATAAAGCCTGGCAGTTTTCCTGAAGTTAAGGATTGAGATTGGCTAGGGTGGCTAGAATTCATAGGGTAGGAAAGCTTCATGGAAAGAGAGAGAGAAAGAGTTCTGGAGATCTGCAGGGGCTCCCCCACAAATCTTCTGCTGAATACTTATCAGCACATGTGTATGAAGAAACTACTTGAGGACAGGAAGAGAAACACCAGGCAGGAACAATTACTGGCATTCACACAGGGCTGGAAATAACCTGCATTCTCAACAACCTGAGTGTAAAAACTTTTTAGTATATTGAGCAACGGGTTGAGTACTCAGAAAGGTACTGCCTCATTAATAGGCTAAAGGCAACTTTGCTGCTGCCCATCAGAGTTTAAATACAAGCCTCAAAAGGATCCAACTATTCCCAAGTAGAAGGAAATGGCAACCCAGTCCGGTATTCTTGTGGAAAATTCCATGGACAGAGGAGCCTGGCGGGCTACTGTCCATGTGGTCACAAAGAGTCAGACACGACTGAGCAACTAACACATACGTTTCCAAGTAACTTCACTGTGTCCCAGAACATAACTCAAAAATATTTAAGGCAATCAGTGCCCTCCCTGCAGAAGTCCAGCATCAAAAAATATGAAATTCATGATACTTGTAATTAAATTTTTTATTGGTACTTGTTTTTTTTTTTTTTAATCTGACATACAAATTGAAGCAGGAAACCCCAGAATGAGGAAAACGAATAAATCCTTCAAAACAAATAAATCTGAAACAAACCCAGATATGGCACAGGTGATAAAATTAGTAGGCAAAGACATGATAACAGCTATTATAAACAGCTCTTGCAACTGTGCTCCATATGCTTAAGAAAGCAGAGGAAGAAATGAGTATGTTAAGGAGAGAAAAGAAAGATATTTTAAAAAGACCAAAGTCAAACTTCTCAAGATGAAAAATTCAGTATTTTAGATGAAAACTCTGATCTACTATGGGAATTATAATTTTGCCATTATTTCCACCATTATCAACATCATAGAAAATAATATTTTCATTGGGTCTAAAAATACTCCTTTTCATATAAAAATCTCAATGTGTATCAAAACCATCTATGTAGTGTTTACACAGTAAAAATATGTTAGCTGCACTCACTATTGGTATTTAGAAATAATAGGAGCAGCGCATGGCTTTTTGTGTATGCAAAACCTGTGAAGCCAAGCATAACTTCCATTCAGAAGTGCTTAAAGTCCAATGTAGAACAAAAAATTGGGTTCTGTGACTTCATTTTTAAGCTTGGTACATGCGTAAATTAAAGAAAAAAAGTTTTATATGTACCACTTAGAACATGAAATAAAGCTAGAGATTTTTGGATCCCTGCCAGGATCAGTGATGTCAGCATTCCCAACAATTTATTGATGAGCTGCAGTCTAAAGTACCTAACCTAAGAAACAGGGGTAAGAAGGAGAAACTCAAGGAAGAAGCAGAAGTGGGACTAAAAAAGGAACTCTTATGAAAGTGGGGAAAAAATGTAGGACTACAAGTATATATGAATCTCCCTTACAGAGGCCGAGAAAGAGATATCACGGAAATGCAATCAAATTTAACCAACACTTATGGAGAGCCTGTTATCTGCAAGACACTATACCAAATGAAATATGATCCCTTTCCTCCACGAGCACAAAGTATGGTGCAAGAGATGGATGCAGATACATAAGTAATAGTGTCATAAGTCCGACTGAGAGCTGCAATAATGTCGATATAATAAAGGAGACCAGAGGAATGAAATAACTCGTTCTTAGGGTAGCAAAACAAGGGAAGACTTCACATAATAGGTGACATTTGAACCAAAAGTTACAAAGGATTTTACTGCATAAAAATGGGGATTACATGGTTATTCTCCATTTAATTCTCCCCCACCTCCACCATACACACACAGCACCATTTATTCTCTGCTTCTCTCTGCTCTGTTTTGTAAATAGTAGATTGCATCATTTTACCATTCTTGGTGGTTGGCTGGCTTCTAGTTGACTTTGGCCAATAAAAAACACCTTCAGGAAGGAGATCAGCAGGCAAGGAGGAGAGTCTGAGCTGTTTATTTGCTGTCCCCTCTCTGCTTCTGCACTCTGGTTTGGCAGTGGCTGTAATCTTACCTGCTTCTACTGATGGCCCTCCTTCCACGGCTCCAGCTCTCACTGAGAAGTGGTAATAGTATTTTACCCCCAGTCCTTTGAGACTAGGGAAAGAACAAGCATCCCATTCTGCTCACTATGGCTGTCTCAACCACTCTTGTAGTTTCCCTTTACCTTGGCTGTATCTCTGTAGGTCATATCTTTCTTTGAACCATCTGAGTTGAATTCAGTCCTAGACAGAGAGAATAGCAAAGGCAAGAAGGAATATATCATGATTCATGGACCATGATTGTATTATGGGGAACCTCATGGGGTGGGAATCTAATATAGAAGAGAATGGTTTTGGAGAACTGGGGTCAGATTGTGAGGGACCCTCTAAAGAATTTGGGCTTTATTATCGGGTAAGGATAATCCAATGGTGGTATGGCAGGGGGGCTCCCAATGATGGTTTTTGAGTGCATATAATCAGATCTGTGTTCCAGAAAGGCCTTTCTACTAGAATGTGGAGGATGGAATGAATAGGTAAGAGACTGAAGGCAAGAATGCCAAGTAAGAAGTTATTGTAACAAGGTCCTAAAATGGGGCACTGGATGGTGGCAGGGGAAAATGGATTTGAAATTGGTCAGTATTAAAAATCTATAAGGCATGGCAAATAAGTGAATTGAGCAGAAAAGCCAAAGAAAGTTTTACATGTAACTTCCAGGTCTCCATCTTGGGAGAATGTGAGAATGGTGGCCCTATAACATAGAGGAAGAGGTTCTTTGAATGGGGAAATGAGTTTGATTCAGTTCACCCAAAAAGTGAAGTGCTATGGAGCATTCAGGCTGAGATGCTTAGCAAAGAGTTGGAAACGTGGGTCTATATATCAGTGGAATGTAAGAATTAAGGATAAAAATAGATATTCTAGAGCTATGGGTGTCAGTTCTAGCTGTACTTGATAATCACTTAAGGAGAATTTAAAAAATAGATGCCAGGGTCCAAAATGGCCATCATCAAAGAGTCTACAAACAATAAATGCTGGAGAGGGTGTGGAGAAAAGGGAACATTCTTGCACTGTTGGTGGGAATGTGGGAATGTAAATTGATATAGACACTATGGAAGATGGTATGGCAATTCCCTAAAAAACTAGGAATAAAACCACCATATGACCCAGCAATTCCCTCCTAGGCATATACCCTGAGGAAACCAAAGTTGAAAAAGACACATGTATCCCATTGTTCACTGAAGCACTATATACAATAGCTAGAACATGGAAGCAACCTAGATGTCCATTAACAGATGAATGGATAAAGAAGTTGTGGTAAATATACACCATGGAATATTACTCAGCCATAAAAAGGAACACATTTGAGTCAGTTCTAATGAGGTGGATGAACCTAGAACCTATTATACAGAGTGAAGTAAGTCAGAAAGAGAAAGATATATATCGTATTCTAACACATATATACGGAATCGAGAAAAATGGTACTGAAGAATTTATAGGGCAGCAATGGAGAAACAGACATAGAGAACAGACTTATGGACATGGGGAGAGAGGAAGAGAGGGTGAGATGGATGGAGAGAGTAACATGGAAACTTACATTACCATATGTAAAATAGATAGCCAACAGGAATTTGCTGTATGGCTCAGGAAATTCAAACAGGGGCTCTGTATCAACCTAGAGGGGTGGGATGGGGAGGGAGAAGGGAGGAAGGTTCAAAAGGCGGGGGGATATATGTATACCTATGGCTGATTCATGCTGAGGTTTGACAGAAAACAACACAATTCTGTAGAACAATTATCCTTCAATAAAAAAATAAATAATTTTTTTTAAAGTAAAAACAAAAAATAGGTGCCAGGGTCCAACCCCAGATCAATCAAATCCAATTTCTTGGTGGTATCAGAAATTAGATTTAATTGATATGGAAACTTCGGGAGATGGTGAGGGACAGAGGCCTGGCATGCTGCAGTCCATGGGGTCACCAAGAGTCGGACACGACTGGGTGACTGTATGACAACAACTGGATTTAATCTGGGCTTGCATTTTAAAAGAGCTCCAGGTAATTCCTATATGCATCCGGATTGAGAAACCCTGATCCAGAGCATAAGAGAAGCAGCTAAGAATGAGCACTTGAGGACAGAAGCATTTAAGGTACTGACATGGGAGATGATAAAGAGAGGCATGCTAAGTTAATATTAGTTGTGTCCAACTCTTTGCAACTCTATGGACTGGTAGCCCACCAGGCTCCTCAGTCCATGGGATTCTCAGGCAAGAGGACAAGGAGTGGGTTGCCATGCCCTCCTCCAGGGGATTTTCCTGACCTGGAGAATGAATCTATGGCTCTTATGTCTCCTGCATTGACAGGCATGTTCTTTACCACTCGTGCCACCTGGGAAGCCCTAAAGAGAGGCAGATAAAAATAAAGACAGTCACAAAAAGTCAATCAAGATAGTAGCTGAGCACATCATGCCATGAACAGATGAAAGAGGAATGAGAAGAGGTCATCACTGATCTCCAGGAAAGCAATTTTAGTAGCCACAGAAGCCAGGTTGCAATTGGCAAGGGACAGATATTTAGATGAGGAATTGAAGGGAGTGTAGACTACTCTTTCAAGGTTGGCTTAATGGAGGAGAAAACAATCAGTAATTTAAGAAGCAAACGGGTTTAGAGAAAGTTTTGTTGGATTTCAAGGTGGAATGTGCTAGTTGACAAAGGTAATGAAGATACACTGTAGAGAAGGGATTACTGGAAGAATGGGGCCACAGAGGAGCCTGGAGCATCAAGATTATCAGGGGAATCAGACCAGGAAAGGAATACCAAAGAGCTGTTATTATTCATTTGCTCAGTTGTGTCCGACTCTCTCTGTCCTTCACCATCTCCTGGAGTTTGGGCACATTCATGTCCATTGAGTGGGTGGCACCAAAGAGACAGGGCTTCATTTGAGAAAAGTTGAAGAAGTTCAAGCCATTATTTTCATAATGAGTTGGAAGGTGTGAGTGACTGCAGAGAGCAAGGAAGATAGAAAGGAGAGGGCAAAAAGGTAGAGAAGTGTTATTGAGAGCTTCCCACATGCCAGGGACTATGCTGAAATTCTACCAAGTCTCTTCACTCAGTAATTAAATGTGCTTTTGAAGGACAGCTTTTGTCAGATGGAAGAAGAAGCAAAAAAACATTGGGCCTGTTCTGCTCAATTTCAGCCATCTAGTCACTTTGCTCCTCTGGTACCATTACTAATTAATGACCCTTTAGCTGGCCTGCAATTAGTTTTAAGTTAAGTGCTCATTTCTAGCTGAATAGGGAAAGATTTCACTTATGATAATATTTCCTCAGTTTAAAGGGAAAAGTCAGGAAAGAACATTTAAGAAAGAGAAGAGGCCTATTATTGGGAATGTTTCACTAGTGAGTGCAGAGAGAAAAGGAGTTTCAAAAAGATAGTGTTTAATGGTCCACGTTAATGGCAATAAATACTTAGGAAGCAGAATTAACCTGAATATTTTTAAGTTCCTCTTTTAAATGTAAAAATGTAACTTGAGTTTACACATCCATCAAGGACTAGGAATGCGCCACCTCTTTCTACAATGCCTGAGCAATTGTGTGGACTCAGTGGATTACAACTGAGGATTGAGGCCACAAGCTAGACAACTTTCAATTTTCCAGATGCAAATGAGGCCGCTACATGGGGAACTTGTGACACTGGCTGTCCTTTTCTCTTAGAAACACTTTCCAAAGTTGGGATCAGCACGCTCAGAAGTAGCTGCCCAGTGTTTCCTTCATTGACATCCAGTGAACCAAACTGGGGCATGGTCATAGCTACAAGGGGGCTTCCCGGGTGGCGTTAGTGGTAAAGAACTCACCTGCCAGTGCAGGACACATAAGAGACACAGGTTTGATCCCTGGGTCAGGAAGATCCCCCGGAGAAGGGCATGGTAACCCACTCCAATATTCTTGCCTGGAGAACCCCATGGACAGAGGAGCCTAGGGGGCTACAGTCCATAGGGTCGCAAAGAGTCAGACACAACTGAAGCAACTTAGCATGCACACGCATACAGCTACAAGGAAAGGCAGAACACTTGATCAACTATTGGGATGAGCCCTGGGGAACCCCCAGAGGGATGATGTTTCAACTGCCAGAAATTCAGTGAGAGTGGAGGTAGGGATGAAGTTACCAAAGGCTGGGAAAGTCTGGGATGAATTCAGGGTACCACCCCTATCTGCCTCTCCACAGCTTAAATACTGAACCACTACAAATTATTTCTAAAGCCATCCTTGGATCCACACCCTTGCCATAGGGCCTGGCACATAATGTGGTTGGTGCTCACTGGATAGTTACTGAATGTTTGAACTTTGCTCATAACTCTGCTTTCTTGTGTTCTTGCATATTATTTTTGTCTGCTTAAAATTTTTCTTGTAAAGTTTTAAGTATCACTATATTTTTTCATAATTGTTTACATGACATAGCAAAAAAAAATTGATGCTATAAGAAATAGTCACTGCATAGACATGGTAGATGCTTTCCTAATCCTCCTGTGGACTTATTTTGTCTATAGTCCTGAAAGTTTCCTAACCTAGGTGTACTTAGGGAGTATTAATCTGAAACTCCAGGGTATTCTGTCCTCTGTTTCTGAAATTAATAGCTTTCAAGTGAAACTGTTGTGTCTAGAAGACCTTCAAGGGTTATATCACCTGACATTTAGTTAATGTGTTTCTTAAGAGAACGCATTACTTCTCTCCTAGAGGCTTGATCTATTAAATCCTGGACAAGGTAGAAACAAGACAAACATTTTCATTTCATCTCCATTCAAAAAGGTCAAAAGAATGACAAAATCAGAACTATAACCCCCACCTTTGGTTTTATTAGAGATTTCATCCTATTTAACATTTATCCACTGGCCTGTGATTCCTGGTGACTGGGGTTATAGACAAACTAGCTTGAAAAAAAAACAAACATTAACTTTCTCTCAATCTCTTCCTTAGCAGCTCATCTTCTTAACTCATGACCACACCAGCTTGGTTAAGTGACTCCTGAACTATAATAACCAGAATAGTAAACTTAATTTTATATAGGATCTTTTGGACAGCTCCATTACATAATGGTTTGCCAACTTACGAGTTATAGAATCACAGAGCAACACTACTGAATTAAACAGTAAGTAACAGCTAATACTAATAATTAGCTTAATTCATGGCCCAGTAGAACTGTCACCACTGAGGCAGCCTTCCTTCCACCCCCATCTGTTTTTTCCTTCCTCCTCCCTCCTCCTTCAGCAGCAGCAACCAAATGAAGTGCTGAGATTGTCATATTAGTCATCATAAAAGTCAAATCACTCCTTCCTTTACTCTGTAGCTTTATGACTTAATTCTATTAAGGATTCCCAACCTTTTTGGAGTTGCATCACCCCATCATTGTTTAATCTCATAACTGCTTTTCCTGATGTCTTGCACTCAGTGGGAGGGGCTCTAAGAAAGACTGAACTCTCTCGAGAATTTGTGACACCCTCAGAAAGGCTCTTGCTTTTTGCTAAATCAAGGCTGACAAGTACTGTTCTATGTGGTAACCTTGTAAAGAGGTTTAACTTAAACCAACAGACTACAACCAAACACATCAGCAAGGTCATACTGGGGTCACATGGCAGAAATTGGGGATGATTCTGCTTTTCCAGTGTCTGTGCTCGGTAGCTTTCCATGGACACTCTGATCTCACTGGTCGTTGGAAAGAATTCCAGAGTGTTCTTATATAAACCTGATCTAAAAACCCATGCAGCTTGTATTTAACACAGAAAGCCCGTTTTATCACATTTATTAGTCACTTATCTCCCTATCTACTGAAACGGGACTGTGGGCTTTTCCTTCAGTAAAATAATGTCACCTGGTGACTAAACTCTCCAGGGCCACCAAAGTTGCTCCTTGTGTAAGGTATGTTCTTGGGGCCAAAAGGAATTAGAACTTGGAGGCTTTCTACATTGTCTGCTGCAACATGAGGGATAATTGTCAGTGTCCTCTAACTCTGGTAAAATTGCCAGCTTATTGAAATGAAATGTATCTCAATCACACTCCATGCTGCGGAGGGGGCCCTGAGCAGGAAGCATCACTAACATTTTATGTATATTTTATTATTACATAAAAATGACTAACTGACAATTTGTTACCAGGTTAATACATCAAAACAATTAAAATGACATAAAAATCTAACATTGCCAAACTCTTCTGGACGACCTGAGAGTCACTGACATAGCCATCTTTCTCCTTCTTATGTGAAATTTCATAGGAACTCACCTCTCTAACCTTTCCCTACCTAGAGGTGACAGGTGGGCTCAGGTCTGGGTCCCCTCAAGCTTGGAGTTCTTTCTGTGTCAGGGCAAGATGTCTCTTGGCTTTCCTGAAGATAAGCTTATCCGATATCAAATCAAATCAAATCAGTGCTTTTTAACAACTATAGAGATTCCCAGTTCTTGTCCCTTGCCACCATATATCCTTCCTGATTCTGTTTGGCTGATATTACCACCAAAACAGAAGACTTCCCTCCAAATCCCACTGCAATTTCTGCTAGAAAAATAATCCATTCTAGAAAACTGTGTTTGCCAAGTAGAAGAGAAAACTTCCCTCTGCAGAAAGTTCCTTGGCTTTACCCTTTGCTTTCCCAGAATGAGCACAGGCCTTTTAGAGTCTAAAATTCACGGGGTCTAAATTCCTCTCTAAGAATCAGTGTTAGACAGACTTGAATTTATATACCAGTGGAGCCACTTACTTGTTATAAGCCTCTCTGAACCTATTTCATCATCTGTAAAATAAGGCCAAGTCTAGTGAGAGTTGGTGGTACTCTTGCCCCATTTTTGCTTTTCACTTCCATCCCTTGACTATGCTGATTGTCAGCCTGAATTTTACTGCCTACTATATCTGAAACATGTAGCAATGAATTAAATGATGATGATATGAGTTGGTAAAAAAAAAAAATTTTTTTTTAAGTGATCAGACTAATTTTGAAATTCCCTGGCCTCATTTCAGAGAGTGGTCCTAGGAACTAGACAAAGATCAAGATTCTCGGTCCTCATGGAGCCTTGGGACCCCTCACCTTCCAACTTAACAAACGACCCTGCGTGTTTATTTATTAGAGACTGAAGAGCTTTTGTAAACCAATTACCATGAGCAAACAGCATTTATTGTGAAGCAATAAACAACAGTAAAGCCTGTCCTTACCTAAATTCATTGCTCTAAGCTACAGATCTGTAGGGAATGGCTAGGTTTAAAGCTCACAGTGGCTTGAGGCTGAAGACTTATAGGCTAGTCCAGCTCTCCTTGGGGGCCAACAGTGCCACAGGGTCAGTCCCAAGTCTAGAAGTCCAAATAAACTCTGTCAGCGCCACCTTTGGTACTTCACTGGGGGCAGGGGAGAAAATGGAGAAGAAGAAAAAATCCTGGGTTTATTCAAACACCTTTTCCCCAGGACATGTGAGTATGTAACACATTAGAGGTATACACAAACAAAATAAATAGAAAAATCATTGTTGCCTGGTTAAACATGGCAGATTAAACACTCACATTTATCTCTATCCTCACAAAACAAATTCAGCCAAGAAATTTTTAAATGACATTAGCCCACAAAGACTAAAGAATACTAGATAAAGACACAGCAAATGAGAGAAACAATATTCAGAGAAAGCAGAAACCTAAACTTAAGAGGAGAAACAGTCTCAGAATCCCAGAAAGACCCAGACACTGGGGACAACAGGCACCTCCCAAGGTCAGAGGCTGGACAGGCCTAAAACCAGGAGGACTGGCTGAAAGTTAGTATAAAACCCATTCTGCTGCTGCTGCTGCTGCTAAGTCACCTCAGTCGTGTCCGACTCTGTGCGACCCCATAGACGGCAACCCACTAGGCTCCTCTGTCCCTGGGATTCTCCAGGCAAGAACACTGGAGTGGGCTGCCATTTCCTTCTCCAATGCATGAAAGTGAAAAGTGAAAGTGAAGTCGTTCAGTCATGCCTGACTCTTAGCGACCCCATGGACTGCAGCCTACATTCACATCACTGCTAATTCCCTTCCCTGAACCCTCCCTTCCAGGAAGCTGCCTCTCCCCACTCCTCATGGAGTCCAATGTGTTCATAAGCCCAACAAAGTTAGCCTAGGTACCTAACTATTAATAACACAGCTGGCTAATATTGTCTGCACTGTAATAGGCTTATAATACTTTTCACGCAAATAACACATAAAAACAAACACAAAAAATGAAAACATTTTAAATCTTACGGTAAATAACCTTGACAAGTACGGTAGTACACTACAACAGCTGACATACAGGGGCTGGCATGGAGTGAACAGGCAAGAAGGGTCACTGACTGAACAGGGAGAGGAAGTGGAAGATGGTAGAGCCGAAGAATCCTTAGCAATAGGAGATGGAAGGCAAGCTGCAGTTTCACACCTGACATTGATGGCATGGGTTCTGGTTCCCTGCTGGATTCAGTTCTATCTACCCGTTTGAAAAAATGTCCAGTGATGTCTGGGTAGTAGTTCTTTGGTTCTCATCATAGATGACACAGTAGAACGGGGTTGCCTTCTGAACAGCTGCTGCAACCTTGGTGTACCATTCCACGTTCGGGTCCTATGCCTCAAAAACTAACAGTCCTCCTCAAAGAAAATCCCCTTGCCATTTCCTGTTCCCCTTGTAGAGGATGCACCCACCTGACAATGACACCAGATATGTGAACTAACTTATGTGATTGAACATGTGAACACACGTGTTTGCCTCTTTAGCAAACACGTGTTTGCAAAAGTTCACAAGTTGAAGGTTCCTGTGTAGGGGGCTTACTGTAATTAATAGCAATTTAACATTTTTCCATTTTGTTTTATTTGCTTTTTTGGCTGTGCCATGTGGCTTGGGGAATCTTAGTTCCCTGATCAGGGTCCAGGCATCATTGCCCTGGGCCCACAGCTGTGCAAGTGCAGAGTCTTAACCATTGGACACCCAGGGAATGCCCATATTTGTATAGTTTTAAATTAACTCCCCATAAATACTTCTTAATTATGAAATGACTAGTCTATAATTTTCAAAAGCATCACAATCATGTATGTCAAAGAGACTAAGGAATCTAGACTGAAGGAGACTGAAGACATAACTGAGACAACTATTATGGTATCTAATTGAGACAACTTGAATAGTACCTAAGTTATTGCATAGTAATACACTGATGTAAGTTAATTTCCATAACCGTATGTGGTTTTGTAGGTTATTTTGTGGGAAATATGCATTAAAATTGGGGGTTGATAGGGCATCAAATCAACAAGTTCCTTTCAATGTTTCCCTGATGGCTCAGACAGTAAAGAATCTGCCTGCAGTGCAGGAGACCCAGGTTCAATCCCTGAATTGGGAAGATCCCCTGGAGGAGGACATGGCAACGCACTCTAGTATTCTTGCCTGAAGAATCCCCACGGACAGAGGAGCCTGGCAGGCTACAGTCCATGGGGTCACAAAGAGTCAGACACTTCCGCAAAGAACAACTTCACTTTTTTTCTTTGCAATGGTTCAAGTAAAAAAGTTTTGTGCACTGTACTTGCATCTTTTCTGAAAGTAATTGTTTCAAAACATGCAGTGGTCAGGATGATTGAATAGGCTAATGTATAAAAAGACTATGTGAGGAATTCCCTGGTGGTCCAGCTTTCACAGCTGAGGGCCCAGGTTCAGTCCCTGGTCAGGGAACTAGGAAAGTGAAACTGAAGTCGCTCAGTCGTGTCCGACTCTTTGCGATCCCATGGATGGTAGCCTACCAGGCTCCTTTGTCCATGGGATTTTCCAGGCAATAGTACTGGAGTGGATTGCCTTTCCTTCTCCAGGGGATCTTCCCAACCCAGGGATTGAGCCCAGGTCTCCCGTATTGTAGACAGACGCTTTACCATCTAAGCCACCAGGGTCAGGGAACTAAGACCCCAAAAAAAGCAGAGACATTACTTTGTCAACAAAGGTCCATCTAGTCAAGGCTATGGTTTTTCCAGTAGTCATGTAAGGATGTGAGAGTTGGACTATAAAGAAAGCTGAGCGCCAAAGAATTGATGCTTTTGAACTGTGGTGTTGGAGAAGACTCTTAAGAGTCCCTTGGACTGCAAGGAGATCCAACTAGTCCATCCTAAAGGAGATCAGTCCTGGGTGTTCATTGGAAGGACTGATGTTCAAGCTGAAACTCCAATACTGTGGCCACCTGATGTGAAGAGCTGACTCACTGGAAAAGACCCTGATGATGGGAAAGATTGACGGCAGGAGGAGAAGGGGATGACAGAGGATGAGATGGTTGGATGGCATCACCGACTCAATGGACATGGGTTTGGGTGGACTCCAGAAGTTGGTGATGGACAGGGAGGCCTGGTGTGCTGTGGTTCATGGGGTTGCAAAGAGTCAGACATGACTGAGCAACTGAACTGAACTGAACTGAAGTAAAACTCAGCACATTGTCCTTATTCTTGTAATTTTGCTGTTGCACCAACGTTGAAAACATCTTCATGAACTAGGCCATGTGGCGAGATCTGAAACCCAGTTTTTCCCTTCTCTCTGCCCATTCACCTACCCTGTAAGGCTGCACTGTTCCATAAGGTCACTAGCCACGTACGGCTATTAAGCACTTGGAATGTGGTTAATCCATTTGATTTTTAAATTTTTTTAATTTATTTTTTAATTGAAGGGTAATTGCTTTACAGAATTTTGTTGTTTCCAGTCAACATCAACATTAATCAGCCATAGGTATGTAATCCATTTTTAAATGTGCTATATGCCAGCAAATTTGGAAAACTCAGCAGTGGCCACAGGACTGGAAAAGGTCAGTTTTCATTCCAATCCCAAAGAAAGGCAATGCCAAAGAATGCTCAAACTACCACACAATTGCACTCATCTCACACACTAGTAAAATAATGCTGAAAATTCTCCAAGCCAGGCTTCAGCAATATGCGAATCGTGAACTTCCTGATGTTCAAGCTGGTTTTAGAAAAGGCAGAGGAACCAGAGATCAAATTACCAACATCCGCTGGATCGTGGAAAAAGCAAGAGAGTTCCAGAAAAACATCTATTTCTGCTTTATTGACTATGCCAAAGCCTTTGACTGTGTGGATCACAATAAACTGCAGAAAATTCTGAAAGAGATGGGAATACCAGACCACCTGATCTGCCTCTTGAGAAATTTGTATGCAGGTCAGGAAGCAACAGTTAGAACTGGACATGGAACAACAGACTGGTTCCAAATAGGAAAAGGAGTACGTCAAGGCTGTATATCGTCACCCTGTTTATTTAACTTATATGCAGAGCACATCATGAGAAATGCTGGACTGGAAGAAACACAAGCTGGAATCAAGATTGCCAGGAGAAATATCAATCACCTCAGATATGCAGATGACACCACCCTTATGGCAGAAAGTGAAGAGGAACTAAAGAGCCTCTTGATGAAAGTGAAAGTGGAGTGTGAAAAAGTTGGCTTCAAGCTCAACATTCAGAAAACGAAGATCATGGCATCTGGTCCCATCACTTCTTGGAAAATAGATGGGGAAACAGTGTCAGACTTTATTTTTCTGGGCTCCAAAATCACTGCAGATGGTGACTGCAGCCATGAAATTAAAAGACACTTACTCCTTGGAAGGAAAGTTATGACCAACCCAGATAGCATATTCAAAAGCAGAGACATTACTTTGCCAACAAAGGTTCGTCTAGTCAAGGCTATGGTTTTTCCTGTGGTCATGTATGGATGTGAGAGTTGGACTGTGAAGAAGGCTGAGCACTGAAGAATTGATGCTTTTGAACTGTGGTATTGGAGGAGACTCTTGAGAGTCCCTTGGACTGCAAGGAGGTCCAACCAGTCCATCCTGAAGGAGATCAGCCCTGGGTGTTCATTGGATGGACTGATGCTGAAGCTGAAACTTCAATATTTTGACCACCTGATGCAAAGAACTGACTCATTGGAAAAGACCCTGATGCTGGGAAAGATTGAAGGCAGGAGAAGGGGACGAGGATGAGATATTTAGATAACACCGCCGACTCAATGGACATGAGTTTGGGCAAACTCTGGGAGATAGTGAAGGACAGGGAAGCCTGGAGTCCATGCTGCAGTCCATGGGGTCACAAAGACTTAGCACAACTTAGCAACTGAACAACAACGACAAACAGTCAAGGACCTTGCTGGTAGACTGTCCAATCATCTGAAAGATAAAGCCAGTGTGCTTTAACTGGAAATGATACCCTCCAAGATGACCATGGCCTCAAAGGATAGAATACCCTGGAAAAATTCTTTCCAAAGAGATTAGAATAGAGTGAGGGAGAAAAGATTAACATGAAATTGAGCACTCTGAACCTCAAAAGGTACACACTGTACCTGGGAACACAGCCAAAGCACGAGGGATAGGTGTGGACGGCAACCCTCAGGTGCAAGCCTGGGATCAAAGAGAAGGCATGTGTGGCCCAGGAAGGATGTGACATTGAAGAAAATGAAATCAATGGGGTCATTAATGATACAGATGCACCTAGATTTCAAGACGGACTTGGACCTATTAGGAGGGTCACTCCAGATGCCTTTTGGGCAAGATTACAGACTGAAATGTGGGCGCTCCTGTAACACTCTGCTGGGAAAGGCATAAACCTAGGCGAGCCTGTCTGGACCAAGCGGACAAAGGCAGGTCAGTGGAGCTTCTCTCCCTTCAAATGAATACCTGCAAGTGCTTAGTGGGGTGGGGGCAGGATGCTGTCAGCTGGGGTCCACTCCCTTGAGGCAAGAGAATGCTAAGGAGGATGAGAATGCCTTGCACTAGTAGGAAGTCGTCACTTTTCAAAATGGTGTCTCATTTTGAATGTCTCGTTTTGCTTCCATTTCAAACGCATCAGGTTGGGAGGGTCGTTGCTGTTTTCCTCTCCATGTATAAACACGGAGACTGAGCACAGTATGTTTGTGGCTGGTCTAGAATCAACTTGCTTAAAATGATGCTTTCTCCTGGAACCTACATCAGAACCACCTGAGGAGTGTATTTTACATGACCCAACTCAGATATTCTTAATCAGAGGACCTCTGGGGCCAGAGTCCAGAAATCTGTTTTTATTTTGAATTCCAGGTAATTCTTTTGCATATGAACAATTAAGCCTGGCATACCATACTCAAATTTGAAACATTTTATTATCCCTTGAGCTGTTAGCTGAATTCTGAACCCATCTTATTCCCATATTCTTTTTCTCAAATACTCCCTCTTTGAATTGGAAACACAGAGAGTTCCTTAGAAGACAGGGTGCTGTGGTTATAAAGAGTGAACAAACGTTGATAGGGACTATTTGAAGCTCCTGAACACTTGTTAAACAATCATAATTAAATTGCAGGTTATAAAACATGGCAAAACCTGGGAAGCTGCTTTCTCTTCAGTGGTTAAAGCAACGTGCAGCCCAACTCGCTGATCAAGTGTTCCAGGACTCAGAAGAATTGACAAAGGGCTTTAGAGTCATCATAACTGGCAAAACCATAGCTCCACTGGCAGGCTGGAGTGCTGTTGAAACAAGATATGTTGCAGCAAGTTCTGGAGCAAAATAAAGCAAGCACTTTCTAACAGCTGTTAAAGTTTACAAAGTAGGATTAAGGCAGGGGCAGAGATCTACCACAAAATCCAAAGCAATTTAGGAAATACCCAGGACCAACAAAGAATGGATTCTTAGGAAGAAGGGAGTAGGATTTAGAATCTACTTTTTTTTGTAAAATGTTGTTTTTTGTAAAATGTTGTTAAGTTTATATAAGTGGATCACTAACAGTAATGTTCTTACTTCTATAGTAATTCCTTAACATTTGTAGAGCTTATGGCTTAAAATCCTCCATGCAATCACTCTCATGGGATCCTATAGTACCTTAAAATTACAAAGCCCTTTCACCAGACTTCATTACTTATAATCTTTATCACTGATCTACCATGTTCATCATATCCATTCTGCAAGTTAGAAAAGTTAGGCTCATATAATTAAGGGATCTGCTGAAGATCACCCAACGAATGGGGAAAAGCTGGAACTCAACTTCAGGGCTTTCAAATTTCCAAAAGTGCCTCCTTACTATAGATTTCTGCAAATAAAGATAATGTAGCTCAGGCTATCATAACATTTGAAGGCCATCAATCAACCTTCCATTTGACAAATGAGAAAACCAAGACTCAGAGTTGAGACTTGGTCCCAGGTCACATGTTGTCAACAGAGCTCAGATACTGGATCCCCATCACCATCATCCAGTTCAGAGTCGATTCTACTTTGTCTTGCTTCCTCTTATAGTTTGTTGGTAGCTAGATGTAAGCTGCGGAGAAGGCACTGGCGACCCACTCCAGCACTCTTGCCTGGAAAATCCCATGGACGGAGGAGCCTGGTGGGCTGCAGTCCATGGGGTTGCTAAGAGTCAGGCACGACTGAGTGACTTCACTTTCACTTTTCACTTTCATGCATTGGAGAAGGAAATGGCAACCCACTCCAGTGTTCTTGCCTGGAGAATCCCAGGGACGGGGGAGCCTGGTGGGCTGCCGTCTATGGGGTCGCACAGAGTTGGACACGACTGACGCGACTTAGCAGCAGCAGCAGCAGATATAAGTCACACATGTTAATTTGGAAACTTGGAATAAATATCTTTAATCAGAAGCGTGTGAGCGGCTTCCTTGTCAACTCAGATGGTAAAGAATCTGCCTGCAATGCAGGAGACCTGGGATCAATCCCTGGGTCAGGGAAGATCACCTGGGGGAGGGCATGGCAACCCACTTCAATATTCTTGCCTGGAGAATTCCATGGACAGAGGAGCCTGGAGAGCTACAGTCCGAGGGATTGCAAAGAGTCGAACATGACTGACACTTTCATGACATGACTGAAAGCGACTAACACTTTCACTTTCTGAAGTATAGGAGCCTAACAGATTAAAAATTCATAAATGGATTTAAAAGGGCATCTCAAACCTTTCCCATTTAGTGGCTTTAAAAGCTTGGAGCTTTCAGCTTCTTACACACCTTGATATTATTATAATCAATATACTTGCCACAATAAGGAATGTAGAAATACTTGCTTTGAATAGTGTCCAGATTTTTCTTGCACATGGCTGTAAGCTCCAGAAAATGGCAACCCTGAAGGAGTAGCTTTATGTTAGACTTCAGTAAAAGGGAGAAAATGATGGGAAAGAAAATTAGATTTAAAACACGTTTTCTAAAATCACCAGTAGTTATAGGCTGCATGAAGGCTAGCTCCAAGACAAAAGGTAAAAGTGAGTGTACCTTGCAGGGTTGTGAACAGATATTTATTCACCCATGTTCATAGCAGCATTATTCACAATAGCCAAAAGATGAAAGCAACCAAGTGTCCATGTGGTATGGACAAGCAAAATGCAGCACATCCATACAATGGAATGATATGCAGTCTTTTAAAGAAAGGAAATTTTGACACATGTTACAACATGGTGAACCTTGAAGCCATCATGCTAAGTGAAATAAGGCAATCACAAAAGGACAAGCATTGTAAGGTTCCTCTTAAATGAGGTTCTTAGCAGTAAAATTCATAGAAATTAGAATGTGGCTGCTAAGGGCTAGGGGAAAGAAAGAAAAAGAAGTTCGTGTTTAATAGGTTCAGAGTTTCAAAAAATGAGTGTGCCTTGTGTTTTGACTTCCTCCCTTGTTCCCTAGGGGCAGTAGAATTTTACATCTTTGGGACAGCCCAGGCACCCTAGTTCAAGCTTTAGATTTTTTCGTTCTTTGCACTAAAAGCCATACTGCAAGGAAACAATAAGACAAATCAAGAATGGGACATTTTATCAGACAGATGGCCTGGCCTCTTCAAAACTCAGTGCACCTAAAAAGAAAGATGGGAAGATTTGTTGTTGCTTAGTTGCTAAGTTGTGTCCAACTCTTTTGCGACCCCATGGACTGTAGCTCCCCCAGGCTCCTCTGTCCATGGGATTTCCCAAGCAAGAATACTGGAGTGGGTTGCCATTTCCTTTTCCAGGGGATCTTCCTGACCTGGGGATCAAACCCACATCTGCTGCATTGCAGGCAGATTCTTTACCACTGAGCCAAAAGGGAAGCCCATGGGGAGATTACTCTAGATTTAAAGAAATGTAACCAAACACAATTCATGCATGTATTATTGGTTCCTAGCTGGAAAAAAGCAACTCTAAAAGACATTGGGCGAACAACAGAAAAAGTACGAGTTGTTGGCTTAATTCGAGAAAACATTTTAGAATCCTTGTCAATTGTTTTAGATGTAGTGATGGTACTGTGGCTATGTAGAAAAACCTACTTACTTGGAGGAGCCACATGTTTAAGTATTTAGGGGTGAAGTGTCATGATGCTTGCAGCTTACAAATGACTAAGGGGACTTCCCTGGTCAGTAGTTAGGAATCCACCTGCCATTGAAGGGGCATCCCTTCAGTGGGTTCAATCCTTGGTCTGGAAAGATCCCACATTCCATGGAGCAACTAAGCCTACAACTAAGCAAAAACTACAGCCCACATGCCCTGGAGCCTGTGCTTTGCAACAAGGGAAGCCACCACGATGAAAAGCCTACGCACAGCAACTAGAGAGTAGCCCCCACTAGCCACAACTAGAGAAAGCCCTCATGCAGTAATGAAGACCCACCACAGCCAAACAATAAAATAAAATGTTAAAAAAAAACCATATGCACACGACAGCAAAACAACTGCAGAAAAATCATGAATAACAGCAAAAATGGCAACATCATAGGTGAAGAAATCATTGAACCTAAATGGCATGTACAAAGATGTTCATTGTATTATTTTTTCAACATTTTTGCATACTTACTAATGAAGTCTTTAAAACTGAGTATTTGTGGATTAATAATTATTAAATCAGTAACTGATGCTTTCTCTAGATAAAACCACCATCACCACCAGTCACTGTTTTACCAGGCACTTTGCTAAACTTTTACTCATACTATTTCATTAATTCCCAAATACTCTATAAAGAGGGGAGTTTCATTAGTCTTACTTTTACAGATGAGCAAACTGAGATGCAGAAATTAAGTAACTTCTGCAGGATTCTCAGCTAGTGAGTACAGAGTCCAGATCCACACAGTTGGCTGCGGACCAGGTCACCTCTTCAGAACTCCTGGAAGCACTAAAGACAACGTCAGGCTTTGGAGGAAGCCCGTGGCAGAGATGTCTTGGTACTGGAAAGCCTTGCAAAGACCCTCTGCTGCTGCTGCTGCTGCTGTCACTTCAGTCGTGTCCCACTCTGTGCGACCCCATAGACAGCAGCCCACCAGGCTCCCCCGTCCCTGGGATTCTCCAGGCAAGAGCACTGGAGTGGGTTGCCATTTCCTCCTCCAATGCATGAAAGTGAAAAGGGAAAGTGAAGTCGCTCAGTCGTGTCCGACTCTTAGCGACCCCATGGACTGCAGCCTGCCAGGTTCCTCCGTCCATGGGATTTTCCAGGCAAGAGTACTGGAGTGGGGTGCCATTGCCTTCTCTGTGCAAAGACCCTCAAACCGTGGCTATTAAGGAGGTATTTTACCACCTAAGAGTAAGGTCTATTTAAATTGCAGAGACCCAAAGTAAAGGCCTCTGTTACCTGCATTCCAGTGGTAAATCCAGGTATTTTGCCCTTCCCAAGGAAACTCCAAGAGGGTGTAACAAATATTATTTCATCTGTAGCCCTAGGAAGGCTGGGATCAAGTGTAAATAATTATTTCTAGCGGCAGCTCCACAGGCTTACCTGAGGCTGCTGACTCCGTGAGCCACCTGGCTTTAAACAGCAACAACAGTAACTACAACAGTTAACATCTCTGTAACACTTGCAATGTGCTAGGCACTCGTCTAAGTGCCTTAAATACACTAACAAATCCCCACAACACCCCCATGGAGTAGGTATGTTATTATGCCCATTTTAAGGAGGGGAAAACTGAAGCACAGAATGTAAGAGCCAAGGTTGCACTGATTCCAACAAGAGTCTGCTTGTAGCTTCTGTTAATCCAGATGGGACCCAAAAGCTGCCTAGGAGTTCTTGGCAGTCCTGGGGAGGACTGTGTCAGAGCTTGCCCCTGACCCTGTGAGTTTAATGAAGTCACTGCCAGCTCTCACGGGAGTGGCCCTAAAGGAGGCCGCTGCCCTCAGTCTCTTGCCAGACACTACGTGAACCTATGTTCTGATTTCCTCCTCATTCTGAACTTGGCCTTGTTGCTCCTCATTTCATATAAAACAGCAATAACTCCCAGATGATCTGATATCCAAACTAATCGCCCCACCTTGATACCTCTCCAGGAGGTAATGACCCAGCCCAAATAAACCACAGGAAATGTGCAAGCTTATCTTCAACAGAAAGAGGAGAGGCTTTCCTGGTCAGCATCATCTGATACAGCCAACCACAAAGCCAGCCCCTGGACCCGACTATCAGGTGAAGCAGAGCTAGGCCTCCACATGACACACATTCCCCACCCATTTTCTACCACCTGCCCCTGGCTGGCATTTAAGGTGTCAAATACACCTAATAGTAAGGTGCTTGCCTTACTTTGTCAACTTTCCCAGGAGAACATCTTAGGATCCCTTGGAGACAGCAGTATCCTACATGAAGGACTAACTCTCTGGTGACAGAATTTCAGGCATAATAATTGAATGAAACTTATTTTCCTTCCTTCCTTCTATAGTGGACAAAGAGAAAAACAAATAAAACAATTTTTGTTCCTCTTCATTGGCTCTACAAATCAGCCAAGGTTTTGTGTTCAGTGGTCTCAGCCCCTGTTTTGTCTTGAGAGGATAACAGCAGTTGGCTTCTCTACAATTCAAAGGTCAAGCCCAAGAAGGAATTAAGCTGGAGGTGGTCCAGAGGATGGAGTGGGGATGGGTGGAAGGAAGCTGGGTCTCCATGAATAAGACAGGGAGTTGAATTCTATGAGCCTGGGGGGACATTAAAGTGTAGGCCTCCTCAGAAAGTGGAGATACTGCCTCTGTGTACAGGGATCTGGGGGTTGGGGGCTTTGGGGAAGCAGGTGGTGCCTGGCAGTCAAACCTCCAAAGTGTCTATGTAGGAGGGTCTCAGTGGCAGCAATCTGGAGAGAGGAGAAGGGTGCTCTCAGCTGTTTATGTGGATGTAAACATGGAAATAAACAAGGATTAATTATCTATAGCAAAGATTGGGGGACCCTGACCCAGATTATGGGAGGAGGGTCTAAAGTTTCCTCAAAGCTCCTTCCACTCTCCCTGCACCCCAAACTTGGAACAAAACTATCAATTTGGGGATAGTCTCTAATCTATGACCTTGAAAACATGGTCAGGGGCCCCCTATGGCAAAGTAGACACGATGATTAGAAATCTTTTAGTCAAATAGCTGCATCTCATAAGAAAAGAAGCAATATTAATAATGGTGGCTGTTTTATTGACTGGCTTCTCTGATGGCTCAGTGGTAAAGAACCTGCCTGCCAATGCCGGAGACCCACGTTTGATCCAAGGAAATGGCTACCCACTCCAGTATTCTTGCCTGGGAAATCCCATGGACAGAGGAGCCCGGTGGGCTACAGTCCATGGTGTCATAATTTAGCTACTGACATGCATGCACGCACGCATTTTCTTGACTATCTCAAACCCTTGTCCTGCTTTCCTGTTCCCAAGTAGACCCCGGCATTCTAGTACTGCTCAGTGCCTGGGAAGAGACAATTCCAATAATAATTAACACTGAGGACCCCACCAGCCAGGCCAAGAGGGGACTCAGCCTGATTTCAGTTGATTTGGAAAAATAAAGAGATGTGCATTTCCTCGCTCCTTGATGAATTGGAGCAAATTCATATCAGCTCTTTAGCTGACGGCGGGAGGGCAATGGTGGAGGAGGGGAGTGGTTAGAGTGATCCTCAAATCACCAGGCAGCTGGAGAAGCTACCGGGCTCTGCCCTCCTCCATTTGCCTTTAGTTGGCAAAAGACAAATTAGCCTGGCACCTTCTGAGCCAGAGTTTGCAATGCAGAGTCTGCAAGAATGTTTGCTCAGGGAGCTCCACTGTTCTTTATCTCAGCAGGTGTAATTCCATCACATGATTGTCTTGGATCTGCTTTGCCCTGCTCCAGCCCAAGCTTGCCAACTCAGACAAGCATTGCTGAGAAATAAATAGTCCTTCCCTGTGTCAGCCCAGAAAGCACGGGGGGTGCCTTTATATAGACTATAATGAGCATTTCCTGACTTCTGGATTTAGAGAAGGCTTCTATCTCTCTGTCCTGAGGCCTACAGCTGAACTTCTTCTTTGCAGGCAATTCACTGGCTTCTTGGGGAAAGCTAGGCTGACCCTGCAGCTTCCCCTGACCTGTCTCAAGCTTTATAGGCCACTCGCAGAGCAGTCAAATAAGGAAGACTTCGAGAAGAGGCAGAAAGCCCAGTCCAGGGCCTCCACAGGCACACAGCCTCAGCAGCTGCACTGCCTTTGCAACTTCCAGAACAACCTTGCTGTCTCCAGTCCCAAGGGTCATTTCCCTTGTGCTTAATGTTACCTTAAGCAGGGAACTTCTGATGTCTGGGAAACACAGACTAAGGAAATCATTAAAAGGTGCCTCCTCAGCCCAAGTACCAAAGGTTCGGCCACTCAGCCCAGGAGGAGGGGACGGTAAGCCCTGTCCACGCAGGCTGCCTGTCCATTTGTACCTAAAAAGTTTGGAGGGTCCTGTGAAGCCAATTCAGGGTCTGACCTTCCTCCTTCAGGCCACAGATGTTGCCTCTGGAGTTCGGTCTGCACTGGCTCAGGAAACTCTGAGATACTGAGCACCCCTGACAAGGACTAAAAGAGCTCAGGATGGGTTCCTGGGACTCCGCGGGAGGGACGTCAGGCCCTTGTGGAGACCCGATGTTTCACCTTCTCCAAGTTCTCTTATAAGTGTTTTTAGTTTGATAGGCTCTTATATGAACATCATCATGGGAAAAAAACTTCTGAAACTCTGAACGCCTTACTAACCAGCCTGTTCTTCCACCTGTCCTTGTCCAGGGGCCTTCACACTTTGTATACAGTTTTTCTCAACGTAGGTAACTGTTACCACTTTCCTAACAACGTAACTGCTGCAGCTCAGCCCTCCACTTTGTGAGTCATTTGGAGTGTTTGTTTAAAGTTCAGCTTTCAGGGCCCCTTATGGATGAGACTTGACTCTGCGTATGAGGGTGGGGCACAAGATTCTGCTCCCCTCCCCTGATACAAGACTTAACACTTAATAACATATTTCTTATAAACTTGCTATAGGGTGATATAAACAAGATGATAGAAAAGGAAGTCATTTTCTTCAGTGCTTGTAAAGAGAGCCAGTAGCCACTCCCACCCCTGAACAATCTCTGATCAGCGCTGAGTCTTCTTTCTCCATTTGCCCCTCAGGATCCACTCTGCAGCCTTCTCCACCTGTCTGTTGTCCCCAGATACTGAGCCCCAGAGACTGCGTCTGTGGGCTCCCTTGGCTCTCTAGCCTCTGGGAGGGTTGGCCTATGAAGTTGGCATATTTCTCTGGTTACTTCCTGCTATGCAGGTCTCTCCACCTACTTTCTTTCTCAGTTCCCTTAACTGGATCAGGGCCTCTTTGCTTTTTCAATTTGTAATTTGAAAAGGTGGTGATGGCTCCTGCACTTACCAGCCCAGAAGAGGTGTATCATCCCCTTATTATCCCCTTATCCTCATCTCAGACCAGCCTATCTTTTGCAAATAAAGTCTTTTATTACAATCTTCTCTAATGACTCAATATAAGGTTTTTATTGGGGAGGAGGGGGGATTCAGGTCCCTGACTGATGTAACCTTTAGAACATTTTGCTTTTATTAATACTCCTAAGTTGAAAAGACCCTGATGCTGGGAAAGATTGAAGGCAGGAGGAGAAGGGGATGACAGAGGATGTGATGGCTGGATGGCATCACTGACTCAATGGACATGAGTTTGCGTAAACTCTGGGAGTTGGTGATGGACAGGAAAGCTTGGCATGCTGCAGTCCATGTGGTCGCAAAGAGTCAGACACGACTGAGCAACTGAACTGAACTGAACTGAAGAGAGGGAGTTTTATAACTTGATTTTGCCCTTGGTCAAATTTCTGCAAATGGGGTTTGCTTTTCCTTAGAAAAAAATTTTTCCTGATAAAGCTAGTTTTTTTTTTGTTTTAACATTTTTAAATATAGAAAATAATTTGGGGTATATTGTGAGAAATAAGATCCTTACTATAGTTGCTTTCAAGAGATTATTTTGGATAAATAGGGAAAAAATTCTTATAAATTCTGCATATTGAATAAGCACTGCAAGGTGGTTCTGATGCATGCTGGTTTTAGAAGCACTGGGTAAGTGGGCTCTTTAAGCTCCTCACAAGGCAGCCCTCTTAAGATGTCAGCAGCCCTGCCAAAGTACCAGGATGCCCCTAATAAGTGCCTAATGTCCCCATTAGAGCTCTTATCAATGAATTTGAACTAAAACAATTTAATATAAAAGAATGGCCTGTATATGAATTTTGGCGAATCTGTCCTCAGTGCTTGTTTTTGAAGTCCAGGAAAGCTGTGCATATGATTTTTTTGTTTAATTTAAACTCAAGGCTTTCCCTTTCCTCATGTTCCCAATGTTTTAACTTACCTTTTTGTCTCCCAAGCTCAAAACAGCTTTTCTGTAGAGCTCTTGATCCTTGCACATCTGGAAAGAGAACATCACAAGTGGCACTGCTTTGGCAGACGGAGCTGTGCCAAACATAAGTCTAAGCCTGCATTCAGTCCTATATCTTCTTTCCCAGCATAAGCGCCTGACTCAACCTCAGAAGTAGGAGAAGGTTCTGGGATGTCATCTTGCCCCAGTCTACCTCCCTTGACTTCAGCCCTACCTGCTTATCCTTTCCCTGACCTAACTGATTCCCAAATTCAGTCCCTTCAAAGATATTCAATAGGAGATTGATTATAAACAGAATATGCTTATTACTGCTCTGAGTTGCTCGTTGCAAACCATTGCTGAATACTGCTAGGTACTAAGCTTTGTTTCCATGATGCACTCTCACCTCCTGGAAGGGTCTTACATGGATTAGGAAAGGAAAAGTTCCAGCACATGGGAACTATAAGAAAATCTGGAACAGAGGCCAAAAGTGACCCAGAAATCAAATCTCCCTTACCTTGATATGTGCCCCACTCTACTCAACAACTTCAGACCGGCCACTTCTTGACAGCTTGCCTTAGACTTGTCTTTGATTTTCTGACACTTGTCTGCATGAACTTACACCATCTCTGCTTGAGGTTCCAATTGCTAGTTGTCAGGCTGCCCCGGCTTCTGTCCTCTAAGCTCTCTCTGTGAGCTCCGAGCAGCAAGCTGCTCCCTTGCTGACTCCATCCTGGCCTGACCCTTTCTCTGATGAAAGGCAGGTCCCACTTGATTGTCAGTTTCATCTGACACAGAATAATGAACAACGAGAGCCACTTACTTCCCAGCAAGCAGAAGCAGTCATCATCAAAAGCTTCCAGGCAGATGATGATATAATCAAAGCCTTGTTTAGGGGATATATATATATTTTAAAACTGGCCACAGTGAAATATAGACTTGCCCCTAAGGTATGTGCAGCCCAGGGCATAAGTACAAATGGAAACCCACATGCCACATGTCTAAAAGTTATAAATCAAACCAACAAACTATTAAATAAAATATGTTCCATCCCCCTGTACTGACAAACAAACCTTCATAACAAAGTGGACTGCCAGGTTCAAATACAGAGTTCTTGAATTTCTCAGAGTTCCATGCTGGGTCAAGGTAGAATGAAGGAAAGTTGGCCCTGGCCCCGGGCCACCCTCACTTCTCAGGTCAGACTCCATTCCACATGACCTGGAGCATTAAGCACATTCAGTGGACATGTCCAAGCTCTATTCACATTCCTGCTCCCACCTTACCACACCTGTCTGCAGCAGACAGCTGCCCCATGAGCACTTTGTAAGCCTAGGAGTAAATACAGCAACAGTGATCTGCCCTTAGGAATGCTCCTAGAGGAAGTCTGACCCAGCCCAGGAAATGGGCTCTAGAAAGGGAATGCAGGCTTTGGGTGGGAATATTCACTGGCCCTGTGGATTCCTTTCCTCCTGGAGAATTGCAGCCAAAGTGGACCAGAGGGGAACCCTCTAAAGGAGCGATTCCCAACCTTTTTAGCACCAGTAACTGGTTTTGTAGAAGGCAAGTTTTTCCATGGACCAGGGCAAGGGGATGGTTTGGGGATGATTCAAACACATTACATCTATTGTACACTTCATTTATATTATTGTTACATCAGCTCCACCTCAGATCATCAAGCATTAGATCCCAGAGGCCGGGGACCCTGCTTTAAAATGTGGGACCCAACACAGAGGGCAGACTGGTGAAATAAGACAGCTTGGATGAAAGATACAACCAAGAGTAGGAAAATTACTAAAGAGGTCATGAAGGCCTCAGGTAAGATGGTGGCCCAGAAACAGATGGCAAAGGTAGAAAAACATCTAGGAACAGAACGTAAGCAGAGCTGCAGAGAGGAAGGGGTCAGCTTCTCAGCTACTGCCTGGCTTCCCGGACACCTACTAGGTTCTGGGATCAGCCCCTTCTGAGACTCACCCTCTCTTTCCCCCTGGGCTCTGCAGACACCTTATAATGGAAACCCTCCTTCTGGCTAAACTAATTACTGTTACTTGAAAATAAAAGTCTCAACTAAAATACTACCAAAGGACACTGAAATTTTCCCAGAAAAAGGAAGAGTAGAGAAAGAAAAGGACTAAAGACAGAAGCTTGGGGGAGTTTTAAGCTGAGGATGCAGGGAAAAAAGGGACAGGACCAGAGGAAGAGCTGTTGGGAAAGCAGGAGGAGAGTTCAATCGCTAGCAGAGCATTGAAGAGAGGGGCTGATCAGTTGGAAGATGAGGCCTGAGGAAAGGCCACTGGATTTTGTGACTTAGAGGTCATTGGTACCCTTTAAGAAGGCACAACTCGAGACAAACTTTGGCAAATAGCCCATGCTGTGCTGGGAAGGCTGTTGGAGCCGCAGCTATTCACACATGACTGACGCCTTCCTCTCTCCCTGTATTGGCAGTGAGAATGCCTGCCCTTGCCTGCTTCCCCGAGCTTCCACTGAGCATGCTGTGGAACACTGGCACCCCTGGGGTCCAGGCTGGCTTGAAATGTATCAGAGAACAGAGAGTGAGGTGCCCAGATCCCAAACGGGGCGTCTTAAGGACAGAGTCCCTGGAAAGAAATAAAGAAACAAAGAACCACTGGGTTCATAGGAATCCCCCATCTTCATCTAAAACTCTTGGCATTCTCTCTTCCTCTGTCTCAACAATTCAGGGTGAACAACAAACAAATAAAAATAACTTTTTATTTAAGGAAGCACATCCCTGGCTGCTTGTTAATACATCTGGTGACAGGAGAACCAGGCTGTGAAGGCTGCAGAGAGTTTTCCATGGAGAAAGGGAGCAGGCAGGACACCGTGCCCAGCTTGTCCGCTGTGACCACTGCTCAGAGAGTCACAGAAGAGAGAACTTCTGAGGGTGAGGATTACTGAGCCTCGGACAGACCAAGCGCCCAGAGTGGCTTGCTCTCCTTTGAGCTCCCAACCCTGCCCCATCCCACTCCTCTCACCTGAGCCCACCCTGAGTGACCTTCAGTACCGGCAGCCCCGTCACACCTGCTGCTATGGGTGAAGGGAGGACAGAGTTCAACACCAGTCCTCCTTCTGAAGTTTATGCAAAAGGACGACAATCAGGATCTCTCCCCTCCGGATGCAGCGGTGTGTGCTGTCAGCCCCTCCAGACAAGCCCTGCTCTCCAGCTCCACAGAGAAAGGAAAAGCAACTGCTCATTGGAGAGCCCTGAGCTTTTCCCACTGATTGGTTTCTCCCCTTTCTTGATTCAAATGTCTGCAGCCCCTGGGTGTTTAGAGCCACCTCTTAAGTTTCTCTGTGGGGCTATTCCTTGAAGTCTTTTTTTCCCTGCTCAGGAGACAGAACTTTCTCAACCATGGGCTCCGTTTGCTTTCCTCCTCTGAAGGATAGGAGGGAGTTTACTAAGCCACACCATATTTTCACATAGTAACCTCCTTGATTGCCTGTGGGACAAGTACTGCTGTTAACTCAACAAGAGAGAAACAGATGTTCTGAAAGGTCCAGTGACTTGGACTGCTGAGATCATAAGTGCTGGAGCTCAGGAATGAACTCCTGCCTCTGACTCTAAAATCTGTGACTGGCTGACTGAACCTCAGGCTGGGGCCCTGGCTCCGGGCAGGAGTATGCTGTGGGAGGCAGATATCTTAAAGCCCTGTCTTACCCTGTTTCCAGGGAACCCAGACTTTAGGAGCAGAAGAATGCAAGCTTCAAAGAGAAAGAGGAAAGAAGATATACTGATCCTTAGGGCAATGACTTTAAACTGCTTTGACCTTACCCATAGTGAAAAACATATTCTATAATCTTGACCCAGGATATCACATAGATACACATATAAACCAAAAGTTTAACCAAGAGTGATGCACTCTGATATACTTTGTTCTAATCTATTGATATTATATTCTTTTTTCACTTTAAAATGGTTTTGACCCACAAAATTGATTACCCACAAAAGGACCTTGACCTGCAGTTTAAAAAATGCTGCTTTAAAGCATACACACATTCAAAGACAAGCTCTCGTTCTACTTTTGTATAAAGAGCCAAGTGGGACAGTGCTCAATATATAATATGTGTTTGAGAAATATTTGTTGAAATTCGGGACTTTTAAGGAACCAATAACCCACCAGTTAAACAATTTGTTCTGTAAATGCCCATTTGCTATATGTGTAAAAGATAATCCTAATTCCAAATTTCAACAAGCAAATCACTTACAAACACAAAACTCTAAGTTGATTTCTGTTGTGAATCTAGATTTGAAACTCTAAATAAAATGCTAGCAGACAGACCGTTCAACAGATCGTTGTGTCTGCTCTATACTGTGCGCTGAGATACAGAAACAAATCAGAAGCAGACCCTGCCCTGATGGGTGCGGGATGTGGTGGGAGACTGGGAGGCAAAGCCAGCATGAGAGTGCTGTGTGCTGAGGGTGGCACAGGCTGCAGGGGAATGAAGGGGCCCTGAGGGAGACAGAGTTGGTTTCCTCACAGCCAACACTGAGCCTATGCTAGAAACATGTGTGGTAGGATATGTAGAGAAGAGCTGTGTCAGGCAAATGGAATAGCACGTGCAGAGCTGTGGCAATCAGTAAACTGTCCGCCTACAGCCGACCTACGTGTTTCTTGTTGGCAGTACTCCATAGAATTCAGGAGAAAATCCTGATTAACACGAGCCAGTTACGATGGTCAGTCTTTGTGCCAGTTATTGGTTTAGGAATGGGCATAAAACTCAGGTTTGGCTAATGAGATTCAAGGGCGTATCTTCTGAAAGGGAACTTGAGGAAACGTTTCCTTGTTCTTAAAAAGAGGCTCGTGGTAAGAAACAGCCGTCATCTTCCACTGGATGCTGTGCGGCCTCTGTGGGGTGCCTGACTAACGCAGCCGTGTTATGACCATGAAGAATTCTAACTGGAGAGTGGCAGCCAGAAAGATGGAACTTCCCAGGTGGCACTAGTGGTAAAGAACCCACCTGCCAATGCAGGAGATGTAAGAAATGTGGGTTCAATCCCTGGGTCGGGAAGATCCCCTGGAGGAGGAAATGGCAACCTGCGCCAGTATTCTTGCCTAGAAATTCCATGGACAGAGGAGCCTTGCAGGCTACAGTCCGTGGGACTACAAAGAGTCAGACGTGACTGAGCGACTGAGCACACAATCAGTAAGATAGAAAGACCAGGGACCTTGGTGACCTTGGTGAGTAGCTAAACTAACCAACCCTAAAGCTGCTCTATACCAAAACATGACATCATGTAAGATAAAATATTTTCCTTATTCTAAAAGCCAGTTGAGTCAGGGTTCTATATTACTTGCAGTCAAGTTGAACCTAAACTGATGTAAAAGCTATGGAGATATAAAAGGCAGGTTCTGGGTTCTGCAAGGCAGGATTTGGGATGCAAAGGCCAGATCATACTACGCAACAAACTTCAGCTTCAAAATGAAACACAAATAACTGTTAAACATATGAAAAATTCAACCTCACTTCTAAAGAGAATGTACTTTAAAACTCCAACGAGATGCCATTTTTCATCTCCCTACTGACAAAGATCAAAAAGCTTGATAATATCCAAAATTGCCAAGGGGAAACCAGCATACCCATTTGTTGCTCATTATAAATGCTATAAATCTATAGAAGGCAATCTGGCTATAACTTTCAAAACTAAAAATGCACTTGACCCAACAACTCTACTGCTAGGCACTCATCCTATAGATACACTTCCATGTGAGCAAAGGGACATGCATATGATACTAGTTATAGCATTATTTGTAAATGCAAATTGGCTGAAAACTAGCCAGCTGACCCAGAAGTAGGAAACCAATTAATAAATCACATTACATTCATTCTGAATTATATGCAACCATTAACAATAAGGAAATAATTATATACATACTGACATTAAAAGACATCAAATAAATATTGGTAAGTGAGAAAAGCAATATGCAGGATAGAATAGTACAGGATGGTACACTACTATTTGTGTGTGTGTGTGTGTGTGAGTTGGATCTTTGACAGTGCAAAAACTATGTCTGGAATGATAAATAAGAAATTGATAATATCAGGTGCCCTCTTGATAATATCAAGAGGGAAGTTAAGTGGATAGAAGTCAGAGGAGGAAGGAAGACTGCTTTCATTATACACCTCTTTAAACTTCTGAATTTTATGCCATGTGCCTATATTAGCTATTCAAAGTGATTCATTAATAGAAGAAGAGGTCAATCTCAATGATAAAAGAATATCTTAACTGAAGCATATCATAAAATTTAAGCTAGAAGATTTTTAATTATTTTTATGAATGCAAAATGGTATCTAAATTTCAATATTCATTCATTTAAAAATGCTAATAGAGATAGAATTCATCTTCACAAAAGATAGAGTGCCTAATATTAGACATCATACTGAATGATGGTGTTGTAGAAGCTGTTGTTAGTTCTTAAAGAGCACGGCAAGACATTACCCAAGAAACTGGAAATAAAGTTGACTTCCATATTAAATTGGTAAGATCCTCTCATTACACACGTAATTGGTTATATATAGGGATAAATCTAGAGATTGTAAATATGTGACTGAAAGGTTAAGAAGAGCCAGAATCCAGTCCAGCTGCTCCAGGAGTAATTTCAAGGGAGGCACAGAAAGAATGCAACCAACTGCAGTACAGAGAAACTTACACCGAAGTTGGAAAAAGACCCACTTCTTAGGGGGGAAACAGTCGGTCAAGCCAGCGCACCAGTTCAGTTCAGTTCAGTCGCTCAGTCATGTCTGACTCTTTGTGACCCCATGAATCGCAGCACGCCAGGCCTCCCTGTCCATCACCAACTCCCGGAGTTCACTCAAACTCACGTCTATCGAGTCAATGATGCCATCCAGCCATCTCATCCTCTGTCATCCCCTTCTCCTCCTGCCCCCAATCCCTCCCAGTATCAGAGTCTTTTCCAGTGAGTCAACTCTTCACATGAGGTGGCCAAAGTCCTGGAGTTTCAGCTTCAGTATCATTCCTTGCAAAGAAATCCCAGGGCTGATCTCCTTCAGAATGGACTGGTTGGATCTCCTTGCAGTCCAAGGGACTCTCAAGAGTCTTCTCCAACACCACAGTTCAAAAGCATCAATTCTTCGGCACTCAGCCTTCTTCACAGTCCAACTCTCACATCCATACATGACCACAGGAAAAGCACAGCCTTGACTAGACGAACGTTTGTTGGCAAAGTAATGTCTCTGCTTTTGAATATGCTATCTAGGTTGGTCATAACTTTCCTTCCAAGGAGTAAGCGTCTTTAATTTCATGGCTGAAATCACCATATGCAGTGATTTTGGAGCCCCAAAAATAAAGTCTGACACTGCGCACCAGTGCCCCCTAAACTCAGCTAAGAGCAAGGAATCTCTTTACTAAGCAGACTCCCACTTATGCTTCCAGCCACAGAGAGCTAGAATCTGCCTTAGCTGAGAAACACTTGAGATCAGCTTCCTCCTGGGTCCAAATCCATGCTTCTTAAACTCCCTGATAATCTGGTGGCCCCTGAGGCCAATGTAAGCATAGAAAATATGATTACAGATTGAATTGAGCAAGCATTGTGGTCCACTCAAAAATTTCATTAACACTTCTGCTGATAATAGACCAAAGACTTATACACAATTCACAAAAGAATATTAATAAATATGTGAAGATATATTCAATTTTACTAGTTATCAAAGAGAAGCAGATTAAAAGAAGCCTGTTATTTTCTCACAAGATTAAATAAATTTAAACTGAAGTAAATTAATTATTTTGCTAAATTAACCTCCCGCCTCCCAAAACTAAATGCAAATTTCCAAATCAGGAGCTGGTGATATTGGCACCAATATTCATGGTAGGAAGTATCATAAATAGATGTAATCAGTTAGGAAAATAATTAAGAGTCCTAAAAATTCATGTCTTTGACCCAATACATCTCTTTTAGAGAATGGATTCAGAGCAGAGCAGCAGAAGCAGGAAGCCATTGCCAAAGTCCAGGATTTCATCCTGACATGGACTTCCTGTACCAGGTTTTCCCAGGATGCATTCCTATCCCTGCTGCTGCTGCTGCTGCTGCTAAGTCGCATCAGTCATGTCCGACTCTGTGCAACCGCATAGACAGCAGCCCACCAGGCTCCCCCGTCCCTGGGATTCTCCAGGCAAGAACACTGGAGTAGGTTGCCATTGCCTTCTTCAATGCCTATACTGACCAGTATCGTATAGTAGCCACTAGTCACATGTATCTACTGAGCAGTTGAAATGTTGCTAGTGCAAACTAAGCTGTGCTGTAAGTATAAAATACAGTAAACTTCAGACTTAGGGGGAAGAAAAAAAGAAAGAAAACCAGATCACTAAGACCCCCATGCTGGGATAGGTTGAGGGCAAGAGGAGAAGAGGGTGGCACAGGATGAAATGGTTAGATAACATCACTGACTCAATGGACATGAGTTTGAGCAGACTCTGGGAAATAGTTAAGGACAGGGGAACCTGGTGTGCTGCAGTTCATAGGGTTGCAAAGAGTCAGACACAACTTAGTAACTGAACAACCATAATTTTTATATTGATTACATGTTGAAATATAATGTTTTGGATATAGTGGCTTAAATAAAATATACTATTAAAATTAACTTTATCTTTTTACTTTCTTTTACTTAAAAAAAAAAATTTTTGGCCACACTGTGCAGCAATGTGGAATCTTAGTTCCCTGACCAGGGATCAAACCCATGCCCCTCTACTGTGGAAATGTAGAGTTTTAACCACCAGACCACCAGGGAAGTCCCTTCCTTCTTTTACTTTTTAAATGTGGTTTCTAAAAAGTATTAAACTACCTATGTGGTTCATGTGCTATTTCTTTTAGATAGGTAATCACCTCTATTTCTAATCAACACTGTTTTGGGTATTGATATGGGCTTCCCTGGTGGCTCAGATGGTAAAGAATGTGCCTGCAATGCGGGAGACCTGGGTAAGATCCCTGGGTCAGGAAGAGCCCCTGGAGAAGGAAATGGCAACCCACTCCAGTACTCTTGCCTGGAAAATTCCATGGATGGAGGAGCCTGGTGGGCTACAGTCCATGGGGCCGTAAAGAGTCAAATTCGACTGACTTCACTTTCTTTCTTCTTTCTTTCTATCCAGTGTTGTGGCGAGGCTGATTTGTTCTTTAGGAAGAAGGCCAAGTGGATGGCCCAGCAGACAAAAGGGCCTCTACTATAATTACTGCCCCAAGGCCATTGCTCCCATACCTGAAATTCTCAAATGAGTCACAATGTTGGTTGTTGAAAAACGGAAAGAAGCTACTTGACAGTGACTGCTCTCCCAGGTTTACACCTCTCTGTCTCCTACATCCCTCCACTGGGGTCCATCCATGATGTCACCAGGCAGATCTACAAAGGTAAAGAGGTCATATCACACCCCTACTAAATATCCTCCAGTTACTTCCCTTCTGACTTAGAATAAAATCTACATGCCTGCCTCAGCCCCAAAGCCCAAAGAACCTGGCCTTGCTTCCTTCTCTTTTCTCTTCCTCTCCTCTCTCTCCTAGGCTCTAGCCACCCCAGGGTCCTTTCACTCTGTCAAAATTACTTCTTTCAGTCTCCTGAATGTATTTAATACCATTCCCAACCTCAGGAAGGGCTTCCCTAATAGCTCAGACAGTAAAGCATCCTTCTGCAATTCAGGACACCCAGCTTCTATCCAAGGGTCGGGAAGATCCCCTGGAGAAGGAAATGGAAACCCACTCCAGTATTCTCACCTGGAGAATCCCATGGACTGAGAAGCCTGGCGGGCTACAGTCCACGGGGCACAAAGAGCCAGACACGACTGAGCAACTGACTTACAGTAACCTCAGGAAGCCCGTCTAGTCCCTCTCTAGCATGTCAGCGTATTTTATTCCCTTCTCATACTTACAGCTTCCTGACATTATTCTTATTGTATTTCCTGTTACCACTTGTCTTCCCTCCACCAAGTAATAAACTCCATGAGAAAAGGGATCCTGTCTACTGTAGCATCCTACATCTTAGACCAGTGTCTGGTCCATAGTAGGGGCTCCACAAATATTTGAACGAGTCTATGAACGAATGCCAAGTTATTACACCTACTCTCTTCCAAATATGCTTTGAGTTTTCTTGCCTCTGAGTGTCTTTGCTTTTGCTATGCCTTACTATTTATTGCTTATCTAAAATGATATACTTTCTGCTTCAAGCACAAACTACCCAACTCAAAAGCATTTGATGATAAGGAGGGTTTGTTTTTTTAATCTCACATAATAAGAAGTCCAGAAATGGTGTATTTCTAAGGTTGGGGAACTCAGTGACTCAACAATGTCCTCAAAAAAGCATTCTTTTTCCACCCTTTCCCTCTGCCACTCGCAACTTGTGCACTGTTGACCTCCGCTTCCCACTTCACGTCTGCAAGATGACAACAGCAGCTTGAGTGCCATGTCTTTACACAACATCTCAAATCCAGAGCATCTCAGACTCAGAAAATCTCCCAGAAGTCCTTCCTTCAGAATTCCTTTTTCTGTTCTGTTGTCCAGAATTTTAGTGCATGCCCTTTCCTAAATCACCCCATTTCTAAACCAGTTGCTGGCAAGAGCAAGGAGTTTCCATGATTGGCCCAAGATTCAAGGTGCCTCGTGAGACAAGGGTGAGTCCCTTGTCTCCTGTAGTTGTGGTACTAAAATTTAACAAAGGAGTGGGTTTGGGGTGGGGAGATAGGGTCTAGGAAGACAAAATGGTCTCAGAATAAGCCACTGAGAGTTTTTACAAGCCCCAAAACCATACTCGTTTTTCAAAGTGCAACTCAAATCTTAGATTCTTCACCAGTCTTTCTCCGATTACCTGAGACAGATGCAGCCACACTCTCCAGTAAGTGTAAAAACATTGAATTCAGGCCAAAAACTTTGACGTCATTCCTAATTTCTCTGTTTGTGAACACATACCTTAGCCTTTTGTCTACCTTTAAAATATATTCAGAATTAAACTTCATGTCACCAATCCCAGTGCTACCACTTCAGTCCAAGCCACCAGCATCGCATCATTGCTTCTCCTTGTGCACCCCTACGTCTACCCTCGCACTGAGTGCTCCTTTGAATGTATAACTCAGATCACATCACTGCTCTGCTCAAAACCCTCTAACAGCTTCAGGACAAAATCCAAATTCTCCCACAGCCTCTAGAACACTGGTGATCTAACCTTTCACTTCTCTACCCTTATATTCTGCCCTCTCGCCTACAGCCCTTCAACCACACTGGCTTACTTGTCCTTCTCAGAACCACCAAGCACATTCCCGCCTCAGGGCCTTTGCACTTACTATTCAGCTTGCTTGGAAAATTCTTCCAGATATTCTGATGACTTGCTCTCCCTCTTTCTTCAGGTTTTGAGTCAAATGCCTCCTTATCTGAGAGGTGTTCCCTGACATTTTATCTAAAAAATTCACCTTACTCTGCTTCATTTTCCTTCAAGTACCTGTCGCAAGTTGATGTATTATATATTTATTTATTAACACTCTGTCTTGTCTTATTAGAACCTAAGATCCATGAAGCCAGGGATTTTATCTATTCCCCCTCTTACTGGTAACATGTAGCATAGCATGTAATAAGCACTCAGTATATATTTATTGAATAATAGCACCACCCATTAACCTTTGTTATCAGATTCACTTGGCATGGTCTGAAGCTATTCTTTGCATGTGCACACATCCTGTCTCTTCAAGCTTCTTAAAGGACCAAGCTGCCTCTTGAAGCACAATGTCTGGTACAAAGAGGGCATTCTAAAGTTTATGCTGTTGAAAAGATATATGAGGATATTATCAGTTGTTATCATTTTATCTAACGTGGTCTTGGCAGGATGGTGAGAAAATGAAGTATGGGACAAGACAGCACATTTAGGAGAGTGTATGGGACTTTGGATTCTGCCCTTAAAATAGGGTTCAAATTACGTCCTTGAGGAAAAGAAGGGAAGCAGCATTTCTCTGAAATTAAAAAGAGAATACAGGAGCACTGTTCCTACTCCACAATTTCCTCTGGAATTGGTCTTTCCAAGTTTGTTCAAATTCTAATAGTACAGGCATACCTTGGAGATATTGTGGGTTTGATTCCAGAGCACTGCAATAAAGTAAGATACACATTTTTTTTTTGGTTCCCCAGTGCATATAAAGAACTTTCCTGGTGGCTCAGACAGTAAAGCGTCTGTCTACAATGCGGGAGACCAGGGTTCAGTCCCTGGGTTGGGAAGATCCCCTGGAGAAGGAAATGGCAATCCACTCCAGTACTATTGCCTGGAAAATCCCATGGACAGAGGAGCCTGATAGGCTACAGTCCATAGGGTTGCAAAGAGTCAGACACGACTGAGTGACTTCACTTTCTTTCACTTTCAGTGCATATAAAAGTTATGTTTACACTATACCATAGCCTATTAAGTGTGCAATAGCATTATATCTTAAGTAAACAATGTACTGTACTTTAATTTTAAAACATTTTATTGCAAAAAAATGCTAACCATCATCTGAAACTTTAGTGAGTTGCAATCATTTTGCTGGTGAAGGATCTTATCTCCATGTTGCTGGCTGTTGACTGATCACAGTAGTGGTCACTGAAGATTAGGGTAGCTGTGATAATCTCCTAATCTAATGCAACAGTGAACTTTGCCAAATAGATTGGATCTTTCTTTAATGAATAATTTCTTTGTAGCATGCAACACTGTTTGATAGCATCTTATCCACAGTAGAACTTCTTTCAAAAAATGAGAGTCAGTCTTCTCAAACTCTGTCCCTGCTCTATCAACTAAGTTTAGGTAATATTATAAATCCATTGTTGTCATTTCAACAATCCTCATTGCATCTTCACCGGGAGTAGATTCCATTTCAAGAAACCACTTTCTTTGCTCATCTGTGAGAAACAATTCCTCATCCATTCAAGTTCTGTTATGAAATTGCAGCAATTCAGCCACATATTCAGTCCCCACTTCTAATTCTAGTTCTCTTACTATTTCCACCATGTTTGCAGTAGCTTCCCCTACTGAAGTACCGAATCCCTCAAAAATCTTCCTTGAGGGTTAGAATCAATTTCTTCCAAACTCTTGTTAATACTGACACTTTGACCTCTTCTCATGAATCATGAATTTTCTTAATGGCCTCTAGAATGGTGAATCCTTTATAGAAGGTTTTCAATTTACTTTGCCCAGATCCATTAGAGTTAGCAGTCCCCAACCTTTTTGGCATCAAGAACCAATTTCGTGGAAGACAATTTTTCCACGGAATGCGGGTGGGGGGTGGTTTGGGAATGATTCGAGTGCATTACATTTTTTGTGCATTTTATTTCCAAGCTAATGCTCCTGTTGATCTGACAGGATATACTGATCCATGGCCAGGAGGTTGGGGACCCCTGCATTAGAGGAATTACTGTCTATGTCAACTATAGCTTTATGTAATGTATTTCTGAAATAATAAGCCTTGAAAGTAAAAATTACTCCTTAACCCACGGACTACAGAATGGATGTTGTGTTAACAGTGTGAAAACAACATTCATCTTGCACATCTCCATCAGAGCTCTTGGATGATCAGGTTCACTGTCCATGAGCAGTAACATTCTAAAAGGGGTCTTTTTTCTGAGCAATAGATCTCAACAATGGGCTTAAATATTTAGTAAACCACATTGGAAAGCAGATGTGCTGTCATCCAAGCTTTGAAGTTTAATCTGTAGAGCACAGGCAGAGTAGATTGAGCATACTTTTTAAGGGCCCTAAGATTTTCAGAACGGTAAATGAGCATTGGCTTCAACTCAAAGTCACCAGCTACATTATCCCTCATAAAAAAAGTCAGACTGTCCTTTGAAGCTTTGAAGCCAGATATTGACTTCTCCTCTCCAGCTATTAATACAAAAGTGCTGAATGGCATCTTCTTCCAAGATAAGGCTGTTTTGTGTACATGGAAAATCTTTAGTGTTTAGTGTTCAGTTCAGTTCAGATCAGTCACTCAGTCGTGTCCAACTCTTGGCAACCCCATGAATCGCAGCACGCCAAGCCTCCCTGTCCATCACCAACTCCCAGAGTTCACTCAGATTCACGTCTATCGAGTCAGTGATGCCATCCAGCCATCTCATCCTCTGTCATCCCCTTCTCCTCCTGCCCCTAATCCCTCCCAGCATCAGAGTCTTTTCCAATGAGTCAACTCTTCGCATGAGGTGGCCAAAGTACTGCAGTTTCAGCTTTAGCATCATTCCTTGCAAAGAAATCCCAGGGCTGATCTCCTTCAGAATGGACTGGTTGGATCTCCTTGCAGTCCAAGGGACTCTCAAGAGTCTCCTCCAACACCACAGTTCAAAAGCATCAATTCTTCAGCACTCAGCCTTCTTCACAGTCCAACTCTCACATCCATATATGACCACTGGAAAAACCATAGCCTTGACTAGACGAATCTTTGTTGGCAAAGTAATGTCTCTGCTTTTGAATATGCTATCTAGGTTGGTCATAACTTTCCTTCCAAGGAGTAAGCATCTTTTAATTTCATGGCTGCAGTCACCATCTGCAGTGATTTTGGAGCCCCCAAAATTAAAGTCTGACACTGTTTCCACTGTTTCCCCATCCATTTCCCATGAAGTGATGGGACCAAATGCCATGATCTTAGTTTTCTGAATGTTGAGCTTTAAGCCAACTTTTTCACTTTCCACTTTCACTTTCATCAAGAGGCTTTTTAGTTCCTCTTCACTTTCTGCCATAAGGGTGGTGTCATCTGCATATCTCAGGTTGTTGATATTTCTCCCGGCAATCTTGATTCCAGCTTGTGTTTCTTCCAGTCCAGCGTTTTTCATGATGTACTCTGCATATAAGTTAAATAAGCAGGGTGACAATATACAGCCTTGATGTACTCCTTTTCCTATTTGGAACCAGTCTGTTGTTCCATGTCCAGTTCTAACTGTTGCTTCCTGACCTGCATACAGATTTCTCAAGAGCCACCCTCATTAATTATCTTAGCTAGATCTCCTGGATAACTCGCTGCAACTTCTACATCAGCACTTGCTGCTTCACTTTGCACTTTTATGTTATGGTAACAGCTTCTTTCCTTAAACTTCATGAATCAACCTCTGCTAGCTTCAGACTTTTCTTCTGCATTTTCCTTACTTCTCTCATCCTTCCTAGAATTGAAGAGCATTAGGGCCTTGTTCTGGATTAGGTTTTGGCTTAAGGAAATATTGTGACTGGTTCTATCTTCTATCCAGATCACCAGAACTTTCTCTATATCAGCAATAAGGCTGTTTTGCTTTTGTGTTTACTGAACTAGTGCTTTTCATTTCCCACAAGAAAAGTTTTTCCCCATTCACAGCTTGACTAACTGATGCAAGAGTCCTGGCTTTAGGCCTATCTCAGCTTTTGACATGTGTCCTCACTAAGCTTGATCTATTCCAGCTTTGATTTAAAGTGAGAGACATATGACTCTCCCTGTCACTTGAACACTTGGATGTCATTGTAGGGTTATTGATTGGCCTAATTTCAATACTGTTGTGTCTCAGGGAATAGGAAAGCCCAAGGAGGAAGAGCAAGATGAGAACAGCTGCTCAGCAGAGTAGTCACAACACACACAACATTTTTCAAATAAGTTCACCATCTTACATGGACATGGTTCATGGCTCCCCAAAACAATGACAATAATAACATCAAAGACCATAGACCACAAGACCAATATAATAATAATTAAAAATTTGGAATATCACAAGAATTATCAAAATGTAACATAGACATGAAGTAAGCAAATGTTGTTGGGAAAATGGCACTGATAGACTTGCTGGACACAGGGTTGCCACAAAACTTCGATTTGTTTAAAAAAACAAAAAAGGCAATATCTTGGAAGAGAAATAAAGCAAAGTTCAATAAAATGAGGTATGCCTGTACCTTGCAACTTAATAGGGCCTCATTATAATTAATTGATGGCAAAGGTCTCTACTTAAGTTAGAGCAGAGCAAAGCCACAGTGGTTTAAGGTCACATGGAAAGTGTTAGTTGCTCAGCTGTGTTTGACTCTTTGCAATCCAATGGACTGAAGCCACCAGGCTCCTCTGCGCATGGAGTTCGCCAGGCAATTATCCTGGAGTAGGCTGTCATTCCCTTCTCCAAGGGATCTTCCCAACCCAGGGATAGAACATAGGTCTCCTACATTGCAGGCAGATCCTTTACCATCTGAGCCACCAGGGAAGTCACATGGAGCCACTGCTCAAATTTAGGAAGGAATTTTAGACTTACTCCAAGTACCACTCCCAGCACCCTGGCACTCCAACCTTGCAAGTCTGCTGTGGAAGTCCCAAGAGGAGTGTCTGTGCCCCAGGAGAGCAGGTCCTGTTAGCTCAGCTCTACGCTTCTGCACACGGTTCTCTCACGCTAATTCTAGCAGCAGGCCATTTACCAGACTCCAGGGAACCAGGCCACTTTCAAATGTCATAGCATTACACTTGCCAGAGGAGAAAGGGACAAATGAGGAGACCGAAGACAGTGCTTCAAACAGAAGAAGAAAAAGATATCATTGGCTGTGCCCTAAGCCAAAAAAGCTAATGCCAGGAATAAACTGTGAGCATTGTGTGAAGCCAAGTCTGTGCAGAAGGGGCCCAGGTGGAGGAGGAGGCAGGGGCTGAGGTGGTCTGAGGACGCAGAGCGAACACCCTGGGGGGCAGGGCAAGAGGAGAGGGACATATTTTAAGCAACACTAAAAGACTCATTTTAGCATTCTGCAGGAAATGTGAAGCAGATGGGTTGGTTTGGAACTTGTTTACGTGTTATTGGTCTCTGTGAAGTTTCCAGGGCAGAGATAGGATTGGAGAAAAGGAGAGTTTAGGCAAATATTGACGTGGTCTCCATTCTGAGGAAGTGCAACCTCTCTTAATTGGATCATGTGTCCCTTGGGGTGCAGGCATTTAGGCTGCAAGATCCTTATTTCCCTAGACTAGGGCAGGTCTGGCTAGAATAAATATCAATTGGATAAACAGTACCGACCTGTCTAGGCTTCCCTGGTAGCTCAGCGGTAAAGAATCTGTCTGCCAATGCGGGAGACCCAGGTTCGATCCCTGGGTCAGAAAGATCCCCTGGAGAAGGAAATGGCAACCCACTCCCTTAGTCTTGCCTGGGAGACCCCATGGACAGATGAGCCTGGCATGTTACAGTTCATCAGGTCACAAAGAGTCGGACACAACTTAGTGACTAAACAAGAGCTGACCTGCTTACACCTTCTTAAGGGAACTGAGTTAATATACCTTCTGTCTTGCTTTTACATCACACCCTACTGGGAAGAGAAGCAAAAACAGAGATCTGGACATGGAGAGAACAATGAAATAGTTCACATCAAATGTCCTGAGGTTTATAGAAGTCTTGTTTGAATACAGACTACTGGGTCCCACCCTTAGAATTTCTACTTAGTAGAGCTAGAGTTGGGGTACAATGGCCACACATTAGATTACTTGGAGATAAAAATATGCTGATGGCTGGGCCCTGTTCCCAAAGAGTCTGGTATGAATTGATCTTGGATATGACTTGGGCATTGTTTTAAGCTCTTTCTGTATTTCTATCTCACAACCAAGGTTGAGAATCATAGATCTAGTTCTCTTTGACCTGCCACTGTCATTACATTTGTGGCTTAATTTCAACTTATCTTCAAAATATGGTCTCCAGATGGTTGGGATGACAGGAGACCATGGGATCCAAATTTGGCATAAGCCAAGATTTTGGAAAAGAGGCTAAAAAAAAAAAAAAAGAAGAAGAAGAAAATCACTGCCTGAGACACAGACTATTAAAAATCTATGTAAATGCAGGCAATTATTCTTTTATGTAATCTGTCCAGGAAGCAGAGCTTCTAAAAAACGTTTTGTAAGTAAGTTGCTGCTAAGAGACAGCAAAAGTAATCATTTTTAATGCTTATTGGGCACTTATTATGTGCCATACACTCTTCCTAGTGCTTTTATTTTAAATTTATCTAATTCCTACAGTAACTCAAAAGTGGGAGGGACATCATTGCCCCCATTTAACAAATGAGGAAACTGAGGCAGTGGGAGGTGAAGTAATTTGTTCCAAACCACACAGGTAACAAGTGACAGAATCAGCTCTCAAAATTTGGTGTGTGTCTGAATTACCTAAAAATTTACCTATTGTTCAAAATGCAGACAACCAGGCCCTATCACAGACCAACTGGATCAGGATCTCCTGCAGCAGGTCTTTATCAGAATTGTTTTTAATGAACTTTCTGAAGAGTCAGTTGTTTACCAAGTTAATGAGACCACTGTTAGGATTTTAAACAGAGGCTTTGATATTAGATTATCCTAGGTTCAATTCTTTCTCCATCGCTTATATCTGGGATCTTTGAACAAGCTACCTATCCCCTCTTCGACCTTTATCTCTTCCTCTGGAAATGAGAATGACCATACTCAGTTTGGGAGACTGTTCTGAGGATCACGTGGGTCTGAGGCACAGAGCTCGGTGCAGGTCCACTGTCGGTGCAGCCCAAGGATATTTTGAGATATTAACTAGGTCTTCCTTTTGCCCATCAACTCTGCACACTCCACTGTCCTCTCCTTCTGTGCCATCCAAGGCATGCCCTATGCTAGGGAAAAGTGATGCTGCTACAGCTAGAATGCCAAGAAAAAGAAAGTCAATGCTTAGCTTTCAAGAGTCAAATGAGAGTACTGAACACAAGACCTAGACTTAGGAGAAAAGACCTTCTGAACTTTCAACAACTATTTGAGCCTAACCAGAAGACAAACAAGATGGATCCAAAAGAACCATCCAAGATAACCAGCCCTTAGGCACTCAAGTAGGATTACCTGGATGGTAGGGATGTGTGGTCTCCAAGAGAGGCCCCAGCCCCCTGTCATCTTCCCAGGCTGAATCCCCTCAGAAGAGAGAGACCTGTGGTTGGAGGTGGAACACCCGGTGATCTTTGAGGAAACGGAGAATGGAAAAGACTTGAGTCTACTTCCTATGGTGGATGGGCAGCTAACCCCACAGATGTGCTTATACCCCAGTGATATGGGGTCAACAGAGAAGACATGGTATTACAGGTGACAGAGGAAGAGAACTCAGTGACAGTCTTGCTTCCTGTGGCCCCAAAGAGGTGTGGGAGAGGAGCTGAACCCTATTCATACCTAGAGAATGGCTTAGAAGTTAGCTGAGGGTGACAGTCAACAGTGACAGTCAACAGCCTGGGAGAATCATACCATGGAAGAGCAACCATGTGTGGCAGAATGAACTGAGCAAACCAGATGGCGTGTAGCCACCTTCAAGGACAACTCTGGATGCCAGAGGGGAGGATTCCACGATCAAAGACAAGATGGGGCAGCTACTTATCTTGGGAGGTACCCACACAGAGTGCATGGTATTATATGGGTTCCCCCTCTCTCACTCCCCTCCCACTGAGATCCCATCCAAACTAAAGCAAGGGAGATAATGTAAGTGTGAATTCATCTCCTTGGTAGTTACTAGATTAATTTTTTTTCTGCATCACACAGAAAAGGAATCTGAGATGAAAACTATGTTCTGTTTTGGAAAATCAATGATACATATGTACACATCTGAAACTATCTTATAAAATTACTATCTGCTACTTAAGACTATCAAGTTTCCTAAACCTCAGCAAGAGATCTAGTAGGACTCCCTCAAAAGCAGTTCCATCAGTATAAATTGATTTAATCAGCAGAATCAGCAGGTATCTTGGAAATGACAGCATGTCTGTGATGAAAAGTAAGATTTTGGTGACTTGCAAATGTTTTTGGAAAAATAAATATTGAAGGCTGTCTTTTCACCTTGCTTATAGTTTCCTTCATTGTCCAAAAGCTTTTAAGTTTAAAAGAAAACATACAGATGGCTAACAAACACATGAAAAGATGCTCAACACCACTCATCAGAGAAATGCAAATCAAAACCACTCTGAGGTACCATTTCACACCAGTCAGAATGGCTGTGATCCAAAAGTCTACAAGCAATAAATGCTGGAGAGGGTGTGGAGAAAAGGGAACCCTCTTACACTGTTGGTGGGAATGCAAACTAGTACAGCTACTATGGAGAACAATGTGGAGATTCCTTAAAAAACTGGAAATAGAACTGCCTTATGACCCAGCAATCCCACTGCTGGGCATACACACTGAGGAAACCAGCAGGGAAAGAGACACGTGTACCCTAATGTTCATCGCAGCACTGTTTATAATAGCCAGGACATGGAAGCAACCTAGATGTCTATCAGCAGATGAATGGATAAGAAAGCTGTGGTACATATACACAATGGAGTATTACTCAGCCATTAAAAAGAATGAATTTGAATTAGCTCTAATGAGGTGGATGAAACTGGAGCCTACTGTACAGAGTGAAGCCAGAAAGAAAAACACCAATACAGTATACTAACACATATATATGGAATTTAGAAAGATGGTAACAATAACCCTGTATACAAGAAAGCAAAAGAGACACTGATGTATAGAACAGTCTTTTGGACTCTGTGGGAGAGGGCGAGGCTGGGATGATTTGGCAGAAAGGCATTGAAACATGTATAATATCATATATGAAATGAGTCGCCAGTCCAGGTTCGATGCAAGATACTGGATGCTTGGGGCTGGTGCACTGGGACGACCCAGAGGGATGGTATGGGGAGGGAGGAGGGAGGAGGGTTCAGGATGGGGAACACGTGTATACCTGTGGCGGATGCATGTTGATATATAGCAAAAAATAAATAAATAAATAAGTTTAATTAGGTTTATTTTTGCTTTTATTTCCATTACTCTGGGAGGTGGGTCATAGAGGATCATGCTGTGATTTATGTCAGAGAGTGTTTTGCGAATGTTTTCCTCTAGGAGTTTTATAGTTTCTGCCCTTACATTTAGATCTTTGATCCATTTTGAGTTTATTTTTCGGTATGGTATTAGAAAAGTGTTCTGCTGCTGCTGCTGCTGCTAAGTCGCTTCAGTCGTGTCCGACTCTGTGCAACCCCATAGACAGCAGCCCACCAGACCCTGCCATCCCTAGGATTCTCCAGGCAAGAACACTGGAGTGGGTTGCCATTTCCTCCTCCAATGCATGAAAGTGAAAAGTGAAAGTGAAGTCGCTCAGTCGTGTCCAACTCTTAGCGACCCCATGGACTGCAGCCTACCAGGCTCCTCCGTCCATGGGATTTTCCAGGCAAGAGTACTGGAGTGGGGTGCCATTGCCTTCTCCTGAAAAGTGTTCTAGTTTCATTCTTTTACAAGTGGTTGACCAGTTTTCCCAGCACCACTTGTTAAAGAGACTGTCTTTTCTCCACTGTATATTCTTGCCTCCTTTGTCAAAGATAAGGTGTCCATAGGTGCATGGATTTATCTCTGGGCTTTCTATTTTGTTCCATTGATCTATATTTCTATCTTTGTGCCAGTACCATACTGTCTTGATGACTGTAGCTTTGTAGTATAGTCTGAAGTCAGGCAGGTTGATTCCTCCAGTTCCATTCTTCTTTCTCAAGATTGCTTTGGATATTCGAGGTTTTTTGTATTTCCATACAAATTGTGAAATTATTTGTTCTAGTTCTCTGAGAAATACCATTGGTAGCTTGATAGGGATTGAAAAGACAGCCTTCAGAATGGGAGAAAATAATAGCAAATGAAACAACTGACAAAGAATTAATCTCAAAAATTTACAAGCAGCTCCTGCAACTCAATTCCAGAAAAATAAATGACACAATCAAAAAATGGGCCAAAGAACTAAACAGACATTTCTCCAAAGAAGACATATAGATGGCTAACAAACACATGAAAATATGCTTAGCATCACTCACTATCAGAGAAATGCAAATCAAAACCACAATGAGGTACTATCTCACACCAGTTAGAATGGCTGCTATCAAAAAGTCTACAAACAATAAATTCTGGAGAGGGTGTGGAGCAAAGGGAACCCTGTCACACTGTTGGTGGGAATGCAAACTAGTACAGCCGCTATGGAGAACAGTGCAGAGATCCCTTAAAAAACTGGAAATAAAAGTGCCATACAACCCAGCAATCACACTGCTGGGCATACACACTGAGGAAACCAAAACTGAAAGAGACACATGTACCCCAGTGTTCATCGCAGCACTATTTATAATAGCCAGGACACGGAAGCAACCTAGATGTCTATCGGCAGACAAATGGATAGGAAAGCTGTGGTACATATACACAATGGAATATTACTCAGCCATTAAAAAGAATGAATTTGAATTAGCTCTAATGAGGTGGATGAAACTGGAGCCTATTATACAGAGTGAAGTAAGTCAGAAAGAAAAACCCTGATACAGTATACTAATGTGTATATATGGAATTTAGAATGATAACAATGACCCTACATGCGAGACAACAAAAGAGACACAGATATAAAGAACAGAAGGCGAGGGTGGGATGATTTGAGAGGATAGCGTTGAAACGTGTTTATCATCATATGTGAAGTGGATCGCTGGTCCAGGTTCGATGCATGAGACAGGGTGCTCAGGGCTGGTGCACTGGGATGACCCTGGGGGTTGGGATGGGGAGGGAGGTGGGAGGGGGGTTCTGGATGGGGAACACATGTGCGCCCGTGGCTGATTCATGTCGATGTTTGGCAAAAACCACTACAACATTGTAAAGTAATTAGCCTCCAATTAAAATAAATTAATTAATTTTAAAAAAAGAAAAATAAATATTGAAAAAGAAGAGTTTAAGCCCAATTTTACTGCAACCCTGTCAGGGCGAGAGAGACACACTGTGTCTAACTGGATTGCTATTCCAGGTTCTGGGTAGTGTCCCTGTCATCAACACCCAGAGTTCCCCTGGGTGTCTACTGCAGCCTGAGGTGTAGCCTGTGAGCCCACTTAACTGCTCTACCACAACGTGACATTCACCAACCAACATGACTAACCAAGCACCTAAAGGAGCATGGAACAGACAGTATGTTGAGGGCACTGATATGTGGAAAGGTGTACCCTGCCCTAAAAGTCCACACTTTGGCATTCTGACTTATAAATAAGTCTCTAGTGAGTTAACTAATTTGGAAGCCTCCTAGACTGGGTTGCCAGATTCAGCAAATACATATACAAATATTGCATGGGACACACTATTACTAAAAAAATATTTGTTGTTATTTAGAATTCAAATGTAACTGAGTGCCCTGTACTTTTTCTGTCGGCCCTACTAGGGCCTGCCCACTGCCAAGTGGACTGATGACTCGGAGGTCCAGCATGCCCAGGGCTGAGGGCCCTTGCTGGCTCTGAGACCACTTTCATCAACATATGCTACCTGGAAGGACCCACCTGAGGTACCTGCCCAGGGTCAGGGTTAGTCAGTTTCTCTCTCTCTCTCTTCATCTTTATTCACTCAAAACCTCGTCTTCATTTATACACAAAGCAAATAACCTCACTTATTAAGCTTATCAAACTTACAACTTGGATAATAAACACATAAAATTGAATGCCAATTGGTAGCATCCAATTAACATTGTCAAGAATATCTATTCTGTTGCAAAATTAGTTCCTTTCCTGCAGTTACTAGTTATATATGAAGTCTTATTAACCTCTCAGTGAAAGGTTCCTTGACCTGCAACTTATTTTTTCCCTGATTTTTAACTTAACCACAACCCTAGCCTTTATTTCATCACATGCTGGCATCGTCAGCCTTCAGATCATCTTATAGAAAACTCGGTTGATGGATCCCTGTAGGCCCGTTGCATTTGTGCCTAGGGAAAGATTAAAGCAGGAGGAACACCACAGAACAAGCAGAGGAGCAGATTTGGTTTACAATTCAGTGAGCAAGAAAAGATCTTGCTCTTTTTCCAAGCCAGCTCTCTTTCTCAGCACTAACATATCACAGGATGTCACGATCTTGTACTTGACTATGGCTTCGCTTTGTCATCTTCTAAAGAGGTTTCTGTCCATAGAGAGAAAATATTGATTCATTATTCCCAGACCAGTTGGAGCTAAGTTCATGCTACTTGACTCAAGTCATCATCAAGCTTCTCTCTTCTAGACATACAGTGCAAGTTTTGCTAAAGAACTAAAGAGTGTCGCTGGTAAAGTGTGAGTTGGGTCATTCTTCTGTAATTCTGGTTTTAATTCATTGCTGGCACTTCTGAAGTAGTTAACATCTGAGATAAATGAGTCATCTTGGTCCTTCTTTTTCTTCTATTTCCCATTATTTTCTAACTTAAACATTTCAGGACTAAGGATTAATATATCTTCCCCATGCTAGAAACAGGCAAGTCATTCTGTAAAATATATTGGGGAATTAATGGACTTCCATTTGGGGAAAAGTAAACAAAAGTAGATAATGTATATGCCTGTTTATCTATAGACACACAGTATTGGGAGCTGAAAAATGGTTGAGCAGTTTTAAACCAGCCTTGTCAATAGGTTAAAAAAAAACCCAACCAGTCAACCACCAATTTGGTTTTTCTCAAACTGTCAGCTGGAAGCAGGGAGAAGTGAAATGTTAAACCGAACCAGAAAGGGATTTGGAGTGTCTTTGAAGGATTTAGAGGTGTTTTAAAGAATTAAAATGATGCTGCATTTGTCCCCACCCCTTGTTCTCCACCAAGTCAAACCTTGTCAGATTCTGGGCTCCCAGGAAGGTTGGGGTGAATCCCTGCTCCCATGGTGGCTGTAGTCTTGTTTGGTGAAATTGATGTGATAAGGAAACCTCCTCCGATCAGTCACCTGGGTGCTATGGGAGACAGAGGTGGCCAGAAGCAAGGCACAGGGGGACCTTGAAAGGCTTCCATGGTGAGCACTTGCCAGCAGGTAGGACCAGCTATATTAACCTCAGTGGTCTGCTCCTCCCCCTGTCCAAAGTGCAAACATTCTCCAGTAGCCATGGCACAGAACTCTATGGGAAGCATCTAACCCACCCATGCATAAATGTATCTTCACACTGCACCCAGTATTTTGATAACCAACATGAGTACAGCACCCTATGTTTGTAAAGTGTCTCGGATACATGATATTGTTTGATCTGGTTATACACAGGCTTTATCAAGAAGTGCAACTATCATGAGTCATCAGGAAACAGTGGAGGTACGGACGTGCTCTAGAACTGCTGGGTCAGAGAAACCCATCATTATGATCTTAAAAAGGAAAACAATTTATTTGATAACTGGAAAAAAGCAAATTGCAGGATAGCTTGTACACTGTGAGCCCATTTGTGCAAGAGAAATATGGTTATGGCTTTATACACAGATAGCTTTATCTTTTATATCTAAACTCACATACACAAATATACAGACATATGTATATGTGTGTATACTCATATGTTTATATATACTTTCAACAATTTTATAACGACTATTATTTTTGTTATTTATTTTATGTATAATATTTATATTATATAATATTTTATAAACATTACAATGAAGCATTAATATGTTTAAGAAAAAAGCTGTGGCTTCCCTGATAGCTCAGTTGATAAAGAATCTGCCTGCAATGCAGGAGACCCTGGTTCAATCCCTGGGTTGGGAATATCCCCTGGAGAAGGGAAAGGCTACCTAGTCCAGTATTCTGGCCTGGAGAATTCCATGGACTGTATAAAGAAGAGAGCTAATTGGTGTTAGCATTTCTTTTTCTTACTCTCACTTAAGGGAAGAGAGGTGGTGTTGTGAAAAGTGTAGATTGTGCTGTATTTGGGAAAACAGACCTTAAAAGAGAAGTCTCTGATAGGAAAGCAAGGACCCCACTCCAGGAGTTTTGTCCGCTTGGTCCTATAGGAACCACATGCTGCAGAAGGCTCACCCGACAGCTATGCTATTGAAGGACATCTTCCGGTCCTGAGAACAACTCAAACCCATCCATGGGTGGTCCAGTCTGTGCTTGAGTCAGAGGATCAAAAGTGTAAGACCGACTGTACATACCCTTTCTCTGACCAACTAATCATACAGCCATAGGTGTGCAAGTGTTAGGGTTAAAAGAGAAAATGATGGCAAATCCTGCACCAACTTCCAGGAAGGTAAACAGGTGTAGTGGGAAGAACAGGGAATTTCCAACTCTCCTATTTACTTACTTGTGTCCACAGGCATGATCTCAGGCCCTCTGGGCTTTAGTTTCCCTCTCTGTTAAATGTGCCCAATAATATCTATGTGACAAGATGATTTCTTTTTTTTTTTTTTTTTAATTTTATTTTATTTTAAACTTTACATAACTGTATTAGATTTGCCAAATAAAGATGATTTCATTGTCCACATCTTGAGTGACACTCTCTAGAAAGGATGCTGAAAGCTTGGTTGTCAGAGCACATCAGGCGACCAATCAGATTTCATTGCCCACATTTGCTGCATCCGGTAGAATTTCTGCCTCTCTGTGCACACTGCAGGATTACTCCCATGCATTCCCAAGTATGCGTAAATTGGGTGTGTTTTATTTGCCAGGAAATAACACCATCAATCCTTCTACAAACAAATCAACACACTAGAGGTTGCATTTCTGTGAATGCTTATTCACAGAACTATGTATTCACGGAACTACATTTCTCTAAAATGAAGGAAGCTTTGAGCAACCATCAGGGGAAAGAAATGAAAAAGACTCACACAGCCACTCCCTTCTCATGTCTAATGTAATCTTCCTTAGCAGTCCCCCTCCTGTCCTACCCTTACACTTCCAAAGATCAAGAACGCCTTATGTAGAGAAGTGGACCCTAAGATATTCCTTAGAAAAAGGAGATTCAGGGCACAATAAGATTCAATTTCCAAGAAGTGATATAATCTCTTTATTCCTCAATTTCCTCAGCATGAAAGAAAGAACTAACTATTCCTAAATCCTCTTTTAGTCCTAATTTGTTATGTCTCTCTCTCAAGTCTTCTCTGCTCTAGTCCCACTGTTCCATCCTGCTTGGTGCAATCATCAGTTGTTCCCTGGGTTGTTGCCTCCAGTCTTGCTCCTCCAAACTCCTGCTTCACAGAGCTTGCAGGATGATCTTTCTAAAATGCACATCTGCCTCACGTTCTCTGGTGACTCTTCATCACCTCCAGTAATTCCAGTTTCTCAGCACAACCCTCAAAGACACGTCTACCTCTCCAGCATCATCTGTCACATCACTACAGATGTAACTGAGCAAACAGAACTCCTGAGTTCCTCTCTCGCCTCCACGCCTTGCTATTCCCTTTGAATGGGAATGTCTCTCTGTACATCTGCCCAGCCAACTCCTCTTTCAAGTAGGACATTCTGCAAAAGGCAATTAGATGCCTCTTCTCTGCACCCCATTAGGGCTGTGTGAAGTAATTCTCTCACAGTAGTTTTCATATAGCATTTAGAGTTGTTGTTTCCTAATAGAGACTGCCTTTCTGCTCTGGCAAAGAACTCAGTACTAGGAGCATCACTGGTGCAGGTGATACTCATAAAGGGGGCAGGTATGCAGGTCCTCTGCTCTCCCTGGATCCTGCAGGGAGGCAAGGTCAGGCGGGGTGAGATTGGATGTGCCGTAGAGCTACTCCCTTAAGGAGGAATGCCTTTATTACTTTTCCTTTTTATAGGTCAGCTTGAGAGGGGTTGTGTTAGGGGTGTAAATATTTGGGGGTTCAGATACTAAGCAGTATGAATTTAGGGGCCCACTGCTTATGGAAGTGCTTGAAATGTCCAGCTTGAGGTCTCCTGGTCCCACAGGAAGTTGAGGTTGGTATAGCCAGTACTCCTTCTGGAGAAGGAGGTAGCCCATTGCCAGACAACCCAAGGAAAAGATCCTCCGATAATTCACTGGTCAATCCTACTGGTCATACCACACTTTCTACACATATCCCCCTGATATGTGCTGTTGCTCAGTCGTGTCTGACTCTCTATGACCCCATAGGCTGTAGCCCGCCAGGCTCCTCTGTCCATGGGATTTTACAGCCAAGAATACTGGAGAGGGTTGCCTTTCCCTTCTCCAAGGGATCTTCCTGATGCAAGGATTGAACATGTCTCTTACATCTCTTTAATTGGCAGGCAGATTCTTTACCACTAACCATATCCCTCTAAACTACTATATAAGGTACCTAGTATTTAAAAAGTACTCAAAAAATAATTACATGTACCCTTATCGAGAGTTTATTGCATGCCAATAACTTGACATATTTTATTATTAGTTCTCACAGTTCACTTCAGTTCAGTTGCTCAGTCGTGTCGGACTCTTTGCGACCCCATGAATCGCAGCACTCCAGGCCTCCCTGTCTATCACCAGCTCCCGGAGTTCACTCAGACTCACGTCCATCGAGTCAGTGATGCCATCCAGCCATCTCATCCTCTGTCATCCCCTTCTCCTCCTGCCCCCAATCCCTCCCAGCATACAAATAGATATTCTTAGCTCCATTTTAGAGATGAGGAAACTGAAGCTTGAGAAGCCCAAGCAACTTGTATAAGACCGTATGGCTAGTAGATGGTGAGCTGGAATCTGAACTGACATCTCAATCTCTCCAAAACCAATGCTTTTTCCCCCAAGCTATGTAGCCTCTTAGTAAGACATTCTCTCTCCCCTTCTCTTTTGCTCAGGTCCATGCCTTGAGTGCCCTTCTCCTGAAATATTCTCCTCCAGGGAGGCCTCTGGACTCCTTTGCATCATCACACGCTGACCTGAAATTTTTTCCTTACCTTCACCCAGTCTAATCTGCCCTCTAATCTCCAAACCCAGTGTGTACTTGAACTTGTCTGCTGTTAGTAGAAGCTCCAAGCAAGTGTGTGCAATGAGAAGTAAGTGAGGAGCAGGAACAAGGCGGCTACAGACAGAAGCCAAACTTGAATCCTTGGCAGGGCCCTTGGAGACAGTATGACCTGAGGTCAGCCACACCTTGGCCTGAAGTGGGAAGGCCTCTGACCTTTTCCCTCAACTTGATGCCCAGGGAACAACCCAGAACATGACGACTCTGGCAGAGGTAGCTGCTCTATTCCTCAGGCACTTGTAAGCCTGAACAATCACCGTCTTCCTCCCCCACTCCTCATCAAAAGCTTTTATTAAATAGCCTAATTATTAAACAAGGCAGGTGGAAAAGAAAGGTAGGAAATTGGAGGGTTGAATTGAGCTTTTTCAAAAGCCAGAAAAATGACTCAGTGTGTGCAACACCTCATTTGGAGAACAAAGTGGATATGCCTGATCCAGCCAGGTGCATTGTTAAACCTGTAGGGGAGAGATAGGAAACAGACCATTCTTTTCTCTCCCAGTCACAAATAACTGAGCTCAGAGCTGAATTGGCAAGCTTCTAGAGTAAATCTGGAGGATTTATTCTCCCAACAAAAGCCAGAGAACTGACAAAATCACAGGAGAGAAAAATATATCTGTTCAAGTTAGTGTTTAGAATATTCTAAGTGGGAAGACATTTTATTAGCAAATTGACCAGTCTATAAACTCCGTGAGGTAAGAAACCACGCTCTATTTATTCTTGATTCTCAGACGGAGTCCAGTGCCTGGCACGTGGTACTCGATAAATGTTTGTGTATTTTCAGTCGTGTCCTACTCTTTGCCACCCCATGGACTGTAGCCCACAAGGCTCCTTTGTCCATGGGATTCTCCTGGCAAGAATACTGGAGTGAGTTGTCATTTCCTCCTCCAGGGGATCTTCCCTACCCAGGAATCGAATGTTCATCTTTTGTATCTCCTGCATTGGCAGGTGAATTCTTTACCACTGAGCCATTAGGGAAGCTCCAATACTACCCTTGATCTTAGCCAAAAGGTTTACTAGAATAAAACTGAAAGCAGGAGCTGAGTCTTGTACAACTTTGCATCCCTCTCATTGCCCAGTTCTAAGTAAATGAATGATGGGGGCATTAATGAATGAGAAATGCAGAGTTTTGGACTTGGCTTTGAAAAAAAGCATATGCCTTTATAGGAAGTGGTACCATCTCCCAAATTATTCAATAAGTCTGTGTTCACTTCCTAATTACATCTTGATTTTACTCCCTTGGAAGGCAGGACTTTATCACTAAACTAATTTGGCTGCTAATAAGAAACAGCTCTGCCAGCCTTTTTTTTTCATCCTTATGAAGAGTCAATCAATCCTAAACTTCTAGAGCCATTGAGACACAGACCAGTCTCCTGGGATTCTCCTGGGAGCAGACTTACTCTGCCTCTAGCTTTTCCGGTTCCCTCCTTTCTACTCTTCCCTGTCCTCCTCGTTCTTGATTTCACTTCAGCTGAGTTTTGACTCCCTTTGTCAAGCAGCTCTGCTTCTGCTAATCCAATAAAACCTACCTCTCTCAATTTAGCACATTTACAGAGAGAGTACACCAGAATCAAACAAATAGCCAAGAAAGCACATAATGTGTGTTGGAAACTGAGGCAGGAACAGGGAGAGGCAAGAGCTCTTCCTCAAGAGAATCCTGAGCGAGGGGTAGGGGCCATGCTGGCTCTCTTTCCCTCTCCCAGAGGCAGGTGCAAGTAGCCAATGGGGCTTCGTGTGGGAGCTGAACCTTAGGCAACTTTGCACTCTCCTAAGTTGTTGTTCAGTCACTAAATCATGTCCAACTCATTGTGACCCCATGCAGGGTAGCCCTCTGGGGTCCTTTGTCCATGGGATTTCCCAGGCAAGAATACTGGAGTGGATGACCATTTCCTACTCCAAGGGATCTTCCTGACCCGGGGATGGAAGCCACATCTCCTGTATTTAGCAGGCAGATTTTTTACCACTGAGCCACCAGGGAAGCCCATACTCCTCAGTGTCCAGCACTAAATGAATGAATTAGCTACCCTTGCAAATATGTGAAACCTCTCTATTTCACAGCAGAGGGATGGAAACCCAGAGAGCTTGGTAGATCAGCCTCTCCAGGCTGAGCTAGTTTTCCCTTCTCCAGGTGCCCCTCATGGAACCTCTATCTTAGCATTTATCACACTGGGATATAACTATTTGTTTATATACCATTTTCTATTCAGTTTTCTGTGTGCTCCCTGAGGGCAGAAACTGTGTCTTTCATCTTTATACTTCTCAAGGATAAAGCCTTCAATAAAAGTTCCATGAATGAATGACTTGCCCAAGGTCATCTAGCTAATATGTGGCTGAGCTGGGACCAGAACCAAGGTCTCTGTGCCCCCAAATTCCATATCCTAACAGTCCTACAAGGACATTTTCTGGAAGAAAGTGGGCTGCGGATCTACAAAGAAGCTAATTAAGCATTTGGCAGGTTTATGAACTATGTTGAGAGGTTTTCTTTTTAACTTTCCTTTTCCTTTCTTCTTGATATTTGCAGGAACTCTAGGCAGTTACTCTGAGCTGAGACAGGGTCACATCTACATCCTTGCTCCTGAAATAGCTGAACTCATCACCTCTTCAGAGGAGGAAGCTTTGCAAATGAGAGTAAACGCTGCGGATCTCCACAAAAGGCTTTGGAACTCTCTCCCATGCCCTCCTGCCAGGTAAGAACAAACACTTTGAAGTAATTTGGGAATGACTGGGAGAAAATGTCAAAGGCTTTGATGGTTTTGGAAACATTGGAGAGTTTTCTGTTCTTCTTGGTCCTGAACAACTCAGCTGGAAATCTCATGAGAAAAGGTTTGTTTCTCCCCAAATTTAGTCACCCATGTTGATCATGGAGGACCTGTTCTGGCCACCACAAGCAGGATGCCAGTACCTAACTTTAATAACACAAAGGTGGCCGTGGTGAAGAAAGAGGAAGCCAGCCTACACTGTGGCTAAGCATGGAAGGGACTTCCAGGATCCAGAGGAAAGCCCAGAATAGAAAGGTCACAGGCACAAAGGGTCCCAAGGACTCTAATTGGAGTGGTCTAGAATCCAGGCTCTGGGACTTCCCTGATGGTCCAGTTTGCAATGGCTCCATTAAGAATCTCCTTTGCAATGCAGATCAACAAGAGTTCGATTCCTAGTCAGGGAATTAAGAGTCCACAAGCCACGGTGTAACTAAGCCTATGCTCCACAACTACTGAGCCCATGTGCAGAGAGTCTGTGTGCTGCATCGAAAGATCCACATGGTACAGTGAAGATCCCACATGCTGCAACTAAGACCCAATGTAGCCAAATTAATTAATTAGCTTTAAAAAGAGTCCAGGTTCTGGGACTAGATATGCCTGGGTTCCAATCTTAGTTCTACCACCTATTGGTTCTCTTGCATTTGTGCTCGGTCGCTCACTCATGTCCGGCTCTTTGCCACCCTATGGACGCTAGCTTACCAGGCTCCTCTCTCCATGGGATTCTCCAGGCAAGAATGCTGGAATGGGTTGCCATTTCTTCCTCCAGGAGATCTTCCTGACACAAGGATCAAACCCATGTCTCCTGCGTCCCCACCATTGGAAGGTGAATTCTTTACCTCTCAGCCACCTGGGAAGCCCATTGGTTCTCTTACCCTGAGTAGATTACATAACATCTCTATACTTCAGTCCTTGTGTACCAAAAATCAATGAACTAATCTATGAGAGTTTATTATTCTCCATTTACCCTTCCAGTTCCATTTTCCACCTCTTTATTCATCCCTGCTTTGGGCCTTAGAGACTGACCTCTAAGACTGTGTCACCAAGTAATCTTTGCACTCTGGCTTCTGGTTGAATTCAACCAAAGGGAGATACTAGTAGAATAGCTTCTCAAAGGAATAAGAACCCAGGGTATTTATTTCCCTGGCTTTTACCATTTCAGTAGAGGCTATATACCTTTGCCTTCATCCCTAGTTCCTGTCAGGCAGTCCTCTCCCATAGCTAAACTCTCTAAAGCTTCCATTAACTCTGCTTTCTCCCCTTAGACATTCACACCTAGAGATGCTCATGGCCTCAACATCTCTTGTTGGGAATCCTAACCCTATGCATACTTCTGATTATAGTTCTGTTGTAAGATTCTCCCTATTTTACCACTTGAGTGTCCCATTTGTTTCATTTCAGAACCCTGACTAATGTGCCTGGTATATATTAAGTGTTTAATAAATGTTTCATGTTTTTCCTCCCCTCCCAGCCTCATTCCTTCATTATCCTCACCATCCTTTTTATTATCTCAGTATAAAGCAGAAGAGCTACAGGGAGATAGTCTACTATTGTGTAACAAGTTATCACAGTCAGCAGCTTAAAATAACACATGGCTATTATTTTGTAGTCTCTGTGGGTCAGGAGTCTAGGGATAGCCTAGCTAGGTTCTTTACTTCAGGGTCTTACCAGGCTAACATCTGGGTGTCAGTGGAGGCTCCTGTCTCATCAGAAGCTTGACTGGGGCAAGATCCACTTCTAAGCTCCCTTATGTTGTTGGTAGAATTTATCTCTTTGCAGCTCTAGATCTGAGACCCCTGTTTCCTTGCTGGCTAGTGTCAGCTCCTAGAGGCTGCCTGCAGTTCTTTGCAGTGAGATCATTTCTGGTAGCCCTCTCACCCCATGGAGCTTATTTCTTCAAAGCTAGGAGAGTTTCTGGACTTCTGGAAGGGCCTTGGCCCTCTTTAAAGGGCTTCCACCCAACCTAGTCAGACACACCCAAGATAATCTCCCTTTGGATTAACTGTCCAGGAAAAACATCTGCTTCTGCTTCATTTGGGCTTCCCTGGTGGCTCAGCTGGTAAAGAATCTGCCTGTAACACGGGAGACCTGGATTCAATCCCTGGGTTGGAAAGATCTCCTGGAGAAAGGAACAGCTACCCACTCTAGCATTCTGGCCTGGAAAATTCCATGGACTGTATAGTCCATGGGGTCACAAAGAGTCAGACACAACTGAACAACTTTAAGTAAGTAAGTAAGTCTGCTTCATTGACTACACTAAAGCCTTTGACTGTGTGGATCACAACAAACTGTGGAAAATTCTTAAAGTGATGAGAGTACCAGACCACTTTACCTGTCTCCTGAGAAACATATATAAGGGGGTCAAAACAACAGTTAGAACCAGACATGGAACAATGGACTGGTTCCAAATTGGAAAAGGAGTAAGACAAGGCTATATATTGTCACCCTGCTTATTTAACTTATATACAGAGTACATCATAAGAAATGCTAGGCTGGATGAATCACAAGTTGGAATCAAGATTGCCAGGAGAAATAGCTACAACCTCAGATATGCAGATGATACCACTCTAACGGCAAAAAGTGAAGAGGAACTACAGAGCCTTTTAATGAGGGTAAAAGAGGAGAGTGAAAAAGCTGGCTTGAAACTCAACATTCAAAAAGCTAAGATCATGGCATCTGGTCCCATCACCTCATGGCATATAGAATGGGGAAAAGTGGAAACATTGACAGATTTTATTTTCTTGGGCTTCAAAATCACTGTAGACAGTGACTGTAGCTATGAAATTAAAAGATAACTTGCTCCTTGGAAGGAAAACTATGACAAACATAGATAGCGTATTAAAAAACAGAGACATCACTTTGCCAACAAAGGTCCCTATAGTCAAAGCTATGGTTTTTCCAGTAGTCATGCATGGATGTGAGAGTTGGACCACAAAGAAGACTGAGCACTGAAAAATCGATGCTTTCAAATTGTGGTGCTGGAGGAAACTCTTGAGAGCCCCTTGGACAGCAAGGATATCAAACCAGTCAATCCTAAAGGAAATCAACCCTGAATATTCACTGCAAGGACCGATGCTGAAGCTCCAATACTTTGGCCACCTGACTTGAAGAGCCGACTCATTGGAAAAGACTCTGATGCTTGGAAAGATTGAAGGCAAAAGCAGAAGGAAGTGGCAGAGGATAATAAGATGGTTAGATAGAATCACCGACTTAATGAACATGAATTTGAACAAACTGTAGGAGACAGTGGAAGACAGAGGAGCCTGGTGTGCTACAGTCCACAGAGCCACAAAGAGTCGGCCGCAACTTAGTGACTAAACAACAACGAGTTAACTTAAAAAAAAAAAAAACTGACTTTGGAACTTAATTACATTACAAATCCCTCCACTTTTCCATATAATGTTAACTAATCAAGGGAGTGACATCCTGTGACCTTTGCAACTCACAGGCTCTACCTGTGGCTCAGGAACAGGGAATTACAGAAAGGTGGGGACACAGGAGACTGGAAATCACTACAGGTCGTCTTAGAGTCTGTCTGACACAGAGATATCATCAGATGATGGAACAATATTAATTCACCAGCTACTTTTATACAGTTTTTCACAAGGTTAGGGTGGGTGCCGGGGGAGACAGGTCTTGCCAGTGGGGAAGGACAGAAAGTAAAACGAATGGAACACTTGCTGTGTGCTCTGCACTATGCGTTCGCTTGCTACCTCTGGGCCTCTATCATGCCTAGAGATGTCTCTTCTGCTTTTGAAATAAGAAAGCTGGAAAGCAGAGAGTTTGGAGCAATTCCCCCAGATTACATCAATGCCACCTCTTCAGCAGTTCTTAAGGCTTTAGACAAGAAGTCATAAAAGTTGTGGAGGTCAGTGTTTGGGAGCTAAAATGGGCTTTCTATGGACGTTCTTCTTTTTCACAGAGTCAGTATCTATGATTTCAGGGAAAGGAGATTCAGCTCTGTATTTTCCCCCCAGAAAAGACTTTGCTAACCCCAATAGCATAACCACTTAGCACAAGAATCATGTACCTGAAAAAACAATGACAGTTCTCAGGTGGTGAAAGAGCCACTATCTTGGGTATTTGTCAATGAACACTTCACTTCTGTTAAGGATATTTATGGAAGAAAAAAAAAATCACAATTCCCTACACATGAGTGTTTTCAACATTTAAAATCATATCCACATGTATTCCTAAGTTCTATGCTTTCCCCGCTTTAAAACTTAAAAAAAAAAATCCTCAAAAGTTTGAATATTTAGCTTCAAAAGCTTTGGGATGGGATGGATATTTCAAGGGAAAAAAAATTACTAACTTTCCACCAATACCAAGATTTCAGGAGAGGTTCTTGGATCAGCAAGTTTAGTACCTCAGATGGCAGAGTCTTTACTGGCCACTTCAGTATCTAATCTAATACATGGCTTCCCTGTGAGCTCAGTGGTAAAGAATCCTTCTGCAATACAGGAGACACAGGTTTGACCCTTGGGTTGGGAAGATCCCCTGGAGAAGGAAATGGCAACCCACTTCAGTATTCTTGTCTGGGAAATCCCATGGACAGAGGAGCTGGCAGGCTACAGACCCTGGGGTTAGGAAAGAGTCTAACATGACTTAGTGACTAAACAACAACAATCTAATATGCAGCCTGCTACATAGAAGGCATTTAATAAAAATGTGTTGAGTGACAAATTAGTGGATATATTTTTGGGTCCTAATTCATAGTGTTTTTCAGTTTCTTCACCTGTTTCTTGTTTTCTCATGAATGTGTTTCTTAAACTTTCCCTTATTTCTTTTAATTTTAAATGATTCTATAGGCCTGTTGTGGAGAAGGCAATGGCACCCCACTCCAGTACTCTTGCCTGGAAAATCCCATGGACGGAGGAGCCTGGTAGGCTCCAGTCCGTGGGGTCACGGAGAGTCGGGCATGACTGAGCGACTTCACTTTCACTTTTCACTTTCATGCATTGGAGAAGGAAATGGCAACCCACTCCAGTATTCTTGCCTGGAGAATCCCAGGGACAGAGGAGCCTAGCGGGCTGCCGTCTATAGGGTCGCACAGAGTCGGACATGACTGAAGCGACTTAGCAGCAGCAGCAGCATAGGCCTGTTGTAGAACAAATGACAGAAATAAAATAAAAAATTAAAATCCATCATTTTCTTTACCCTGTTCTCTTTAGAGGTAACCACTGTGAATTATGTTATATGTATTTTTATTACAAAAATGAAAACATACTATATATTTACTGGATTGTCCACAAAGTTTGTTCAGGACTTTTGTAACATCTTATGAAAAAACTCAAATGAACTTTTTGGCCAATCCAATATTTGCTACTTACTTTGCCTCTTTCTTTTTAATGGCCTCTCTGCATTTGTTAGCATATGTAGCAGATACTGTCCATGCTCCACTCATATCCCTTTGGAAACCTTTATCATTTCACACATCACAGCCTGACTGCCAATGGCCAGTACCTCCACCTTTGTTGCATAGCTCCCTCCAGCCACTGAAACCAATTTGCCCATGGATGGTTGAGTGGAAGTACTTGGGAATTAAAGTTCCTCTGAGAGACAGCTTTAACAATGACTAAAATTTATAGCAGTATAAATATCCCAGCCCCCTGGACCCTTGGCTAGGATAATTCTGAGATATGTGCTTTGTACTACCTTCTGAGTTTTCCTGAAGGATTAAACTCTGGTCCCTCACTGGCTCAATAACACATCCTTCACTAGTCATCTGCTCTTCCCTGCATCACTTCCCCAGTTCCCTACTTACACTTCCCAGACACCTCAAACTTGAATCCTAGTCACAAGATCTGTTTCTGGAAGAATATAAACTAAGTATGAACATGTTCCAGTTTATTTAATCGTTTTCTTATTCATGCCATTTTGCTTCTGATTTTCAATAAAAATAACATTTCAGTAAAATCTTTTTCCATGCGGCTTAAGCATAGGCACATGTTCCTGAATTACAATTGCTAAGTCAAAGGGAAAAATATATTTGGTATTTAAGAGATACTGCCAAACTGACCCCCAAATGGCTTTATTAATAATATCCTTACCAAGAGTTGGGCTTCCCAGGTAGCACTAATGGTAAAGAACTCGCCTGCCAATGCAGGAGACATAAGAGACGTAGATTCAATCCCTGGGTCAGGAAGACCTCCTGGAGGAAGGCAGAGCAACCCTCTCCAGTATTCTTGCCTGGAGAATCCTCATGGACAGAGGAACCTGGTGGGCTACAGTCCATGGGGTCCCAAAGAGTCAGACGTGACTGAAGCGACAATTCCATTCCGTTCCATACGAACAGTTTGCTGGAACTGACTTTACCCCACCTCTTGTCAGCACTGGATATCACAGGTATTTTAATTTGTTCTGTTCAGTTAGACAAAAACAGATGTATCATATTTTGATCTACATTTTTTAGATTAATTAGGATAAACATTGCTGCATTTCAGATATTTATCAGTAAATGGAAAGGGAACACAAACACACACACACTCAATGTAGAAAAAAATTAAGGTTGGGATTTAATTGGAGAATGATGTAAAATCTTGTCAGCAGTGGGCTGGCCACATGGAACAAACATGGCTGTCTCAGTACAGCTCTCCCTGGCCCCCAGGCCTCAGGGTGGGGCACAGAATGCCTACAAGGAGAATCAAGCCAGATGTGAAACAATTCAAGTCTGATTATGCCTTAACCTTTCTCTACTCAGAGTTTTCATCACCTTTATACACACAAGCCGTATTTCTGTCTAAGGAAAGGTTTATCAAACTTGAACTCTCTTGGTTCTAGAAACAAATTTAACAAGGCCAGGTTTCCCTGAATTACAGCCTGCCTAAACCTTTCCAGCTTTCTGGAAAGCCCATTTCCCTGAAGACCATCCCTTGCCTATGATTTAATACTCTTGTTTAGATTGTTCTGAAAACAACTGCAGTCCAAAAACCACAATTGATATCTATTTGCCTAAAACCATCTCTTCATATTGTATTGTATTTGTATTTCTTTTGTGATTGGCCAGTTTATGTCCTATGTCCATTCTCTTCTAGAATTAATTTATTTTTTGTATTTGTTTGTTAAAATGTTTTATATATTCTGGATATTCATCTTTTTCTTATGATATATGTTGCAAATATTTCCTCTTAATCTACTGTTTTTTATTTGTCTTTGTTTACAGAGGTTTTTAATTTTTTTCAGTCATATCTGTAGATCTTTTCACTTACATTTTGAATTCTGTGTTTTGCTTATGAAGATCATTCATTTGTATCCAAATATCATAAGAAATAGATATTCTCTTATTTTTTCTTCTAGAACTTTCATCATTTTATTTTTTTCTTTACATTTAGATCTTTAATCCATCTAGAATTTATTTTTGTGGGTGAAATGAAGAAAACATCTAATTAGAGAGTTTTATCATCTCTGCTGCTACTGTAAGTGAAATGTTTTTCCCATTGCATTTTCTGAGTGGTTATTGTCAGCGTTGAGACACGGGCTTGCTCTGAAAATTCAATTTCATCATCTCCCACTGTTTCATCTCAGTAGGGACTAGATCTTTGTGTGAAAGGAAGACCTCAGACTGGTTAGCAGGCCTGCCATGTAGCTATTAAGTTATCATTCTTGGCCTTCATTTTCTCCTCTGTTAAAATGGAGTAAATGCTCTGTGTAGTCCCTTCCTGAATTAATAATATCAAGGCTTTAAATAAATGTTTCTTTCTGCCAAAATGTAGTTCAATTTCAAAGGGGAGAAAACATAGTTTTAGTTGCTAATGGGCATTAAACCTCTTTACATTTGAAACTGATACCAAACGTGGTAAAGACCAGCTTCCTTTTATTCTTGGATTCAATGTCTTGCCTATTTTTAGCTAGATTCGGCACCTGTGGGAGAAGGACACTTGAAATATAGAGCTACGAGCAAGGTAAGACAGTCACTCAGCATTTATCTGCTTTCCATGAAATAATATGCTCCTTTCCAAAAAAGCACAAGGGGAAGCAGCAGTGGTCTCCTGCTTTCAGGATACTCTTTTTTTAAGGACCTGACATGATAGAGTTTGTCAAGCCTGTTCTGAAGTCAGTCCACCCAAGACCAGGGGATTCATAGAATGTGAGCCCATGTACCGGATGCTATCTCCCTGATGGTTTCAACTGTAAATTCAAGAAATTTGACTCAAGTATTCACTGGATGCCAGATAACCTACGATTCCTACCAAACTCCTGGGTCAGTCCTGATTTGTGTTATATTGTTATCATTTAATTTAAAACATTTCAGCATAGTTAACATGACAACTGTGTCATCTACACTGTAGGAGCAGTTAATTAACATTTGAAGTCCCCTGAAAGAGAGGCACTCTTCAGAGATGAATAACATCTGCGAAAAAGACTCTACGTCGAACTCTAAGCAAAAAAGACTCTAACAAGAGGATACCACAAAACTTCAGCTACCGTTATCTACATTAACACTGGAGGGCTTGTAGTTAGCACAGTAAATGTTAGATATTAGTCTCCACAGGTAAAATGAGTTATGTTCAAGGCAGGTGCATTGGCTAGAAATACTCTATAGGTGCTTTTACTTTTGCCTAAATGGTTTAATAGCTGATGCCCTTCAGGATGGCCTAAGCCCAGGATTCAGTCTGATCTAGTACCAGCTACCTACAAATGATTCTATTAATTGATCCCAACTAGAAGGTTAGTTTAATCCTGCCAGGTTCAAGTGGCAGAGCTAATAGTTACTGTAATTTTGAATCAGTGATGAGCATTAAAAAGACTTTACTATAACAGCAACAACAGTAAAGTGATGAAAATATACATGATTTTTATCAGTGACAACATTACAAGCTCTTCTAATACTATCACAGTTTATTGCCTACATCATTGCTGAGTGAAATGCTACATTTCACTCAGAAATTAGTAAAAAAAATTTTTTAAATTTTTTTCTAATTCAAATAAATAGACTTTCTAAATTCTAGTCACTGACCTATTATAGGACATAGACTCAGGGTAAGAACTCCAGAGCCTAGTGCAGTGAATGTTTGACACTAGAGAGGCCCCTCAAAAGAGTCTCCTCATTGCCAAGGGCATCCATATGGGGATGCTAATGTCCTGGCTAAGGGCATCTCTCCTGGAGACGCCAGAGCAGCCTGTATGGCTGCGCCCCTAGCAGAGTCTCCCTGACTCTGTTGCTTGTGCCCAGGGTACCAATAAAGCCCAGGCAAAAGCAGGTCCATCATCTATGATGAGCTATATGAAAACATAAGCAAGCTCAATGGAGCATCAGCCTGGAATAGGCCAAATTCTCAGCATATCCAGTTTTTCTAAGAAAGCATAGCAGAGACCTGTATCAGACTCCAACACAGATACACTCATTCACTTTACCACCCAGAGCCCTTTTCCCTTCCAGCTACTGTATCCCCACATTTGCATAATTAAATGGGCCATTACATTGGTTTTCCCAGAACTAAGTAACCATCTGCCCTAAAGCTGTATCCAAGTCTTGCCTCTTGCAAAACCCAAGGCTCATTTATGGACTCTTTAAAATCTGAGTTTACTGTGGATTTGCCATATGTGTCTTCCATTTTCTTCACAAAGATTTCAAAGGTCTTCAGACCAAAATTCAGTTCTCCTAGTTCATGCATCCTGTGTCCCCCTGTCTCTGCGCAATCTCTGAAGGACAAGGCCCAGCCCTGTAACCACGGCGCTGAGATCTCCTTCCCCATCTGTGATCCCCAGTGGATCACCATTGCCCCCACACCACCCAGTGCCCTGAGGCTGGCTTCACAGGCAAAGTCACTGACCGGCAGGGCCCTGCCATTCATGGGGAACAACCTGCCCAACAGTGCTAGCAGAGGACAGGTCCAGGGAAGAAGAGAGATAGAAGAGTGGCTTTCTCCACTTCTCATTCCTTGCTTTCACTTGTTCCCAGGCCTGGAGGGAGTTTAGTGCCCTGAGTGACTTAGTCTGCTGCTGCTAAGTCGCTTCAGTCTTGTCCGACTCTGTGCGACCCCATAGACGGCAGCCCACCAGGCTCCGCCATCCCTGGGCTTCTCCAGGCAAGAACACTGGAGTGGGTTGCCATTTCCTTCTCCAATGCATGAAAGTGAAAAGTGAAAGTGAAGTCACTCAGTTATGTCCAACTCCTAGCGACCCCATGGACTGCAGCCTACCAGGCTCCTCCATCCATGGGATTTTCCAGGCAAGAGTGGGGTGCCACTGCCTTCTCCAGTGAGTGACTTAGTCAACAGGAGACAAATCACAGAGTCACCCCAGATGCAGGTGCTGTCTCTGCTGCACCTCCCTGTGGGAGAGGCCCTTTGAGGGGTGAGAAGCTGGTGGGCGGAAGTCGTGCAGAGGCAGAGGGGGAGGCAAAGGACAGGGGGAGCAAATTGGGTGAGGCTTCTGTCTTCCCAGCCTCCAAGAGACACTCAGCACATTGGAGCATCATGGTGCTGGGGTCAGGAAGGGTAGAGGAAAAGGCCTGCCCTTTCACGAGCACCCCTGCACTAGGCCAGTACCCGCGGACCCTGTGCACAGGCTGCCTGCCATTCTGGGCATTCCTACTTTGGCTGGCTGGGGCTTGGCAGGGGGGATTTATTTATGACTTGGTCTTACTACTACACGCGGCATGGAAGGATGACATAGGAGGGGAAACTCTTTGTGGGGAAAATGTCCCTTCTCTCCCAGCTCCACGGGCCCCTTACCTTTCTGACTTGATCCCTTAATTTCTCTAGATTCATGACCTTTCTTCTAAGTGGTCCCCTATGGGGTCCTGATAGTGGCCATCCCTCCAGGGCACCTAATTACTGCCCAAGGGAAGCATTAAAGTGTTAGCCACCCCCACTCCCCACCCCGGGTTACAAAGAGAAGCCACAGCTAACCTCTATTCAAACAAAGGATTCCATCTATAGAAGCTCATTTGTTTCCCTCTCTGCAGCTGGCTGGGCTGGTGGCTGGGAGTGGGCGCCTTCTCGGTCACTTTTTCTTAAACCTTTCTTTTACATCCAGGAAGTGACCAGTTCTACAGTCAAAGTGTACATTACGGGCCATCCCAGCAACCAGCTACTGTTGCTGCTGCTAAGTCACTTCAGTCGTGTCTAACTCTGTGCGATCCCATAGATGGCAGCCCACTAGGCTCCCCCATCCCTGGGATTCTCCAGGCAAGAACACTGGAGTGGGTTGCCATTTCCTTCTCCAATGCATGAAGGTGAAAAGTGAAAGTGAAGTCGCTCAGTCGTGTCTGACTCTTCGCGACCCCATGGACTGCAGCCTACCAGGCTCCTCCATCCATGGGATTTTCCAGGCAAGAGTACTGGAGTGGGGTGCCATTGCCTTCTCCTCAGCAACCAGCTAACTCCTTGTATTTACCACTTTTTTTTTTTTTAACCCCCCTATTAAAATAGCAGAAAAGATGTTTCCCTTAAGCACTCCCTTTCTGAGGCTTGAAGTGAACCCAGAGGCTGTCTCCAGCCATGGGCCTCCATGTGAGTGGTGTAAACCCCAACCCATGGCTGCCTTAAACTCCCCACCTTCTGCAGTATCAGGAAGCTTATGGCAAGAGCCTCAGACTCCAGTGAGAGGTAGATATCCTACCCACAACCTCTAGCCCAAGACCCCCCACCCCCCACACCCCCCACCAAAAGTATCCAGTGTGGAGTTTGCAGACGGAAGAGCCCGCTGTCTACCTTCCTAGCTGTGTGATCAGAAACAAGTTAGTTAAGCTCTCTGAGCCTCAGAAGAAGGATAATGATAAGATGGTACTGACCTGGAAGGTTTGCAGAGATTAAACCAAGTGGATTTTGTAAATGGTGCTTAATAATAGCTTGCCAGGCTCCTCTGTCCATGGGATTCTTCAGGCAAGAATACTGGAGTGGGCTGCCATGCCCTCCTCCAGGGGATCTTCCCTACTCAGAGATCAAACCCATGCCTTTTACATCTCCTGCATTGGTAGGCAGGGTGTTTACCACTGAGCCATCTGGGAAGCCCTGGTAGATTTTAGAAGCCTATTCAAATGTCATCCATACTGTTTCTCAGAATGTGGGGCTAGTGAGAAGCTCTTCAGAATTTTCCATGGAGCCCAGGATATCTACACCTAGAGTGGCTCTGATAACACCCCTAGAGAAGGAGCTCTGAGAAGATAAAGGTGGGGCTTTTGTTCTGTCTCTTCCAAGAACAAGCATAAAGGAACCTCAGTGCTAGATACACAGTAGGCTGTCAGGAAACATTTGTCAGTTTCCCAGTGGTTCTGGGGAATTGGGCAAGAGCTTTAAGAAACTGTGTGAAGCACCTGCACCTGCCTCAGATGACCTGAGTTGACAGCATCACCCACAGCCCCCACATCGGGGTTGCCCAGGGACCACAGTACAGAAAACCTCCCCAGGTTCTGTCTGACTGAATCTCATGCCTGGTTCCTCCCACCCCATGCCCTTCGCCCTCTCTTTAGTAGAAGTGGTGATGAGCTGGTCTGTCCACAAAGAGTTAAACTTCAGGCTGTCATCCAGGTGATTTCTTAACTGGATGTAGCCCAGACTCCTACTTATTGGCACATAAGTCTTTGCTTTGACAATTGCGCCCGAGCGTTTTAACGCTTGGATGGCCCTGCTGCAGTTTGTTTGACCGTGTTTTGAAAAGTGACTTTGGTACATGTGGTGGTAACTGGCACAGCACCATGGGCTGGCAACATGGCAATGTGACGGACTGGAACAGTTTGAACTCGGCGGCTGATTTATGTTCTGTGGCTTCCTGCTGCTGCTGCTATGTGTCCATAGGCACCAAGTGGCCAAGGAAGACACAGAGCACAGGACCTTCTGTCTGATAGGTGTGCACGGGGTGTGGAGGGGTTTTTCTTTTAGATGCCCTTCTAGAAATAGCCAGTATTTTCCAGTGGCTCATGATGGAAAAAACTTTGATGCAATGTTTTTGCCTGTGACATTCCTTTGGGGTCAGTGTCCATTAGGTTAATTCAAGGAGAGTGTGAGCATAAAAGAAGACCACCCAGATGAGAACATGCAGAGGCTGTTTTTGCCGAGCTTGCTTATGGTAAAGGACTCAGCCAGCATCACTTGCTTTTGGCAGAGACAAAGACAGGTATAGAAAACGTCATGGTGAAAAATAGGGAAGGGTTCCAGGCTCCGATTGGAAATGGCTGGCATGAAGAAGCTGAAGGCAGACTGCCTAGAAGCAGAGCACCCTATGAGGTTTTTTTGGAGAACATATCTGACTTTCTCTGGCTGGTTCTGACTTGGACGCAGAGGCAAAATGGGCAAAGGGGAAGTTAGCTATTATGGGCTGACGGCTACAGAGGTTACACCTTGGCTTCCTGGGCTGGTTACTGCAGAGGTTGTGGGTCAGAATTCAGTTTTCATATATGGTCTGGACACTGTTCATTTGTATAGTCAGGCTTCAAGAGAGATTAAATTTGAGACTGCTAGTTCGTCTAGATCACCTAACTTCATTTTGGAATGGTTCTGAGATAGGCTGGGACCTGGGACCCCTCACAGCAATGCTTGCACCAGGATAAACACCTCCTTGAGCAAAAAAAAAAAAAAAAAAAGGAATTATAAGGGACTAAAAATAACTGCATGCATGTGCTGTTGGGGCAAATTATGGACAAAAAGATACAAAAAGACAAAAAAAACCAACTGCCACTTCTGAAGAGCCAGGAGCAAAAAATAGGGTGTTGAGAGCAAAAGCAGCATACTATATATGCCCCTTGCACACAGCACCACCAAAGGGGTGGGCGAGACACATAAGCCACCCCTCTAGTCCAACCCCTGGACATACCCCTACCTCACCCCGTATAAGGAACCAACTTCCCCACACCCCACCACCCTGTAGCTCAAGGAGCAAGCAAGGGAGCCTGCTACTTGTTTTTGCTCCCCACTGTGGCCTTGGGAGCTCCAGTAAAGCCTTGCCTGAATTTCTTGTCTGTCTGCTAGTCAATTTCCTTTGATTGGGGAAGGCCAAGAACCCTACTTGCTGCTGCTAAGTCACTTCAATGGTGTCTGACTCTGTGCGACCCCATAGACGGCTCTACTTGATATCAGTTAAACTGCTGCTCAGTAAAAATTTATTCACAAAACACAAATCTGGAAACAGAATGTTCAATTTCGTAGAGTTAAGAAAATTAAGATGCACCCATAGTGTGCAAAATTTTTAAAAATATGTCTCTGAAGAGATTTTAATGACATTGAAAATATTTACAAATTGGATACAAAATGACAAACAATTCAAAAATCTTATAAACCATGTGGTTACAGGTATAAACAGAGGTCAGTCAGAGGGCCTTCCTGGTCCTTAATTTTTAGCTAAGATATAGTCAGACACAGGCTTCCCCAGTGGCTCAGCAGTAAAGAGTGTCTGCAATGCAGGAGATGCAGGTTTGATCCCTGGGTTGGGAAGATCCCCTGGGAGAGGGCATGGCAACCCACTCCAGTATTCTTGTCTGGGAAATCCCATGGACAGAGGAGCCTAGAGGGCTACAGTCCACAGGGTCTCAAAGAGTAGGACATGACTGAGTACACGCATAGTCAGACACCCATCACTCAGGTATAGACAGTCCCATGCTTTTCCTGAGAAGGATTTCTGGGGGTGTGAATGGTCTCTCTGTGAGCTCCCACGTCCCTGGTGTTATCTGAATTCTGGAATAGCTTCTTATTATTCTTCAAACACTATCTCGGAACTGTGTCATGCCAATCTAGTTGTGGAGCTCAGACATTTCCTTAATTTCAATGAAAATTCACTCATCTGAGGCCTTAGCATAGCACACAGAGGGATTTATATCCACTCAAACATACCAAAAAAAAATGAATTCCTCTCAGTCTGTCTTTCTCTTCTTTCCTTTTTCCTCTCTGCTTCCATCCTCTAGAGGAAAACCAGATTCTTCCTATGGTCTTATACAAGCAGTTCATCTCTCTCCAGTCCCTACTTGCAAATGCTGCTCTCCCTTAACATGTCCAAGACTTCTGTCAAAGCTTTAAAGTCCACTGCTATATTTGTGAGGGCCTCAGATTATACTCACTCTGAGAAACACGGCTCTTTTCTTCCCAGGTCTTATCTGGTGAGTAGGGGAGAGGGAACGGGTGTGTGCGGGTGGTTTTTTCCAGTAACACGGGGTTAAGATAAGAGCATATGAAAAGCTCCGAGCACTGAGATAGCCTTCAAACAGCCCCAAAAGGGGTTACTTCCCAGTCTTCGAGTTTCCCAGCTTCATCAGATTTTGCAGATCACTGAGGCCAGCTGTACAGATAACTTCCTTGTTACTGGTTTTGGTGCCATTTCACCCATCTATGTAAAGTTAGGACTTTTGACCTCGCTTTTTTACCAAACCATCTCAATCAATGCTTTTCTAAAGTTTATCAAAGTCTGTATTTTGAACTTTCAGTATTAGCATTCTGTTGATCATCTCTGACAGTCCCAAGAAAGTTATGCGTTTGACCTTTATGGGTTATTTATCCCCTTTTAAAAGTGGTGAGGATCTGGGCTGGTTGGTGTTTGTTCAGTCGCTCAGTCGTGTCTGACTCTGCGACCCCATAGACTGCACCATGCCAGGCTTCCTTGTCCTTCACCATCTCTTGGAGTTTGCTCAAACTCATGTCCATTGAGTTGGTAATGCCATCTCATCCTGTCATTCCCTTGCTCCTCCTGCCCTCAATCTTTTCCAGCATCAGGGTCTTTTATAATGTGTTGGCTCTTCACATCAGGTGGCCAAAGTATTGGAGCTTCAACATCAGTCCTTCCAATGAATATTCAGGGTTGATTTCCTTTAGGATTGACTAGCTTGATCTTGCTGTCCAAGGGACCCTCAGGAATCTTCTCCAGCACCACATTTTGAAAGCATCAATTGTTTGGCACTCAGCTTTCTTTCTTTTAGGCTGGAGGCAGCCATATTTATGCTGGGGCTCAGACATGTCAGGGCTGGTCTAGAGACAGGCCAGTAGAGAGGCCTGTCAAGAACCTATTTGTCTGAGGAACCCAGGAACCACAAAGGAAGGAACCTTTCTAAAAGAGAAAGAAACTGGTAGATACAAGCTGCCACAGATGACTTGTGGGGGATGGAGTGGTTTTGGGTAACAGCTGGTAAATGCCTCTTAGATTGTTCCTCACCCAGCACCCTATGGATATGACTAAGTCCGAAGATGAGGTGGGGTGGTGGAGGGCTGAAATAGGCACAGTCACAGAAAATTTCTGTGAGATATTGGGGTACACAAAGAACACAGTGGGGACAAAATGTTAAGAGCTATGTTAAACTGGGATCTTGAGTGTTCACAAAGGAGTATGAATCAAGAATACGCCTCAATCTGCAGAGCCAATAGGGACCAGTGGACAGGACCAGCCTAAAAATGCTTCCTGCTTCAAGCAGGTGGATTCTTGTGCTAGGAAGCAACAGCCCAGTGAGGTGGCCTAGCAAAGTACACAGTGACTTTAATGGGCAATGGCGGTGCCTTTGGTGAAAGCTTCAGAGGGTGGCAGGAGCAGTGGCCTCAGTGCTGTTGACTCAGTGTTGACATCATTGGCTTCCAGGAGGAGGCAGTGCATCAGGTCATATATGAAACACTATGTGGTGGGCACTGCAAAATGGCAGTGGAGAGCTCAGTATCAGACAAGACCATCAGACAAAGGTATCAGATCAGAGGAGGAGAAAGCTGGTGGGACTCTACGAGATGTGTGAGATTTTGTAGCCAGGACGACTGACTAGTGAGTGCACCTTAGGTACCCCTGAAGACTCTGGAATGTTTGAGGGGAACACTGAAAAACAGCTGAATTTCCAGGAATTTCTCTGATAAGGACAGAAGTCACACCAAGCTACAGTATACTGACTACATGAAATGAATTAACACATTTCACTCTCATAACTAAGAGGTAGGCAATATTAGCTACATTTATCAATGAGGAAGGATGAAGCTAAGGAGAATAACTTACAAGGGGTCACACAGCTTGTGATATCTGAACCCAAGTCTATTTGGTTCTAAAGTCAGGGCTCTCCCAGTTCACCACAGTGTCTCCAAAGAGGATTAGAATTTAGTCAACAAATTCACTCAACAAACATTTACTGAATGTCTGTTATAGGCCAGGCCCTGCTCTAGATGTTCACCATATGGCAGTGAACAAAATAAACAAAATTTCGGCTCATATTAGGTTTAAAATCTGGATGTAATTGAAATGATGGCCCTAATGTTGCTTCCAGGCTTGTCTGACCTTGGACACATGGGTTACATAAGCAAACCTGAATAAGTCTGAGGCTTGAGATAACTTGGATTCCTAATACATCCATTACTCAGCCATGCTCAGGGCCAGCTGCCAATGTCTCCCCCACCACTTGTCTGTACATAATCTGCTCCATTACATTGATTTAGAAGAAAAATATAGTTCACTTAACTTCTGTTCTACAAAGAATGAGAAGAACTCATGCTGGAGAGCAGTTAAGGACAGGGGAGCCAGAATGCCTCACCCAAGGACAGAAATAGAGGACACAATACTTTTGACGAATGCTGATGCCTATGCAAGAATGTGTTGCATTTAGAAACAGCATCTAATTTATACATAATTAAGTTCTCATCCATATCCCTAAGAACAGATGGCATGCCAAGATAGGCAGGTCAAGAACATTGTAAATATATTTATACAACTGATGCTGTAGCAATATTGGCAAGGGGACCTGGTGAAAGTCAAGCTTAACATGATTGCTGGAAGCTTTCTATACCCCAGTGTGAGAGGTTCAGGGTACATGAGGCCATGATTTGACTCCCATTTTAACTAAATCATTGAAAAGGTAGTATAGCATAATGGTTAAGAGTGTGAACTTTGGAGAAAAACTACTTGAGTTGGAATCTCTTTTGTGCTGCTTACTAGCTCTGGGATCTTGAGTAAGTGATTTAACTTCTCTTTCCTTCACATCTCTCACCTGTAAAATAAAGATAATACTTAAAAAGCTACCTCATTTTTTATTGCTAATCCAATAATAATAGGATTATTATAAGGATTAGCAAATATAACTGCTAGCTATTATCAATAGGGTAAAATTCTGTGCATCAAAGTCATGATGCATATAATGCAGTGTGTTTACTAAATCCTATTTTTCTTTTCCTCTTTCAGGACACAAAGGAAGATGATACGTCCCATAGTTCCTTTCACTTATGGTTGGATTTTAGCCAACTGCATGTTGGTAGAAGTAATATAAGCCACCTACAGACTTGAGTCTTAGATCTCTTTCACCTGGAAGCCATATGATAAGATAGCAACATTCCAAGAAGGTGCATCTCCGTCAGCCTAGGTCCCTGGGAGATTATATGGAATAGAGCTTACCCCACCCTACCGTTACCTTTGTTGGATATGTGGCATGAACAAGAAATAAATATTTACTGTATCAAGACACTGAGATTGAGGTTCCTTGTTACAAGAGCATAACCTCACCTATTCTGATGGATTTATAAAGCTCTGTGGACCAATAGCTGGTGCTTCCTCCCAGCATGATGGGCTTTCGTATTACAGAAGGATCTGAGGTTTTAAGTGCCTAAGTGCTAGGTTATCTGCTCAAGTTCTAGGATATGACTGCTTCTTCATTCAAGTCCTTTAACTTTCTTTCTTCCTTTCTTTCTTTATGCTGTGCCACATGGCTTGCAGGATCTTAGTTCCCCAACCAAGGATAGAAGCCATGTCCCATGCAGTGGGAGTGCCAAGTCCTAACAACTGGACTGCCGGGGAAGCCCCAAGTCCTTTACCTTCTTTAGAGCCATGGGTTCTTTTTACATTACTGAAAGCAATCCATATTTTTAAAGGAATGATGAAACATTTTCCCTTTCTTCTCAACCTAGATCTCAGCAAAAAATGTTTTTCCCACTGTCGTATTTATTCATTTTGCTATATCCTGACTCATCAAGCTTCATTCTCTCCTGACAGACATCCAGTTCAATGCCTAGCCTCTATGAAATCTAAAGTCTGCTTAAAACATTAATGTTTCCCTTTTCTAGAATTTTTCGCACTTACAATTAACATTGGCACTTAATAATAGGAGGCCTCATTTTGGGGACTTTAGTTTTTTGCTCCAGTGAGATTAAGGGCAGATACCTTCTTTTAGATCTCCAAAGGGCCTAATGCAGCATTAGGCCTCGAGTAGGCAGCCCATACGGTAAGCACTTACTGAATTAAATTTCTAGCCAATGTATCTAAGCTCAGGCTTACTACATTCCTAACCCTTTCTTCCTGGAACAGGTCTGTGGGTAAAGAATGATGGCTGGAAATACTGCCACACTCTGACCTTTTCTTCATACTCACTGGGAGGGTGGATATGTATGTTGTAGGCAAGCGAGCTGGGAAGGGGTGAGACACAGCATTTATTTCTACTTCCTTAAATATTGGTTAGTAAATATAGTTAAGTTCTTATCATGAGCTTGATATACGTCCTGCTTCTACAGGTAAGCCATAGCATTCTCTGAGGCCAGGGACCACATTTTCTATAGATGTTAACAGTTCTTTTATTTCAAATAAGATCTAGTGATATGATCTTGTATTTGTGTAATTATTTAAAATAATTATATACTTTTAATTATGAAATTAAATGACACAGCTTAAGATACTTTATAATTTATTGTCTCATCTTCTCTTGGCAGTAACCAAGGTTCCAAATACTTCATTCAGAACTTACTCTGAGAACTACCGAGTTCAGAAAGAGGTTTGAAAATGGCCTTTAGGATTTTTTTGAATTTCTATGTACTCAGCAATCATTTCCCTCACTTGAAAGTTAGTCCTGGGTTCAACTCGGCGCCCACTGCTAAGAGCCAGCATCTTACAAATACTGCTAATCTTGGCTGGAGTTGTTTACAAGAGAAGAGGCAGCTTCCTGTTTCTTTAGCCGCAGGGGCTAGGCAAATGCAGACTTGTTTACCCTCTTAAACTCTACTTCTGGATAAACAGAAAATGATCATGGACTGAGAACCCCTTACCAAGGGTATCACTTGAGCCCCCAGATACCAGAATTCAAAGGTTAACACTTGTGCCCGTTGGTCTGGGGCCCCGGCCCTAGGACTAAACCGATTGCCAGGCTTACCAGGAAGCCATCAAGTGTGGCTGGGAGGTGGGGTCGGTGGAAGCTCAGAGGTAACTCAGCCTTCCTGGGCTCAGAAAGGCAGAACCAAACTGCTCTTGGGGGAGGAGAGAGAGGAAGGGTGACGTGTCTTTACTAGAGCCCTCCCTTTCCTTGAGTTCTATGAGGAAGCCCTACCTTTTCCAACCAGTCCTTCCCCTCCCTCTGCCTCAATGGAAGAAGCTTCTTAGGCCCTTCTTGGTTTGCCTGAGCCCCAGGGGGTTTCCAAGCTGGACTTTTAACTTTTAACCCAGGAAGTGCTTGGTACACCAGGACTAGTTGGTCACCCCGAGCTTTCTCTAGGCCTTTGGGCCCAGGTCTGGTCTCTCTCTCCACAGTCTTGGGAATTTCACTGACACTACAGCTTCCACCAGTCTTTAAGGCTTAATTCCACACTAAATCTCCATCTCTGGCCTCTCCAGAGTGCAGACCACCAGCACTTCAACCACCAGCTGGGCAGTACCATCTGCTCATCTAAACTTAAATCCCATGAGCTCTGAGCTGACTCAGCACCTCCCTCCTCCACTCCACTAACCCTCTCCTCACTCCTCTCCCAGTGTTTCTGTTTCTGTCAGTGCCACATCACTGTCCCAACTCAAGATTTCTTGATTCATATTTACTGAGTACCTACTTTGTGCCAGATTCTGTTCTAGGTTCTAGGGACTCAGCAATGAACAAAACTCACTGCCTTTGTGGAGCATGCACTCTAGCCAAGAAAAGCAAAAAAGAGTGGGGAGGGAAAAATTGGAAGTTTGGGATTAACACATACACACTATTATATATAGAATAGATAACTAATAAGAACCTACTACTACTACTAACCAACCTAGACAGCATATTAAAAAGCAGAGACATTACTTTACCAACAAAGGTCCGTCTAGTCAAAGCTATGCTTTTTCCAGTAGTCACGTATGGATGTGAGAGTTGGACTATAAAGTAAGCTGAGTGCCGAAGAACTGATGCTTTTGAAATGTGATGTTGGAGAAGACTCTTGAGAGTCCCTTGGACTGCAAGGAGATCCAACCAGTCAACCCTAAAGAAAATCAGTCCTGAATATTCACAGGAAGGACTGATGCTGAAGCTGAAACTCCAATACTTTGGCTACCTGATGCAAAGAACTGACTCATTGGAAAAGACCCTGATGCTGGGAAAGATTGAAGGCGGGAGGAGAAGGGGACGACAGAGGATGAGATGGTTGGATGGCATCACTGACACGATGCACATGAGTTTGAGTAGGCTCTGGGAGTTGGTGATGGACAGGGAGGCCTGGAGTGCTGCTGTCCTTGGGGTCGCAAAGAGTTGGATACAACTGAGCTACTGAACTGAACTGACTGAAGAATCTACTATTATAACAAAGGGAACTCTAGTCAATATTCTGTAATGGTCTTTATGGGAAAAGAATCTAACAAAAAGAGGGGATATATGTATATGTATAGTTGATTCTGATGCTAAAGCTGAAACTCCAATACTTTGGCCACCTCATGCGAAGAGTTGACTCATTGGAAAAGACTCTGATGCTGGGATGGACTGGGGACAGGAGGAGAAGGGGACGACAGAGAATGAGATGGCTGGATGGCATCACTGACTTAATGGACACGAGTTTGAGTGAACTCCAGCAGTTGTGATGGACAGGGAGGCCTGGCGTGCTGCAATTCATGGGGTCACAAAGGGTCGGACACGACTGAGTGACTGAACTGAACTGATAGTTGATTCATTTTTCTGTATACCTGAAACTAACATAACATTGTAAATCAACTATACTCCCATAAAATTTTAAATTAAAAAAAGAAAGATAGAAAATATATATAGAGAGAGAGAAAGAGAAAGTCAATGAGGGGCTGAGTACTATGGAGAAAATTCACACAGATATAAGGACTGCTAGGATGCATGTGTGCCAAGTCTCTTCAGTCATGTCAGACTCTGAGACCCTGTGGACCATAGCCCACTAGGCTCCTCTGTCCTAGAGTGGGTTGCCATACCCTCCTCCAGAGGATATTCCGGACCCAGGGATTGAATCCACATCTCTTACATCTCCTGAAATGACAGGCGGGTTCTTTACCATTAGCACCACCTGAGACCCCAGGTTGAAGGGTGAGCTCAGGGAAGCCTTTCTGACACACTCCCCTCTGTGAAGAGGCCCTGAAGAGAGTGAAGAAATAGACCAAGAGCTCTCTGGGGTGAGAGTGTCCTGAGCAAAGGGCACAGTGAGCACAAAGGCTAGTGCAGCTGGGCAGACAGACAAGAGAAAGAGTGCTACAAGATAAGTCAGGAATAAATCGGGGTGTGGGGGGGGGGGGGCAAGGTCCCACAGAGCTGTGTAGATGAAAACATTTTATTCTGACTCTTCTACCCTCTAACTTACTGCCAAACCATGATAATCCCCCTCCACAGGGTCTCTGTTTTCCATTTCTGCGGCTACCACCTGGTGAAGATCCTTATCACTTCTTATTTGAATCATACTGGCCTCCTGAGTAGACTTTTTGCTTCTTGCCTCTCCCCACTCTAATCCTACTCATGACTGCTATAATCTTCTTGGAGCGCAGATCCCATTGTCATCAGCATAAGATCATTAGCATACATTTATGTAGCTCTGGATAAAAGTATACTCAGAAAGGAGGGGGACGGACCAAGGGGATGTGTTCCTGCATCTTCCCAGCATGTCCTTGTCAGAAAGAGATAGAACCGTCAAAAGTATGTTGTCAAACATGTCAGAGTTCTGTTTTTATGCCACAATGTAAAAATTGCAAAATTTTCACCAAAATAAAAAGTAAATAGAAAGACGAATTAGTCACAACCCCTTTGGCTTTCATTAACAAAAACCCAGTTCAAGCTGTTTTTTTCAAAGGTAATATGTTAGCTGGTATAAATTAAAACCTGAGAGCTTCAGGAATGGCTAGTTTCAGGTGTTCAGCAAGGGTAGAAAGAACTCTATGTGTCTCCGTCTCCCAGATCTGCCTTCTCCCTCTACTGTCTTTATTCTCAGTCAGACTCTGCCCATGCAGTGGCAAAGGTGGCCACCACTGGCTTTGGCTTACATCTTCTCAGCTTCGCAACTCCAGTGGAAAAAGAGTGCCTCTTTCAGCAACAGTCCCAGTGCAGTCCTCACTGACGCTCCCTGGACAAAGGACTTAATCCTCAACCAAACACTGTGACTGTGGTTGGCCAAGTCTGGGTCATACAACCATTCTGGAAGCAGAATAGGGGTGAGGTCATCCCCACCTGAACAAAATGGAAAGAGTGGAACATGGATGGATTCCCAAAGGACCATCTGGCATTGAGGAAGGAAGAAGGAACGGTGTATAGGCAAAAACAAATTTCCACAAAGGCTAGGAGCACCGTTGTTGGTGAGCCCTACCCTCAAAGCCCTACCCTCTGAGTAATCAATAGTCCTCCACCCTCAAATACTAGTATTTGAACCCAGGGCTCTCTGATCCTCAAGTGCTGTTGCAAACCCACACATCATCCGGTTTCTCTGAAGGGGAGGGAAATGACTTCACACGTAAGGCCACCCACAGCTCTCACAGCTGGAAACTCCCCAGCGGCCATGACTGCCTCCCAGGAAGCAGTGAGTATCAGTCACCAAGTTGTGTCCAACTCTTTACCACTGTAGCCCACCAGGCTCCTCTGTCCATTCGATTTCCCAGGCAAGAATACTAGAGTGGGTTACCATTTCTTTCTCCAGGGGATCTTCCCAACCTAGGGATTGAACCCATTATCTCCTGCATGGGCAGGCAGATTCTTTACCACTGAGGCATCAGAGAAGCCCCCCCAGCCCCCCCCAAGTGGCCACATTCCACCTCATTCTACTCCTTTAGTGAGCAAAAGTCGCTCAGTCGTGTCTGACTATACTGGAGTGGGTAGCCATTCCCTTCTCCAGGGGATCTTCCCAACCCAGGGATTGAACCCAGGTCTCCTGCATTGCAGATGGATTCTTTACCAGCTGAGCCACCAGGGAAGCCCTCTACTCCTTTAAGGGGCACACAAATTGAGCAGAACCAGGATTAGTGGCTTGACAACAATATACTCGGCAAGGCAGAGGAAGTAGTGGTGCTCAGGCCCCCTGCCACGCTCTCATCTCAAAGATCTTTCTGCCAAATAGATACCACCCACCCACCTCCGAAACCTGTAAGTTGTGGTTAGAACAGTGTCGTGTAAAAATAGCAAGGCCCCTCTTGTTCCACACCACTCCACTGCTCTGTCCAAAGGCTGTCTTCTGTCCTGGTTCACCCAGTGCCTGAGCTGTTTCTACCCGCCTCTGGCTGATGCCCTGGTCTGATCTGAGCCCTGGTCAGGCTCCTGGGCATCTGGAAAGCAGAGCCTACTGCCCCTCAGAACTCGGACGGGGAGCTGAGTTTGCAGCCCACTGAGGTCCAGGGGGCCAACTTATTAGCCCCTCAGCAGAGAACGTTCAGTCGCTGAGTGGCCTCCCACTCGGAGACCCCTGCTCCTACTACACTTCAACTGACCCCTCTTGGACTTCTAGCCAACCTCGTGAGGGATCCTGACTAAACCAGGGTGGGCCTTGCAAGGACTGGGTGTACTTGAAAGTTAGTCTCAGCAGAGGCACCAGAGAAGCATGTGCACCTCAGAGGCCTAGAGTATCCTGAGCAGGTGGCCAAGTGAAGCAACAGGTGCAGAATATGGGTGCAGGTGTGGTGCGGTGTATGCTTAAGGGGAGTGGGCTGGTCTGACGTTGTCAGGGCACAAGACTTCTGCAAACAGTCAGCCAGAAGCTAATGGGCTGGGCTTTCCAAGGGATAGGCAAGGCGGCAAGACCCTAATGAATCCAGCTCTAAACACACCCATTGAGCTTAAGGATTAATGGACGAGTGCAGAGCTGGGTAGGCCTGCTCCCATGTCTTGGGAGTATCTGTCTAATAAAAGATTTGTCTGCTTGAGCTGAACTGAGCTGTAACTTGTCTGCTGTTTAAAACCCTTTAGTTCATCATTTGAAATTTTTGTTGTGATGGGACAAAATCTGAGGAAGAGAAATAAACTGACCTGAAAATTTCCTTTAGGATTGACTGGTTTAATTTCCTTGCAGTCCAAGGGACTGCAGAAGGTAGGCAGGCCAGGGCTAGTGTGGCAGCTCCATGGAGTGTTTAGGGTCCCAGGCTGCTAACTCTCTGCTCTACCAGTTATGAACGTGGTCCTCATTCTCCAGGCCAAGATGGCTAATGGAGACTCTGCTCTCTTATCTGCATTCCAGGCAGCAGAGTGGAAAAGAGGTGAAGAAGGGAAAACCTCTCTGTATTGTTTGCTAGGGCTGCTATAACAAAGTACCACAACCTCAGTGCCTTATGCCACAGAAATGTATTTATCGACTCAGTTCTGGAAGCTAAAAGTTGGAAATCCAGATGTCAGCAGGGTTGGTTCCTTCTGAAAGCTATAAAGAAAAACCTATTCCATATTCTCCCTCCTTTCTGCTGGAAATTTGCTGGCAATCTTTATTGTCCTTTACCTTTAGATATATCACTGCATTCTCTACCTTGATCTTCACATGGTATTCTCCCTGTGTGTGTGTCTGTGTTAAAAGTTTCCTTTTTCATAAGGACATCATTCATATTGTATTACAATTCACCCTAGTGACCTCATCTTAATAATTATACCTACAAGGACCCTATTTCCAAATAAGGTCACATCCTGAGATCCCCAGGGCTTCCCTGGTGGCTCAGATGGTAAAAAAAAAAAAAAAAAAAAAAAAAATCTGCCTGCAATGCAGGAAACCTGGGTTTGATGCCTAGGTCAAGAAGATCCCCTGGACAAGAAAATGGCAACCCACTCCAGTATTCTTGCCAGGAGAATTCCTTGGACAGAGGAGCCTGGCAGTCTACAGTCTGTGGAGTCACAAAGAGTTGGATACCACTGAGCGACTAACACTTTCACTTGCACTGAGATACTGGAATTAGGACTTCAACACATGAATTGCAGGGCGGGGGTCAGGGGACACTATTCAACTTATAACACTCTCCCATGAAAAGTCTCTTATACCTCTTTGCTTATCTTTGGCAAGAATTTAGTCTCATAACTACACCTCACTGGGAAGCTAGGATTTAGCTGAGCACATGGCCATCCTCCCAAAAGTCAGTTGTCTGTTTTGGAAAAGAAAGGAAAAATGACTTATCAAGGCAACAGCTGGCAACCTGCTGTGGAATGTATCCTACCAGACACTTTTCTATGCATTGCAAACACATCTGTGTACTTTTCAGGAGACAGTATTCATGTCTTCATCCAAACAGCTTTACTTCTCACAGAGGAGCCAGGCACTGCCTTAGGCTTCCTGTTTTTATCTATAATCCTCAGAACACCCTGGAAGCAGAGGCTGGCTTAGTTTAAGCCTCAGGGCCCCTCACTAACAAGGCCCTTTCAAGGCCCCACTCCCAACTGAAACTATGGATTCTTCTTTTTGAAAGAGTCCCTAAACCTGGCTTTTATACAGATTCTGGGTCTGTTCCTGCCTACCATCTAGGCATTATTATCTTCATTTTATCCATGAGGAGCTTGCAGTACAAAGAGGAAAAGTATTGACAGTTTATCTAGAGGCACAGAGTCAACGGTGAAGTTGGGTTTTAGACCAAGGTCCATCTATCTCCAAAATTCAGACCATTTCCCCAATGCCTTGCACACCAAAGGATGCTGAAAACATCCTAGGATGCTTCTCCGCTGTGGATCCTCAGCCACAGCCCCTGATGGGGATTTGGACTTTTGAGAGTTGGCTGCTGACCAGGCTATCTGAGGCTGCTCTCAGACAGATCTCCTCATAGACGGAAAAAATAATCTGTGGAAGAACCTGAGCTGGGGTCCATCCCAGGAAACACACTTGTAGAAGCTTCTTGAGCTTCTGTAACAAATTATCACAAATTAGGTGGCTTAAAACAACATAATTTACTTTCTCACAGTTCTAGAGGCCAAGAGTCTGAAATCAAAGGCTCTACTGGGTGATCCTCTCCTGTCTCTCTCAGCTTCTGGTGGCTCGAGAATCCCTTGGCTTGTGGCGCATCACTCTGCTTCCATCTCCACATGGACTTCTCCTCGGTGTCTGCATTTTCTCTTCTTGTCTTTCATAAGAACACTTTGTGTTGAAGATTTAGGGCCCACTCGGGTAATCCAGGATGATCTCATCTCAAGAGCCTTCATTTCACTACATCTATGCAGACTCTTTTTGTCATATAAGGTCACATTCACAGGTTCCAAGATGTGGACATATTTGGTGGAGGTGTGGGAAGTGCACCATCCAACCCACTACACACTCTGTCCCAGGACAGCAGATTTCATTTCCAGAACCAGGGGAAGGGAAATATGGAAATATGACTATGCACACAGTCCTTCTGGTCCCTTTTAATTAGTGCTGGCAAAAGGGACCACAGTAGAACCGCAGGATAGTACTCCTTATTTTGGAAAAGCATTCAAAGCCCAGAGCGTTAAAGTCAGAGAAACTCTGAAGGTTCTTCCAAGAATGGGCATATGGGTGTCAAGCTTTTTTAGTAGAACTTGGTAAGCTATGCTGGCATGTTTTTCTGTGTTTGCTATCCACTTTAGAGAGGGCCCTGTGAAATGAATTTTCAACCCAGAAACCAAGTCAGGTGGGGCTCAGGAAGACAGAAGGATGAGAGAAACATTTCCAATTTATCAAGCTATGAGTTTCATGACGTCACTTCTTACTTAAGAGCAAAGTGTTGGCTAAGAATAGTGGTGGAAAGTTCCTGATGCCAGATTTTGGAGGTGGGAGAAAGAAATCATTTCAGCCCTACACATTGCCGTATCTTTTAACTGATTCAAATTCAGGTTCAGCAATGGATACTCATTTACAGAGAGCACAGCAGGCTGGTATATTTTCTTAGGTATTATTACTTTCTCCTCTTTCCAGGTGAGGTGCTGAGATTCAGAGAAATTAAGGGACTTGCCCAAGATCAAGTAGCTGTAAATGGCTAAAGCAGGACTTTAGAATATGTCTTTTGATTCCTAACTCAGTGCTCTTGTTCAAGTAGTACAAGACTTGAACATTCCTTCCTACTTGCTGGCTCCCATCCTGGTGAGGTGGTTGAGATGGGAGCAGGGTCTCCCACCCACTGGAACTTGCTGCTCCCTCTCATTTGAAGAGGATGCTATAGAAGGAGGCATGCAATCTGTGTGTCTGTAGGTCTCTAGTAGGAGCACAAGAAACAGCCTGATTAAGGTCTGCAGCATGGCCAGAAGCCTCCGCAGCCACTGGAGTTGATTCCCGTGTCTTCTCAGCACCTAATTCTCCATGTTTTTGTGATGCGTGAGCTTGCTCTATGAGCTAAGTATTAGTGAGCCAATTTCTCCATCCACACAGCTCCTGAGCAACCGGAAGCCATCCCTGTTCTAATTTATGATGGACCAGCATGTGCAATCAATAGGTGCCCCACAGGTTATTAAAGGAGAGAAAGATGGCCCCAGCGGTCCTGTTTACTAACAGGGAAATGGTCTTCTGGCAGCTTCTGGTATGTGGCCTGCGAGAGGTTTACAGTTTCTTTTCAGCCCAGAAACAGAGGCCGCCCCTTTTCACCTCAGCCCTGAGCCTGAGACAGTGAGCAGGTAGAGGCTCGTGCTGAGAGAGCCCTCCCCTGAACTGTCATCCCAGAGGGGGCACAAGGAAAGAGGGGCTTGAGGGTGGGTATCAGCCCAAAGCTTTAATAAAGCCATTGTGTTTTGAGGCCCCAGAGGACAGTAGTGTTCCCGGACAGGGCTGAGACTTAAAGGATGGGAGTGGTTGGATGGATGTAAGGTTAGGCCAATGAAGCAAAAAGAAATAGGTGACTCCTGCCAGACTGCCAGACAGGAGGTGGTCCTTGGTCAGCCTTGCAGGCTCTGAAGAAACACCTGTATTCAGTCCTTTGCCTTCTCTCTGTTCTGGGTCCTTTGGTTTCAAGTATTTGCAGTATTTTTGCCGTTGACTTTTTTTCAACAGTTTTGGAGGAAGAGGGCAGGGGTTGGATTTAAAAATAAAACAGTATCAGCACTGGCTTTTTTGGGTAAAGGGGAAGGAAGAACCTCCTCCAACGCACTCTCTGGAAGGCAGAATGGTGCAATATAGTGGCTCTCAAACCTTTCGGTCTCAGAACCTTTTTACTTTTAAACTTATGTAGGCTATATCTATTGGTAGAAAATCTAAAATATTTATTAATTAGCTTAAATAACAATAAATCCATCATGTGGGTGTGTGCTCAGTGACATCCAGCTCTTTACTACCCCATGTACTGTAGCCCACAAGGATCCTCTGTCAATGAAATTCTCAGGCAAGAATACTGGCATGGGTTGCCCCTACCTACTCCAGGGGATCTTCCTAACCAAGGGATTGAACCTGCATCTCCTGCATTGGCAGGCAGCTTCTTTACCACCAAGCCATCTAGGAAGCTCCCTAAATCCATTAGACGTTAACATAAATTACATATTTTTGTTAAAAAAAAACTTTCAAGATAAGTAAAATTATAAGAGTGACATTGTTTTACATTTTTGCAAATTTTGTAAATGTCTGGATTAATAGTCAATGTTTCAATATGTTGTTTTGGTTGAAGTATGTGAAGAAAATCTGGCTTTACACAGATATGTAGCCGGAAAAATAAAGAGTACTCAGTCATCTTTTTAGATAATTGTGGATATTCTTTTTTGATACTGCATCAAAACATAACAAGTTTCTCAAAGGTTAATTGCAGTGTGGAATTGTAAAGTATATCAATGAACTTTTCATGTTCTGTTACATTAAACTTTGGTTTATTGTGCACCTTGAATGGATTTTTACCCATGTACTATTTTGTAATACCATGCATTGGTCATGGGAAAATATTGCTTCGTTGAGTTATACAGATATTCTAAATGTTGACCCATTTCATTATATACTATCCAAAAAAAAAAATCACATTCATTAATATCACCATAGATCTCTTTGGAAAAATCTTTAAGTTCTGGAATGCTGTCAAGCTCCACAGTGGTGGATACAAGTTTTCAAGATTCTAATTTTTGCTTGGAAGCTCAAATTTTATCATTGGCAATAAATACTATCAGTTGTTTTTCCTTGAAGTGACAGGCCCCCTTTGTTCATTTTGAGAAAATGCCTGCCAAATATCCAGTCTGAAAAAGCATTCTTTGTCATCTAGCCTTTCAAGCAAGGGGGAAAAAAAAGATGTTGCATGAGGAAAAAAAAAAAAAAAGTGATTAGTTCAACTCACAAACTCAGCTCCCTCGAGATAACCATCACACACTGAAATGCAGCAAAAGTAGTTTATGCATACTGCCCATTTTATTACACAGAATGTTTTGAAAAGTATCAATATTTAGTAAGATTCATCATTTTTACAGCTTCATCAAGGACATTCTTTTTTTGTGTGTGTGATTTATTTTTTTTTAATTTTATTTTATTTTTAAACTTTACATAACTGTATCAGTTTTGCCAAATATCAAAATGAATCCGCCACAGGTATACATGTGTTCCCCATCGTGAACCCTCCTCCCTCCTCCCTCCCCATTCCAGCCCTCTGGGTCGTCCCAGTGCACCAGCCCCAAGCATCCAGTATCAAGGACATTCTTAAATGAAACTGACATTTGTTTTCATGGCAGCCGTGTGGTGAGGGTGACTGCTACAGTTTGGGGCCTGTTTGATTCACGCTCAAGAGATAGGATTTCTGCTCACCACTGCTTTCCTACCTTCAGTGCAAAGGCCAACAAGATGAAAAATGCAACAAATGTTGTAATACAATTATGAAGAGGGTTTTAATTCATGAACACATGGGAAATGACTCAGGGATTCCTCAAGAGTCTGTGGACTAGACTTTGAGGACAGCAGGTACAGTAGATGCAATGAATGACTAAAGCTTAGGCACTTCTTACCCCAGCTTTGCCTCGGGCTTGCTCTGTCTTTTGCAAGTCATTTCACTCAAGCGCCGCCTATTCACTGCAATACAGACAGGCTGGATTAAATAATCTGTCATCTCACTGTCAATTTAGGAGCACTGTGGGACACTGAACAATCTTTATAATTGACTTATCAGTATTATTGCCTGTTTGTTTCTAGCATGGCTCGTTCTTTCTGGTGTGCTCTTGTCACTACATATGTATGGGCATATATTCTCTTCCTATCTCTTTACAAGATGGGAGGGCAACTCGTTCTTCCATAGAGAGTTCACTTGTAGAAGATGGACTGAAGACTCCACCTCTACTCTAATTGAACACTGTGTCACGTGTCCTGAATGATTCTAGGTGGAGCATTTTCAGTTAAGGGCATGCTCTTTTTCATGAAATCCAAGCCAGGAAAATCAGGTCCATGTCATAAAAATAAAATAAATGCATATTTTTTTATGAAAAATAAAGTAGACCAGACTGGGTGATTTTCTGAAGAAATCTACATTTGGGGGTATTGATTTGCATTTGCCTCCAGTTGGAAAGAAGCCAGTTTTCCCCTGCCTCTGCTCCCTGACCCTCAACCATGTACCAGACTCTACAGAGGCTGCAGAAGCCTGAGCTAGGGGAAATGCAGTGACACTCGATGCCTGAGGGACAGGCCTTGTAAGGCAGAAGAAAAGATTGGTGCTGGGGCTGCATCATTCTGAAGGAAGAAGTGGTATCTGAGGAAGGGCCTGGAACCCCTGACTGGAGAAATAGATGAGGGAGGGTTGTGGAGAAAAGGTTCACATATCATTAGATATCACACAAAGGCAACACAGTTATGTTTTCCCCTTTAGAAATTTTATTTAAAAAAAAAAAGCAACAGAAAACAAAATCTAACTAAACAAAAGTACAATTCCTTGTCTCCCCCACCTTCATAAAGCTTTGGAATAAATACCTGAGTCGTCCAATAAGAGAGTGGCCAATAAGCAACTCTCAAAATTTGATATGCATACAGTCTGGGGAAAATAGTGAATCCGTGTGGCAGAAACCCTTAAAACTGACATCCACCTAACGAGTCGCCAGGTTAGCAGATGCTATTTTTTCTATAAAGCTCACCAGAGCTCACAGCGCACCAGAAACTCAGGTAGCAGAGGTCCTCTTAGGGACTTCCGGGGCCACGAATTGAGCTGCACGCTGACCAGGGTCAATGCCATCTGTTCCCAAACCCATTTATGCTCATCATACTTCCTGATGATGTAATTCCATCATTGTGAAAAGCAATAAAATGTGAGTGCAAAAAGAAGCTTTGTTCTTTGACAACTGACGTATACTTTGGAAAGGCTTGATAAGGACAAGTCATACACATGAAAATTGCTATTGAGTCAATGTGGGAACATGTGAAAAAATATTGAGAAAAAAAATCATAAACATCTTAGGATATGTCTGTACTCAGATTGCCTTGAAGTTCTTACTCTACTTTAAAGAAACTAGAAATGGAAGGTTCCAGTAGAATGTAAGCTCTTTGATTACAGAGACCTTGCATTGTTCACTGAGGTATCTCCAGCACCTAGAATATTCCTGTAGTGGCATATTATATGTATATTTATTGAGATACTTATAGAGATTAGTGCAGTAGAGACAGACTGGATTGAGAAGTCCTTCCTTTGAAACTTCTCTGACCTAAGAAGCTACAGTGAAGACACGTGAAGGTAACAAGCACCTCCCCCATTTCAGACTACATTGAGATTCTTTGGATTTGAATATTCTTCTGTGTATTAACCTTATGACCTTGGACATGAGCACACTTCTCTAAGGTAGAATTCCCAACTGGTGGTAAGGAATGAGTTATAGGTCTGCTAAGAATGTGATCTTCTCAATGCTTGGATTAGCCAGGTAAGGTCCAGGACAGTCAGAATCTCTGAACCCATCACCTCTGGTGCCAGCAGCCTTATTTCTTTTCCATAGTCAGATATATACAAATTTGCACATATGTTTGTATACATAAGTATATGTGTATGTATATATACATTTTTTCAATGTTCTATATGTATCATAACATGGAAAAAGTTGGAAGCACTGAGAGTCGCAACTTTAGACAAAGACAAATATTGTATGATATCACTTACATGTGGAATCTAAAATAGGACACAAATGCACGTATCTATGAAACAGAAACAGACTCACAGACATAGAGAACAGACGCATGGTTGCCAAGGAGGAGAGGAGTGGAGGAGGGATGGAGTGGGACTTTGGAGTTAGGAGATGCAAACCAGAATACATAGGATGGATGAGCAACAAGGTCCTACCGTATAGCACAGGGAACTATATTCAATATCCTAAGATAAACCATAGTGGAAAAGAATATTAAAAATAATGTTTGTATATGTGTAACTGAATCACTTTGCTGTGCAGCAGAAATTAACACAACATTGTATATCAGATATGCTTAAAATTTTTTTTAAAAAGGAGTTGCAGCTTTACTTCCTCAGCTAAACAATCCTGTTCTTTGTCCACAGGTTGTTGTGAGGATCACATGTGTGACATGCTTTGAAAACTGCTGATGGTTATACAAACAGGCGGCACTGTGACAGACCAGGTGTCAATCAGTAGCACAAAGAGAGTTCGATTTCATGTCTCCAGCCCTAGTTTCCTCCCCAGATTCCTAAATCAACAAAGAAACAGGAAGAACTAAAAAAAAAGAAAAAGATGGCATCTAGAGGTCCAAACATTACCCTATTTTTGATAAGTCTGTAACAATAAGTGTAACTGTAGACAGGTGAGCTTCCCAACACTGCACTTCCAACACTCTAATGACCAGTTCACCCAGCCAGTCACAGGAACCTCTGGACCATACTTCCAGGCCTCACACCAGAGGAAATCTTGTCCCTGGAATTGCAGAGCAGAAAACATACTCCCTGTGTGCAACTTACTCCCAAAGACAAGGGAGGACTGGTTCATGCACATCAACTTTACTCTCCCAAATTTACCTATTAGCTATGTCACTCCACCTCTCCTAGGAAGGAATGTGTGAAGGGGAAAAGGGGTTGCAGAAGGGATGCACTAGCTGAGCTCTTCCATGTGGAAGAATGCACATCAGATGCAGCATCTTGAGATGTGAGAGAAGAGTGTAGTCTCTTTCACCTGCTCTTTCCTGGCAAACACGGTCAGGGAGGCACTGGATTTTTGTTCTACCACCAACAAAAGTCTCAGTGCTCTGCCACCAACTTCCTGGGGACAGAGAAGCAGGAAGTGGGACATTCATCTTGCCCAGCCAGATCAAGCAGGGACAGTCTGGCCCTGGCAGTGGTTTTTTGATCCCTGAATATGGGTAAAGGGTGTGATTCTGGAGTCACACTTACTGTGATGCCTTCTTGATTCCCCCAGCTTCTCTGCCCTGATACAGATAACAGCCACCTGGCTAATGTTTCTGCAGGGTTCTGCTGGTTACTGTGGGAGGTAGAGCCAAGACCTTCTCCTCTAGCCCATCCATAAATGTTTAAGCACCTAATTTTCTAAATTAAACCCTTTTCTGCTTAGAGTGTTCCAGTGGTGTCTGTTATCTGAAACATAACAGTGGTTGAAGAACATTTTACCAGTATTAGCCTTTCCCAGAAACCTTCCTCCCTCTCCCCTTCCCATCTTCCTGCATTGGTTCTTCTCATTTCTTATTGACCAGCATTGGGTCACATGCCTATAACCTAAAACTATCACTGGCCAAAGGAACACAAGTTCCCTGCTTGGATTATATGAATCATCAAATCACCAGACTGGAATGATGAGCATTCCACTTATCTACACCTGTATTTTCCCACTTGGCAGCCCAGCTCTACTTATTCTTTGTCTTGGGGTCCAGTGTATAGAACTGAAAGAGAAATTGTCAACATACAAAGGCGAACCTTCTTTTAAGCTACCCCTCCAGACTCCTAGGTTCTTCTCTTCTTATAATCTAGGCTGTTTGAGAGTTCTCTTGTCTTGAACTACACAATAAATATCCGTTGAATTGAATTGATTTAATTTCTGAGTCTAGCAGTTTCATAGGCAGCCCTGGGTTAACTACAAATAAGCTACTATTTATAGAGAGCAGACCACAGAGCAATTACACTGAAGTTATAGGCTATTGAAGTCCATATCTTAGAATGGTGGTAGGAAATTCAGTGGAACTTACTGCCAACCCCTCCCCTCCAACTCATTACTTGAAGAACACAGACCTCTGGTGCCCTTGAAAGAAGGAGACTGCTGACTTTCTCATGGTCACCTGGGGTTTTTTTTCTAGGGTAATCAAATCTTTTCTCTTTTCTTAGTCTGAGATGGTGATGTCATTTTTGAGTGTTCTAGTGATTTCTATTAAAAAATCTTTCCTCTTGGAGATTCGGGTCAAATCAGTGAATATACAGAGTATTCACTTCATGCAAAGAACACTTGGGGCTGTAGAGTATATACCTCAGTTCTTATCCTCAAATGATTTATAATCCATTGGAGCAGGGGCAAGAAATGCATAGATAATGATTTTTCTTGTTTATTTTTCACTACCCAGCTCACTGTAGTGCTGGAGAAGACTCTTGAGAGTCCCTTGGACAGCAAGGGGGTCAAACCAGTCAATCCTACAGGAAATCAACCCTGAATAGTCACTGGAAGGACTGATGCTGAAGCTCCAGTGCTTTGGCCACCTAATGTGAAGAGTTAACTCATTGGAAAAGACCCTAATGCTGGGAAAGCTTGAGGGCAGGAGTAGAAGAGGGCAACAGAGAATGAGACAGTTGGATGGCATCACCGAATCAAAGGACATGAGTTTTGAGCAAACTTCAGGAAATAGTGAAGGACAGGGAAGCCTGGCGCGCTTCAGTTCATGGGGTCGCAAAGAGTCGGACACGACTGTGTGACTGAACTGAACGATAATTGCACATGGCTTTCTAATGGCTCCTGTGGCCAAATGGCACAGGCACAGCTGGACAAGACAGCGCCTGAACAACAACAGCCTCGCTCACTGAAAGGATACTTACAATTTGTACTTCTGAATCATCTGAATATGTGTGTTTGGGGAAGCAGGAAAGAATTTTACTTCAGCTCATAAAAAATCTACAGAAATCTTGTAAGTCTTTTTCTGGAGTTTGAATGAAACCACTATTTCAGGTCCAAGAGAATTGCTGGTCATGATCCCTTTAGGGTCCTCTGCTTGAAGGGCAACAACTGTGTCTATTTTAACCATTTTTAAAATAGTTATCACAGCTGAACTGTTAATTCATCCCGGCAGGGTCTTGATAACCTTTCTCACTTGTCTATCTGCAGTTTCCCATGATTCCATGTTCATCTGCCCTGGCTGCCCTGCCCAGGGGTCTCTCCTCAGCTACACTCAGCCAGTACATCTGTTTCCATGTCATCAGTAGCTTCTCCTAATATTGAAAGTCCCTGAGGACATCCCACCTATGAAAATCAATTTCTGGTGAAAACAAAAAGAATTTGAAGGAGAGGTGAAACTCAAAATTCTTTAAGTCAAATGAGACTCTTTTGTAAAGTCATGTCACCTGATGAGTTCTCAACCCAAGGCATGGCAGTTAATTTGTGCAGACGATAAAAGTTCTCAGGGTCAGTGAGGAGGGACCATTAATATCCAAATATGTGAGCTGGGTCCTATGCGTGTATACTAGATAAACGGTGCCTAAATATTTGTTATACGCTGAATTGTGTGCCCCAAAATTCATTTGTTAAAGTTCTAACCTCAAAATATGAATTATCTCAGACATCTGAGTTACCTTACCACGTAACAGCATTTGGAGATAAGCCTTTAGAGAGGCGATCAAGTTAAAATGAGTCTGTTAACAAAAGCCCTAATCCAATCCAGCCATCCTTATAAGGAAACGAAATTCGGAGGTACAGAGACACCAGATGTGTGCACTTTCAGAAGAAAGGCCATGTGAGCACACAGCAAAAAGTTGCCCGCCTACAAGATAAGGAGCAGGGCCCCAGAGGAAACCTGACCTGCCCACACCTCGATCTTCAACTCCAGTCTCTGGAACTGTGAGAAGACAAATGTCTCTTGTTTAAGTCACCCAGCCTGGGCTTTTTCATTATGGCAGCCCTAGCAAACTCGAACCACATTTATTACAGAATGCTTCACTGTGGTGTTACAACAAAGATAAGTTTCTGCAATGCTTTCAAGTGCTCTGGATCTGGGTGATTGGGATTACAAAATAAAGCCCAACTGACTGACAGCAGAGAGAGCAGACTTTGCTAGAGGGAAGCAAATGGGCAAGACTTTCTACAGTCTCAGGAAATTATACCCCTTGGCGCCTGTAGCTGAATTTTCTTACCCCTAAAAATGATTTTTTTTAATGTTTCTTTTTCTTTTCACTCCATATCCTCTTCTCTCCCCCCTCTGCTACTCTTCCCTATTAACTGCACCCCCTACACGACCACATCCATTTGCCCTCCAGCAAGCCCTGACATCCATTTCTAGCTTTGCTGAATAAAAGATAAAATAGCTATTGTTTTGTTTTGCTTTTAAGGCTTTAAGTAGCTCTCCCCAGCCAAAAGTTGGGAGCTAGTTTTAAAACCTTGTCGTAAGGGTAAGACTTTCAACTCGGCTTCTCATCAGTTGAGAAGATGGGCTCAGAAAAGCAGCCAGTCATCCCGAGGTACCAGGAGAGGGTTCATTATGGGAGAAAAACACCTGAAGGCTCTGCTAAGGGTCCTTCCATTTCCAGGGCAAAGGGGCACAGTGGATGAGGCTTAGGGAGGACACCTATCTGAGTGGAGCAGTGAGAATCTCTGCTGAGAGCTTGTGGCGCTTGGAGCCAGGGAAGCCCCAGTTAGTGACAGCGGGAGTCTGTCTCCCACTGTGGGTACCATGGTGCCAAGTTCCTCATATAAGGTGGTGGACTTGACTCTGGGAGACCTAAAGAAAGTCATTGCACTCTTCTGACTCTGAACTATAAAAAGTTCTACTTCCTGACTGTCAAGTAAGATTAGACCAGATGAGTCACTTTCCATTGCTTTTAATGAACTTTTGTAAAAAGAACTGTGAAAAGAGCTATAATGTGGAAAGAACTGTCCTTAAAGTCTTACACAAAAGGTCATAGTAAAAACAAGCATACACATTGCTGGCTTAGCTCAGGACAGAGTTCCATTTGCCCTCACCTTGCCCAGCACTCCCTTCTTCTCCTTCAAGCAACAACCAAGCACTCTCAGTGGATCTCCTTGGCTGAAGGAAGGTGAAAATCACCAGATTTCATTATCTCTAGGGCTAGGATGCCGAGAAATGTTTAACAACAAACTTGGTGGGGGGTAGTGGGGATGGTGAGTGCTGATTTGTAGTGTTTGTTGACTTTTGTGGTGTAGATACTACTACCATGGCTACTTTCAAGCTACTGATGTCACATCACTGAACTAAAAACCAGCACAGAACTAAAAATAGATAGCCAGCCAATGAAAGACACAATGGCCCCAAGAGGCAATGACCCAGCTCACTCAATAGGCTCTGTACTTCGTTATTTGTGCAATCAGTTGTGAGGATTTATGCCCATCCAATGACATTCTGTCATCCAGTCTTCCATGGAGCAGGAGGTACCAACTGTGGCCACAAGCTATCAGCAATGCACTAAGTTAGTGGGGTCTCCTTAGAGACCATGCAACAGAGACTTCATCTGATGGCCCAAGCTAATCATAAGCGAAAACTCAGTCATGCCAAGAGGCCAACATAGGCTCCACCCAGACCTCCAGGCAGCCATGCTCACACTGCCCTGAGGGCATAATTCACTGTGTCTTACCACTTCTCCTGGTTACTATTTTCTACAGGTAGAATCAGTGTTTAACTCATACTTCTGTCTTTCCATTGTTTTCCCCAGAGTCTTTGAAAATAGCAAGGATATTTAATAGCAAGTAGCTTGGATTCTGAACCAGATTCCTCAGAACCAAAAATTTTAGTTTTCTAGTGGAAGTGAGAAATAGATTTAAGGGACTAGATCTGATAGATAGAGTGCCTGATGAACTATGGATGGAGGTTCGTGACATTGTACAGGAGACAGGGATCAAGACCATCCCCATGGAAATAAAATGCAAAAAAGCAAAATGGCTGTCTGAGGAGGCCTTACAATTAGCTGTGAAAAGAAGAGAAGCAAAAAGCAAAGGAGAAAAGGAAAGATATAAGCATCTGAATGCAGAGTTCCAAAGAATAGCAAGAAGAGATAAGAAAGCCTTCCTCAGCGATCAATGCAAAGAAATAGAGGAAAATGACAGAATGGGAAAGACTAGAGATCTCTTCAGGAAAATCAGAGATACCAAGGGAACATTTCATGCAAAGATGGGCTCCATAAAGGACAGAAATGGTATGGACCTAACAGAACCAGAAGATATTAAGAAGAGGTGGCAGGAATACATAGAAGAACTGTACAAAAAAGATCTTCATGACCAAGATAATCATGATGGTGTGATCACTCACCTAGAGCCAGACATCCTGGAATGTGAAGTCAAGTGGGCCTTAGGAAGCATCACTACGAACAAAACTAGTGGAGGTGATGGAATTCCAGTTGAGCTATTTCAAATCCTGAAAGATGGTGCTGTGAAAGTGCTGCACTCAATATGTAAGCAAATTGGGAAAACTCAGCAGTGACCACAGGACTGGAAAAGGTCAGTTTTCATTCCAATCCCAAAGAAAGGCAATGCCAAAGAATGCTCAAACTACTGCACAATTGCACTCATTTCACATGCTAGCAAAGTAATGCTCAAAATTCTCCAAGCCATGCTTCAGCAATACGTGAACGATGAACTTCCTGATGTTCAAGCTGGTTTTAGAAAAGGCAGAGGAACCAGAGATCAAATTGCCAACATCCACTGGATCATCGAAGAAGCAAGAGAGTTCCAGAAAAACATCTATCTCTGATTTATTGACTATGCCAAAGCCTTTGACTGTGTGGATCACAACAAACTGTGGAAAATTCTTAAAGTGATGGGAATACCAGACCACCTGACCTGCCTCTTGAGAAACGTATATGCAGGTCAGGAAGCAACAGTTAGAACTGGACATGGAACAACAGACTGGTTCCAAATTGAGAAAGGAGTACGTCAAGGCTGTATATTGTCACCCTGCTTATTTAACTTATATACAGAGTACATCATGAGAAATGCTGGGCTGGACAAAGCACAAGCTGGAATCAAGATTGTCAGGAGAAATATCAATAACCTCAGATATGCAGACGACACCACCCTTATGTCAGAAAGTAAAGAAGAACTAAAGAGCTTCTTGATGAAAGTGAAAGAGGAGAGTGACAAAGTTGGCTTAAAGTTCAACATTCAGAAAACAAAGATCATGGCATCCAGACCCATCACTTCATGGCAGATAGATGGAGAAACAGTGGAAACAGTGGCAGACTTTTTGAACTGTGGTGTTGGAGAAGACTCTTGAGAGTCCCTTGGACTGCAAGGAGATCCAACCAGTCCATCCTAAAGGAGATCAGTCCTGAATGTTCATTGGAAGGACTGATGATGCTGAAGCTGAAACTTCAATACTTTGGCCACCTGATGCGAAATACTGACTCATTTGAAAAGACCCTGATGCTGGGAAAGATTGAAGGTGAGAGGAGAAGGGGATGACAGAGGATGAGATGGTTGGATGGCATCACTGACTCAACGGACATGAGTTTGAGTAGGCTCCGGGAGATGGTGATGGACAGGGAGGCCTGGCATGCTGCAGTCCATAGGGTCTCAAAGAGTCGGACACGACTGAGCAACGGACCTGAACTGAAGATCACATGTTGTTGTTCAGTCGCTAAGTCTTGTCGCATACTGTGTGCCCCTCCTTCTCTCCTGCCTGGGGCTAGGCTGAGACTTTCTGCGTCACAGGAGGCATTCTGGAGATTTTGCAAGATCAACATTAAATTTACGCTCAGATTAAGACGCTGCCCCCAGGCCCCATGATGCAGCCAGTCCCTGCTGAAAACCACCCTGTTCATCGATCAGGGTTCCCCAGAAACCACACTCTGCTGCTAGTCCTGGTGTCAGAGGGTAAAATGGGAACAGTAGGAAGTTCAGCAGGTTAAACCAAGCTCTGAAAGTATTCTTGATTCTCAGTCATCTAGGCTCAGGGGTGCAGAAGACGGTGTACAGCTTAAATCATCTGAGAAACATTCTAGCTATTTCTACAGAAGAGACGATACAGCCTCACATTCAAGGCACTACAGCCGTCTCATGGATGCAGAATCCCTTTAAGAACATCTATAGGGTGACTCGGTAGTGGATGCTATTATAGAGCACAGAGAAAGAGAGGCTGAGGGGGCGGGAAGTTAAAAAGAATGCTGGAATGCAGTAGAACCTTTCAGGGAAAGGTTTCTAGAAGTAGTGAGTAGATTGCATAAAAATTAAAAATATTTTCTTGGTACAAGTTCAATACATGCCCATGACAAACAAATCAAAAAACATAGACAATAGACAAGCAAAGAAAGGGACTTTTAAAAAAAAAAAAAACCATCTACAATCTCGCCCACTCAAACACAACTTCTGTTAACACTCTCAACACCTTGACAACCAGATTTTGCAGGAGGCAATGTGCCAAGCTGGAGCACAGGTTGTGTGGAGGGCTGGGAAATGGCTGGGGGAGGAAGTGGTCCTGGCATTTTTTAGTCTATGCTGGAAGTGATAAGAAATCTATTTGATGGGATTAGGAGGTAGAAAGTTTAGGAAGAAGACTAAAAGAAGATCTCTCAGACCAGGAAGAGAGGAGAAACAGGCCGTAGTACCAAGGAGCCCATCTAAATAGTGACAAAATTAAAATACTCGTAACAGCAATAATAGCAAACATTTGTTGAGAGCTTACCACATATAAGACATTGTGCTGAGCACTTTATAGTCCCTCGTCTTATTTAGTTTTCATTTCACATAAAGCTTTTCCCAAGCTCATCAATGGATGTTTCTCTTTTTTTTGGCCATACCGCACATCTTGTGGGATCTTAGTTCCCCCACCAGGGATCTAATCACTGGACTGCCAGGCAATTCCTAACATTTCTTACAGAGTATTTTATAGGCTACCTGGGCAGGAGGAGAAGGAGATGACAAAGGATGAGATGGTTGAATAGCATCACCAACTCAATGGACATGAGTTTGAGCAAATTCTGGGAGTTGGTGATGGACAGAGAAGCCTGGTGTGCTGCAGTCCATGGGGTTACAAAGAGTCAGACACAATGGAGTGACTGATATGAACTGAACTGAACTGTCCCGTGGTTAGGCCCCAAGGTGTTTGTTAGATTTGTTTGTGCCATAGCTTGATTGCAGGTCATCTGCAGACCAAAATCTTCAAGTCACGGTCACAAGTGAGCTTGCCCAGAAAATTACTATAAAATGGGGGATGCCCACAGCTATCTTCTGAGTAACCCACAGTCCTGTTTCCTTCCCAAAATGCTCTAAGGGTGAGACAGACTGAGCAAGAGCCCAGCCTAAGACATGAGGCCTGTGGGCTCTACAGGCCCTCACTGTCTTTGGATTCAGTTCAGTTCAGTCGTTCAGTCGTGTCTGACTCTGCAGACACACAAAGGACTCTTTGTCCTTGGGTTAATCATCCCATAACCCAACAGCCTAGAAAGAGCCTTTGGCAGGAGGTGTGCTGGCCTCAAGGCAGCGAGAAGGTAAGTGCAGGACAAACATTCAACAGCACCTGGGAATCCAGGGACAGCATCAAGACTGGGAGAACAGGCTGATAAGGGAAGGTTGGGAGGGAAGAGCCCGCACCCTAGTGTTGGTCCCTTATAACCAAGTGACCTGAGCCAAGTCCTCTGGCCTCTCTGGGCCCTTATCTCTCACATTAGGGAGTTGGCCTTAATGATCTCAAAGGTCTTTCAGCTCTGGGCAGGAAAACACTATCTCAACCCAAGGGGCATATACTGCTGCTCTTGTTTACCTCTGGGACAAGTCCAGAAGCTCCATGCTGCCTGGAGGACTGGGGCAGATACAGGCTGACAGGACCTCCCGGCCACAAGAAGGGTGACCGCCATGGAGGAGGTGGGGAAGACCAGCAGCTGCTCCAGCTCTGAGTTGGTTACCAGTGCCTCCCAGCTCCAAAATTTTATCTCTCTTGATCCTCCCCATTCCCCAGTGAAGTTAGGGAGCCCCAGGCGTGACCACAAGGCAGAGACGGAAAGAATGCTTATGGGAATGGCAATGTATTTTTAAGAACACCCAGGTAGGAAAGGAGCAGCCGGCTTCCCAGGTTCTCAATTCCAGGCTGTGAGGCAGGTTTCACAAATTATGAAGTAAGTTTTTGCAGCAGCTCTAAGGACACACCTTCTTTCTCCTTGACTCATTCTCATTGGCTGGCTGGCTGCCACTCACCATGGAGTCAGCTGTCCTATTGGGCTGAGTTCACCCTTGTCACCTCTGAGGTACCTGTGACAAGAAAACTGTGATATTAATTCACTTGCTGCTTTTTTCCATTGCCTTCTCTTTTCAGGCAGGCATTGCTAATCAGGCTTTTTGTTTTTTCTTGCCTTAAGAATTCTTGCAGAACAGAAAGCAAAAGCTCCTTGAAGCTAATAGATCTTCCTGTCTGGGTAAAAGCCCTGGCTCATTGAGGAGATGATGCAGATATATAGAAGGAGAAGGGGTTGGGAGTAGGAAGAAGGAGGGTTTTGAAGGAAAAGGAAAGGAAACAAGAGAGACAGGAAACCAGAAAGATAGAAAAAGATAAGCAAATAAAAACAAACTGATTATAACACATTCCAGGGTCCAGGGTAAGGGCCAGATCTCAAGAGCACACGAGGCCTTAGGTATGAGTTGCTCAGATGTGTCCAACTCTTTTTGACTTCATGGACTGTAGCCTGCCAAGCAAGAATACTGGAATGGGTAGTCATGCCCTTCAGGGATCTTCCCAACCCAGGGATCTAACAGGGGTCGCCCGCACATTGTGGGCAGATTCTTTACCATATGAGCCACCAGACAAGCCCCATTGAATTTCCAATATCACCAAAGATTTCTGAGCCGCAAGTGTGACTCAAAAACAACAAAGTCACCAAACTAGAAGAGACCTGATGCATCAGGGAACACTCATTATAGACTATGAGCTGATGAGTGGATGGGACACCTCTACACTTACACCCAATTGTGCACTATCTTTCAGGGGCTTGAGCCCCCAAAGTGACAGATTAATCTGCCCACTGAACAGGATTGGGGGTTCAGAATCAGGTTTACTTTGATTAAAGATTTAAAAAAAAAACAAAAACAAAAAAGCAGAGGAATATACTATCCTTAGCTCAGTTAGGTTGTAAAGTAGGAGTCACATCCTGACATGCATAGAAACATGAATGACCCCATTGTCCTGGCAAAGATACCAGTTACATCACCTTAATACCCCAGTCTTATTAGCTCTAAGCTCCCATCAGCTAAGGGAGAAATTATAGTCCCATGCTCTGTTGGTTGGGATGCTCTAGACACAAGTAATAGTATTCTCTTGCTGCAAATAAAGGAAAACTCAGATTCAAACATGTAAAGAAATACACTGTATCACTAATGAGAATCAGAAGTAGTGGGTTCCAGCTGTAGTATAAGGTGTGCTCAAGGTGTAAAGGACTCAGGTTGTCTTCATCTCTCTGTTTTGCTGTCATCAAGATGTTGGTTTTATCCTCCAGCAGGCTCCCTAGGTGGTAATAAGACGCCTTCATCAGACATAATAACATCCCAAGGAAGCAAAGCACACTCTTCCCATGGCTGCTTCTTAGGAGCATGGAAACTTTCCAAAGGTCCCCTGTAGAATTCCTTTCATGTCTCATGAGGCAGAATTGGGTACATTCCTACACTTAAACTGATCTTTGGCAAGGGGAATGGGATTGCCATGGTTGGCTTGAAGGGAAGCTCAAGAGTCCACCACAAAGAACACTAATCAAGTACTTTGCACCTTCCAAAGGCAGGCTTGCCCACTGTGAAGTCAGACAGATATAGTTTATCTGGGATCATTCTTAATTTATGTTAAATGCTTTCTTGGGGACCCTAGCATCCCCTTTTAAAGCCTGGAAGGCACTCAGATTTGCTTATCCATTTCTGAACCCAACATGCGAATGCTGCTCAGGTTTTCTTTCCCGAGAGATTCTTCAGAAGAAACAGCTCCTTAGAAGAACATAATGTCTCAGGAGAAGGGTGACTCATACTCTGTATGCCAGAGAAATCTAACTTCAGATCTGGCTCCGCCAAAACCTCCAGCTTGGGCTCTAGACCTTTTGTTACCTTTTACCTCCAGGGGAGCATAGAGGTGGCTGGTGGCTGTTGGGCCACCAGTAATACATGCTGCATGAGCCGTGGCAGCCACATTGAGAAGAGACTAGTTGTGCTGTTTTTCTCAGAGGAAGGCTGTGTATTTGGCATCATAGTTTCCCCTTCCAGTTACTTAGAATTTTGATATTAACCCCACTTTATGTAAGAGGAAAATGAGGCACAGACTAGTTGTGCTTAATGTCACTCAGCTAATTAAGTGGCAGTGCTAGGAACATTCTTGTTTGAGTCTTTTTATGGACATATGTTTTCCTTTCTCCTGGGTAAATGCCTAGAAATTTAATTGCTGGCTTGGAGTATGTGCATGTCTTACTATGAGAAATGGCTGAGCTGTTTTCCAAAATCACATATAAGTGCTCCAGTTGCTCCACATCCTCATCAACATTTGGTGTTGTCGAGTTTTAATTTTAACTATTCAGTAGGTGTGTGTGTGTTTTAATTTGCATTTCCTGCTGACGACAGAGGAGCCTGGTGGGCTGCCATCTATGGGGTCACACAAAGTTGGACACAACTGAAGCGACTTAGCAGCAGCAGTAGCAGCAGCAGTGATGTTAAGCACTTTTTAATGTGCTTACGAGCCATCTGTACATCTTCTTTTGTGAAGTGTTGGCTATGTTTTTTAAGCTGGGTGACTTTTTTTCTATTATTCAGTCGTAAGAAAGTTTTATATTTTGCTAATAACATTTTTTTGTTTTGCATATACTTTCTCCCAGTCTATGTTTTGCCTATTCATTTTCTTAAGGGTGCAGAAATTTTAAAATTTGATGCAATCTAATAGTTTTTTTTTTCTTTTATGTTTATTGTTTTCTGTAAGCTGTTTTAAAAAATTTTTTTGCCTTCTCCAAGGTTGTGAAGATATTTTCTCATGTTCTTTTCCAGAAGATTTATAGTGTAGTTTTTACATTTAGGTCTATGACCTACCTCAAATGAATGCTTGTGTATGGTGTGAATTAAGGATCAAGTTCATTTTTCAAATGGAAATCCAGTTCTTCCAGTACTATTTGTTAAAAGACTATCATTTTCCCATTGAAGTGAGTTGGCAACATTGTAAAAAAATTTAGCATTGTTAAAAAAAAAAAAAATTAGCCATTTTAATGTAAGTCTTTTTCTCTACTCTTTTCAACTTTGGTCTATATGACTGTTCTTATCCCAATATCCTACTCTCTTGAATACTGTAGCTTTGTAATAGATTTTTAATTCGGGTAGCTTGAGTTCCCTATCTTCATTCTTTTTCAGAATTGTTTTAGTTATTCTAGATCCTTTGCTTTCTCACATATTTTAGAATTTCTTTTTTCAATTTCTACCTAAAAAAAAAACCACCAACAACTCTGCTAGGACTTTGGGATATATTGAGGTAGGTAAGTGTAAAATAAAAAGCCTACAGTGTTTTCCTTCCTATGTGAAGAAAAACCCAGTTCTTCCTTATGACATCTTTCCTTCCTTTACCTCTCACACAGAGCAGGTCCCTTCCAGCCCTGATCTTTTATAACTCTTCAGTCTACAAAGAGGGTATTGAAGCAGGAGCAATAACAGCCTTCAGCCTGTTAGGCTGAGTGCCGAGACTGAATCCTTAGCCCAAGTTTTTGATCCAACCAGTGGGTCAGATTTCTAGGGGCAGAGTGGTCATCAAAGGCCTAGCGGCCCGTGAAGTAGAGGTTTGAGGAAAGACCCAGTGGCCTGTGAAGTAGACGTTTGAGGAAGATGGAGACCAAGTTTGTCCTCCTTCCTCCTGGATGAGCTGTGTAGAAATAACAATTTTCTCAAGATTTTGAGTTCATACCCCGCAAGGATTCTGTACTCAGTCCCAACATGTGTAAGGTTTTCCAACAAAAGAAATTCTCTGTGACACCAGATGGGTGTCCTACAATTCAACTCTGACACTATCTACCTGGAGATAGGGTCAGATTCTATGGGTTAATGGCTCAGTTCTACAAAACTGCCCTGCCTGCCTCCTTCCCTCCACTTCACCCAGGTTCAAGGTTGTTCAGGTTATCACCTGGGCTTCTGATCAACTGGCTCACACTGGAGAAAATAGAACATTAGATGAATTATTGTAGCTAGATTGGAGGTTCCAATGACCCCCACCTTGGGTTTGATTAATTTCTTAGTGGCTTATTGAACTCAGAGAAATTTTTTACTCACTCGATTATCAGTTTATTCTAGAAGGGTATAACAGGAACAGCCAGATGGAAGAGATGCTTTGGGCAAAGACCATGCCCTCTGAGTTAGCCACTTTCCCCTCTTCTCCAGGTGTTCACCAACCCAGAAGTTCTCCAAGCCCCATCCTTACTGAGGTGTTATAGGAATTTCATTACAAAGGCATGCTTGATTAAATCTTTGGCCACTGGAGACTGAACTCAATCGTCAGCCCTTCTCCCCTCCCTAGAGATCAGGGAGTACAACTGAAAATGCCAACTCTGTAATCACTTGGTTGGTTACCCTGGCAACAAGCCTCATCCTAAGGCTATCTAGGGGCTTTCCAAAAGTCTAATAAAGACTTTTTTGCTCTCTTCACAAAAACTTCAAATAGTTTTAGGAACTCTGTGCCAGGAACCTGGAGGAAGACCAAATATATATTTCTTATCACAAATCACAACTCACTTCCACCTTAGAATATTTCTCTGCTGGTGTATCAATCCTCTTCAACTTCTCCTCTGTCACAAAACAGAAGGATCCCTCCACGTTTTAAGAGCTAACTTCTCTCCCAAACTTCTGATCCCGTCTCAGTCTGACTTTTCTGTTCCTTCTCCAGGATTTCAAACCTTCCTTCTGAAGTGACCTCTGCCCTGTCTTCAAGCATTCCTGCATTTTTAAAAATCCTGAATCAAGTTCAAATTACCCTTAGTGTCCATTTTACTCCTGCCTTCCCCTTCCAGGATTCTCTCTAGTTTTATGTAACTGCCGCCTTCCTTTCTCACACATCTATTCATTTCTTAAATCCTTGTAGTAGAAGGCCCACCCTTTATCAAATGTTATGAATCATCTGCAACTGACCAAACCCCGTGCCTCATCAGCCCTGAGTTTCTCTTCTCTGTGACACTGTGTCCAGGAGGCTTTCTTTGTCTCCTTCATGGACCTCTCTTTTCCTGTGACTCCCCTTGCCCTGATCTGCTGCTTCTCCTTCCTCTATAACCATTCCCATCATTGTTTCTTGGTCATAGAGAGATTACAGGCCACCAGACAAACAGCCCCAACTTACCATCTGCAAATCTGAAAATTCATCACGTGTCTGATTAAAAAGGAATATTTGTCTCTTTCCTGACCTGCAGCAGATCCTCCATCTAGAAGGGAATCCCATCCCTTCACACCACCTCAGGGACCTTTCTCAAAAAATTAGCCTCTTTTGTTCTTGAATCTTAAATGTTGCTGCTATTCTTTCCCAACATCAAGAAAACATTGTTGGACTTTGCTGGTAGTAGAGTGGTTAAGAATCTTCCCGCCAGGGCAGGGAGCACCAGTTCAGTCCGTTATCCGGGAGGATCCCACATGCCGCACACCAACTAGGCCCGTGCGCCCCAGCTACTTGAGCCTGTGCTCTAGAGCCCCCAAAACACAACTACTGAAGCCCACACTTGTGTTCCACAACAACGAGAGGCCCACAACCCGAAACTAAAGAGCAGCCCCTGCTCTCCCAGAACTAGAGAAAGCCCCTGCACACAGCAACAAAGACCCAATGCAGCCAAAAATCAATGATTCTTTTTAAAAAAGAAAACATTGTCACCATTTCTTTCTGTTTTTTTTAAATTGTCTTGCTTTTATTTCCTTTTACACTTACTTCACTATCAAACTTCTGAGTTATGTGTTCCCACTGTCTCCCCTTAGACCCTTTCTGATCACTCCTCAGTCCTCTGAAACATGGCTTTTGCTTCCAATGTGTCAGTAAAAATAACCTCACCAAAGTTTACCAGCGACCTCTTTGTGGCCACAGCTTTTGGTTCCTCGTGGTTCTCTTGACTTTTTCTTGACAGTACTGACATTGCTCACCGCTTCCTCCTCATTTTTGCCTTCCCCTGCCCTCCCCATGACCACGCCCACTCTGAAGGCTGCTTCCCTTCTGTACTGGGACAAACATCTCTCCTCCCATGCGGAGGCAGTGGCCCCCCTCAGGTTCCGTCCTGGGCCTCATCCTTTCCTCACTCCCCTTGAGTGATCTTGTCTACTCCTCCACTGCACACATATTTATTGAGCACCCACTCTAAGTCAGATCAGTACTGATTTAAGCTCTGGGGGTAAAACAAGTCCCTGTTCCTGCAGATTCGACATTTGCCAGGGGTGTCAATTCCATCTTGATACTGGTGACGCAAAACCCTGCTCTCTGTCTCTCTTTTGCCCATTTGGTCTGCTTGGCTATTCCATGCCACCTCGGACTCAGTATTTCCAAAACTGAATTTTTCATCCTTAGCCTACCTCCAGTTTCTCCTCTTGTCTCAGCTACACAAGTCAGAAGGTGCTTTTCATCTTTGTTCATCACCATCTTTGAGTCTTCATTTTCCTTCTTCTCCTAAACCTGATCTGTAACCAAGTCCTGTCAATTATACCTTTGAATCCTCCAAAATACCTCTGAAATCCATGCCTGACACCATGACTTGCTCTTCCTTGATTCCTAACAGTCTAGTCTTGATCACTTTCATGCCCCATCCCACCTTCAATACATTGTCTACATCATGGCCACTGCTGCTGCTAAGTCACTTCAGTCGTGTCCGACTCTGTGTGACCTCATAGACGGCAGCCCACCAGGCTCCCCCATCCCTGGGATTCTCCAGGCAAGAACACTGGAGTGGGTTGCCATTTCCTTCTCCAGTGCATGAAAGTGAAAAGTGAAAGTGAAGTCGCTCAGTCGTGTCCAACTCTTAGCAACCCCATGGACTGCAGCCCACCAGGCTCCTCCGTCCATGGGATTTTCCAGGCAAGAGTACTGGAGTGGGGTGCTCTGGTCACATGACCTCTCTGTTTAAAACTCCTCGTTGCCCTTAAGATAACAGCCAACCCCTTTAACGTGGCCCAGAGAGTTCCTGCTTACCTGTCAACCTCACGTCTCCCCATTATCAGCGTCACTCTCAACTCCTGTCACGTAAGCTTTTTCTTTCAGTGACCTGACTTTTTCTTTCAATGACCTGGATGTGCCGTGCTTTCTCATGCCTCCCAGCCTCCCTTAGCCTGAAACACTTCCCCATGCCTGACCTCCACCCCTTCTCCTGGCTAACTCTGACTTACTCCAATTCTTAGTTTAAATGTTACTTCTAGAATACTTGCCTTAAAATCTCTAGTCTGTGGTAGTTCCCCACCTCTGCACATCGGTGCCACCCTATCCTATTTACCCTATTATGACTTTCTGATTTTTTTTTGGCATATTGAAAAAGTTTAATACATGTTTTATTAAAATAAAAAATTATAATTACTGTTGATAATGATTGTGAAATTAAATTATAATAAATATTAATATAATTATATTTCCTTTCTCGTGGGTTTTGGCAAGAAGTACATCAAAGGACAGAATATGTATAAATACCTGCTAGAGATCAGAGCAAAATTCACAGACAAGGAATGGCAGATTTATGATTACAACATTATGTTATTTTGCTGACAGTTGTAACATTGTTGTTCAGTCACTAGATTTTCTGATTTGTTTTGTTATTTTCCATGTCCTTCTTTCCGTTAGCATCTAAGCCATGAGATCAAGGCAAGGGTAAGGTCTATGTCACTCCTGTTTGTTGTATTCCCAACTTGTAGAAAATACCAGTCAACACATATTTGTCAAATGAATGAATAATTTCTTGCCTTCCTCCTCCTACCATCTAAATGCAGACATGCTTAAGAATCATATTTCTGAGCTTTATTCAATTTCCTTCTTTATATTCCATTGATTCCTATGATTTCAATGATCATGTCAGTGTGAAATCTCCAATCCACACACAGGCTGGTATCACTCAGATCCACATCTGCATTTCCAACATTATGCTAAACATTTATGCTTGGAGGGTTTTTCAACATCTCAGATGTGCGCTGAGTTGCTCAGTCATGTCCAACACTTTGCAACCCCATGGACTAAGGCCCCCAGGTTGGCCCTGGGATGCTCCAGGCAAGAATACTAGAGTGGGTTGGCATTTCCTTCTCCAGATAAATGATACACAACATTAAAAACATGCATAGATACATATTCAAGGATGTATAATGCTTCATTGTCTATAATATTGAAAAATTGAAAACAACCCAAATGCCTATCAAAAAAGAATTGGTAAACAAATTACAACTGCAGGCCTTCAGTTCAATTCAGTCACTCATTCATGTCTGACTCTTTGCGACCCCATGGACTGCAGCACACCAGGCTTCTCTGTCCATCACCAACTCCTGAAGCCTACTCAAACTCCGCATCGGTGATGCCATCCAACCATCTCATCCTCTGTTGTCCCCTTCTCCTCCTGCCTTCAATCTTTCCCAGCATCAAGGTCTTTTCCAGTGAGTCAGTTCTTCACATCATCTGGCCAAAGTATTGGAGTTTCAGCTTCAGCATCAGTCCTTCCAATGAATATTCAGGACTGATTTCCTTTAGGATGGACTGGTTGGATCTCCTTGCAGTCCAAGGGACTCTCAAGAGTCTTCTCCAACACCACAGTTCAAAAGCATCAATTCTTCAGTGCTCAGCTTTCTTTATAGTCCAACTCTCACATCCAAACATGACTACTCGAAAAACCATAGTCTTGACTAGACAGACCTTTGTTGGTAAAGTAATGTCTCTGCTTTTTAGAGCCTTAGAAAGACTAAAAAAGACTCATATATTAATGTGAAAAGATATATCTGATATACTGTTAAGTTAAAAAGGAGGCTTCAGAATAATAAGTATGGTTTAGTTTCGTCTTATTCGGTTATGCAACATGCATTTATTGAACACCTGCTATGTGCCAGTTTCTGTTCCAAGCTGGGGATGCTCAGAGGACAAGACACTTCTTTTTTCTCACAGAGCTTTCTAGACAAGCTACGTGCATGCACACACACACACACATATAGTATTTCAGGGCTTCCCAGGTGGCTCAGTGGTAAGGAATCTGCCTTCAATGTAGGAGACATAGCTTCAATCCCTGGGTCAGGAAGATCCCCTGGAGAAGGTAATGGCAACCTACTCTATCCTTGCCTGGGAAATCCCATGGACAGAGGAGTCTGGCGGGCTATAGGACTTGAGGTCACAAAGAGTTGAACACAGCGTAGCGACTGAGCACCCACATATTTTGTCCGGTAATGATGAGTGCTAGAAAAAAACTTGGAAAACTCAGCAGTGGCCACAGGACTGGAAAAGGTCAGTTTTCATTCCAATTCCAAAGGAAGGCAATGCCAAAGAATGTTCAAACAACCACACAATTGCACTCATTTCACACACTAGCAAAGTAATGTTCAAAATCCTTCAACCTAGGCTTCAACAGTAGGTGAACCGAGAATTTTCAGATGTGCAAGCTGGATTTAGAAAAGGCAGAGGAACCAGATAGCAAACTACCAACATCTGTTGGATCATTGAAAAAGCAAGAGAATTCCAGAAAAACATCTACTTCTACTTCATTGCCTATGGTAAAACCTTTGACTGTGTAGATCACAAGAAACTGTGGAAAATTCTTAAAGAGATAGGAGTACCAGACCACCTTACCTGACTCCTGAGAAATCTGTATGCAGGTCAAAAAGCAACAGTTAGAACCAGACATGAAACAACGGACTGGTTCCAAATTGGGAGAGGAATACATCAAGGCTGTATATTGTCATTCTGCTTATTTAACTTATTTGGAGAGTACATCATGGAAAATGCCAGGCTGGATGAAGCATAAACTGGAATCAAGATTTCCAGAAGAAATATCAATAACCTCAGTTATGCAGATGACACCACCTTTATGGCAGAAAGTGAAGAGGAATTAAAGAGCTTCTTGATGAAGGTGAAAGAGGAGAGTGAAAAAGCTGACTTAAAACTCAACATTCAAAAAACAAAAATCATGGCATCTAGTTCCATCACTTCATGGCAAATAGATGGGAAAACAACAGAAACTGTGACAGTGATAGACTTTATTTTCTTGGGTTCTAAAATCACTGCAGACGGTGACTACAGCCAGGAAATTAAAAGATGCTTGCTCCCTGGAAGAAAAGCAATGACAAACAGAAGCAGCGTATTAAAAGGCAGAGACATTACTTTGCCTACAAAGATCTGTCTAATCAAAGCTATGGTTTTTCCAGTAGTCATGTACAGATGTGAGAGCTGGACAATAAAAAAGGCTGAGCATCAAAGAATTGATGCCTTGGAACTGTGGTGTTGGAGAAGACTCTTGACAGTCCCTTGGACAGCAAGGAGATCCAACCAGTCCATTCTAAAGGAAATCAACCCGGAATATTCACTGAAAGGACTGATGCTGAAGCGGAAGCTCCTTTGACCACCTGATGTGAACAGCTGACTCATTGGAAAAGACCCTGATGCTGGGAAAGATTGAAGGCAGGAGGAGAAGGGGACGACAGAGGATGAGATGGTTGGATGGCATCATTGACTCAATTGACATGAGTTTGAGCAAACTTAAGGAAATGGTGAAAGACAGGGAAGCCTGGCGTGTTGCAGTCCATGGGGACACAAAAAGTTGGACACGACTGAGGGACTGAACAACAACAACAATGAAAAAATGTCTGTGTTATTTTAGGTAGAGTGATCAGAGAAGGACCCTCTAGAATGGTAACATTTGAGCAGGCACCTGAAAGAATCTTGTGAATATATGGGGAAAGGACATTCCAATCAGGGGGATTAGCCAACATAACACCGGGAGTAGTGGCACATGTAGCTGGCTCTAGAAGCAAGAAGGAGCCCTGTGCAACTGGAGCGAAGTGAAGGCACGGGAGAGTGGGACCTGGGACCACAGAGGCCGCCTGCGGCCAGGCCAGACAAGGTTCTGGAATCCATTCCAAGTATGACACAAAGTCCATCTTTGGAGGTGTGGATGTTACAACATGTTAGTGTTTCACATGTTGAAACACTAAAAACATTTTTAAGTTTTAAAACTATATGCCAAACTGTTATCAGAAAATATTTCCAGGACATGGGATTACAGGAGACTTTCATTTTCAAAACCATAACCTCACGTTGTTTTACAGTGTGTTTTATAATGAGTATATATAAATTTGGTAATCAGAAAAAAAATGATTTTAAAAATTTGTGCAAACTCTTTGCCTCATCAACTCCTTTTAAAGAAACACATCCTTTAAAAAAAAATGGTTAAGTTCGTAAAACTGTGTTTATAAGGATGTTCATTATAGTGTTACTTATAATACCAAAAATTGGAAATAACTTAAATGTCTGACAATAGGAAACTGATTAAATAAATTATGGTAAAATTATACAATGACATCACAGGAGCCCTGACAAATTATGTCATAGAATATCACCCCACATTCAAAGCCTAGCTCAATTTCCAACTCTAAGAAACCTTTTCTAGCACCCCTGCCTAAAACGATCTCTTGAAACGTATTTGTGCATGTTGTCTACAGCACTCTTGTGACCCGTACTACATACTGTTCCATTATGGAACAACTTTGGTTCCCACTTGGCTTGCCACAAGCTGTGCTAATGGAAGCAGAGCAGTGCAGAACAATCCCAAACAATAGATAATTCATTCCTTTGTAAATCTGTCACACCATTTATCTTGCAGTGGATTCACCTTCCTTATTAGCTTTCCTTATGTTGATATCGAAAGCAATGAGCATCTCTAAGCACACACACAAGTAGCAGAGGGAAGAGATCCAGAAGACTGAAGTTCCCCTGGGTAACCCCCAGAATTGATGGCAGGCACTGGGGTCCAGAGAGTTGCCAGGGCCCTTCCCCTGCACAATCACCTTCTCCCTTTTCACAGAGAAATTGGATCACTCCCCTCTTCTCAGGCTTCTGTGCTTGTGCCCTTGGCTTGCAAGGCTGGACTCCCGAGCCTGGTTCTGAGCCCCTGTGTGCACACATTTCTCCTTCTGGCACTGTCCTGGGGCAATGAAAAGCTGCTGATGAGTCACAGAGGGCCTTTTTCCTCCAGGCCCATGGCTGACTCAGCTGCTCCCACAGAGGCCAGGATACATTCCTTCCACCCATCCCACGGTTGGAGGTGGGGGCCAATGTCACTGGGGAGAGAGAGGCCATATGAACTTACTTATTACCCCACAGCCATCCTAAACCGAGTTTCCTTTGCTTACAGGAAGGCTCACTGTGAACATCTCTTCTGCCCCAGCAGCGCTGAGAGGCAGGCAGTGTTTCCTACCTTGTGGGACATTTGAGCAGGCTGGAAAGGAATACCCCTCTTCCCTACCAAGTCCTCTGCCAGCTGAGGACTTATGAGTCACAAATGAGTCAACAAATGGAGACTATGTTTAATACTGATAAGTGACTATGTTTCTGTTTAGGGACCATCTACTTCTGAAGCCCAGAAGACTACCTGGATGTCTCTTAAACTTTTCCATATTGATCCTGAAGTGGACTTTTTTGCTTCTTAGTTCAGCTCCCTTTGCAGTAGCTCAGCAACTCATGTTAGGAAAAAACAAAAAAAAGAAAGAGAGAGAGAGAGGATATTGAGTTTTGGAGATGGGAGGTGGGGTTGCCTCGAAAATTTCCCCAGGGGAAGAACATCTATTGTTTAAAATCCATCCTTTCTTCTTCCCCTCTCTCTCTCACTCCTTTCTTTCCCTCCTCCTAACCTTACCTCTCTTTCCCCATTTCTCAGTTCAGCCGGTAAGTCCTCTCCCTCCACTCTTGGACTCCTATCTCACTTCCCCACCTTAGACAGGAGCTGGGAGTGATTCTTTCTGTTTTGTTTTTAATATTTATTTCTATTTATATATTTCTTTGGCTGTACCAGGTCTTAGTTGCAGCATGCAAAAATCTTAGTTGTGGCATGTAGGATCTAGTTCTTTGATTAGGGATCAAACTTAGGTCCCCCTGCATTGGAAGCACAGAGTCTTAGCCACTGGACCAACAGGGAAATCCCTGGGATGGTTCTAAAAGGAGTCACTTTCACTTTTCACTTTCATGCATTGGAGAAGGAAATGGCAACCCACTCCAGTGTTCTTGCCTGGAGAATCCCAGGGACAGGGCAGCCTAGCGGGCTGCTGCCATCTATGGGGTCGCACAGAGTTGGACATGACTGAAGCGACTTAGCAGCAAGGTGCTACAATCTCCTGCAGATGCCTCAGCTCTCAGACAGATCCAGGTAGCTAGCACTCTTGTCTCTTGTCACCCAGCTTTGGTACCATCCCATGGTCCCAACAGCTTCTGAATAAAATTCTGGTTTCCTTTAAGAATTTTTGAAGGCCATTTCCATAGCCCTACTGGATGAGGAACTCAGGATCAGTCCTTTCCATGAGCAAGATGGTGGCTTTCAAAGTGGAATCTGGGACTCCAGAGCTTAAAAAAACAAACAGCAACAAAAATCATTCCAGAGTTCCCTTGTTTGGCTAAACAAAGATTTGGATGCCAGGTTCTGTGGAGAGGCCTTCATTCCTGATCCTGGGGAGTTCACAGTCTGGCTTCTCACTTCTCAACACTCAGTTACCAGCCAGCAGAATGAAGCCACCTGTTGGAGGTGGTCCCCTTCCTGACTCAGCCTCTAAGAAATATGGCAGTTCTGCTTCCTTTCAGATTCACAAATGTTCTGAACACATGAACAGTCCTTCAGCATCTCTTTTCAGAGGTGGAAACTGAGGCCCAGAAAACAGACTTGTCCTGAGCAGGTCACAAAGTTGGTGGCTGTGTTGGGCCTGGGTCTGATTCCTGCTCCCCCACATCACCCTGCCTCCCAGGCATTCCTTTGAACTAATGAGCCAGGCAGAATCCATGAAAATTGACTGCTTCTGAGCTTGCCCTGATTGTTCCTCCCTCTTGAGAGGTGTCCAGATAAGCTCCACCAGCATGCTGAGAGGCTCTCCTCCCAAGATGGAAGAACAGGAGTTCTCTGTGAGGATCAGAGCCAAAGAAGCTCAATCAAGTTACCACTGATAACCTCATGCTCTCTGCACAAGTTATTAATACAATTGTCTCCTGCCCTATGACCAGAGCCCTCTACACACCCAAGGGTCTAAGATGTGCTTAAGAACATGAATTCTTGGTGCTTAAAAATATCCAGTATAAGGTTTTCAAACTAGTGGTCCTAATCCATTAGTTGGGTGACCAAAAAGAAAAAAATCTTATTTTTTAAAGGAAAGAAAAAAGTAGAAAATACCAGAGTACATCCTATTTGTGGTAGGCAGAATTCTCAGATCACATCCCCAGTGACCTTTTGTCTTGCCCTCCCCTTGAGTGTGGGCAGAACCTCTGAACATGATAGAACATCATTCCCAACATTATGGTAGTCATGTTAGGAGAACCACTGGCTAAAACTGCCCACTCTGGCCAGGCACCATAGTAACCACTTGCATGAGTTATCTTAAACAGGAAGTCCTGGTAAGGAATGAGGAACTAACAAGCTACCACCAACCAGAAGAATTCAGAAAAGATCAAAAGGCGAGAGGAGCCTCTAGTCCATGTGTCCTACCAACCTCCCAGAATCCTTCTGGCTGGAATCCATCTTGGTTGAGTGATGCGTCCACCACCAGGAAGGACCCTGACTCAGAGTGACTGGCCAGAGACAACTCAGAAACTAACCTCATCACCATAAAATTTGAGACTGTAAGCCATGTGGCAGAGAAGTTCTCCTGGGTTCCCTTACCCCACTGCTCTATGTCTGGGCACCCTTTCCCAATAAAATCTCTTGCTTTGTCAACATGTGTGTCTCCTCCAACAATTCATTTCTGAATGTTAGACAAGAGCCTGCTCTCAGGCCCTGGAAGAGATCCCCTTTCCTGCAACAGTTACATGGCAAAGGAAGGGATCTTGCAACATAATCAAGATTCATAATGCAGACCCAAAAGCATTGTCTGCCATTTCAGCAAACCATGACTTTTGCCCCCCATCAGCACTGCAGCATTCCTGAGTGGGATTCAGGATGGGAAAAAACACCAGTTCTGGCCCCAGACTGTTAAGATACACATTGAAGGAGTAATATCAATTATCCCAGGATCTTGTATCTTACCACAGATAAAAAGAAACTAAAATCATTAACTTGAGACTTTTGTCTTTTGTGATTAGCGGAGATCTTATCTTCGACTACATGATTTGTTTTGTTTTGTTGGCAAAATCTTCTATATATCCTGTCTCCTCTCTTACCTCTTCAGAATGGTTCCTCAAAGCTATCCAAGAGGCTGTCTTTCAGGCTATAGTCTTCAATGAGATCTCCAAATAAAACATAACTCAAAACTTTTACATTGTATATTATTCTTCAGTCAACAATAATCAGTTGACTTTGAGATAATCAAAAGAGATTATTCTGGATGGGCCTGACCTAATTAAGTAATCCCTTTAAAAGAGAGGTTCTCCTGCTGGCCCTGAAAAAAAAAAAAAAAAAGAACAAGCTGCCAACAACCCCATGAGCTTGCAAGAATATCCCAAGTACAGGTAACATGGCAGCACCAGTTGACACTTTGATTATAGGCTTGTGAGAAGTTGAGCAGAGCATCCAGGTAAAGCTGTACTTAAAACTCTAACCTATGAAAACTGAGATAATAAATGTATGTTGTTTTAAACCATTGCATTGGTGGCAATTTGTTGCACAACAATCAGATCAGATCAGATCAGATCAGTCTCTCAGTCGTGTCCGACTCTTTGCGACCCCATGAATCACAGCACGCCAGGCCTCCCTGTCCATATCCAACTCCCGGAGTTCACTCAGACTCACGTCCATCGAGTCAGTGATGCCATCCAGCCATCTCATCCTCTGTCGTCCCCTTCTCCTCTTGCCCCCAATCCCTCCCAGCATCAGAGTCTTTTCCAATGAGTCAACTCTTCGCATGAGGTGGCCAAAGTACTGGAGTTTCAGATTCAGCATCATTCCTTCCAAAGAAATCCCAGGGTTGATCTCCTTCAGAATGGACTGGTTGGATCTCCCTGCAGTCCAAGGGACTCTCAAGAGTCTTCTCCAACACCACAGTTCAAAAGCATCAATTCTTCGGCACTCAGCCTTCTTCATAGTCCAAGTCTCACATCCATACATGACCACAGGAAAAACCATAGCCTGGACTAGACGAACCTTTGTTGGCAAAGTAATGTCTCTACTTTTGAATATGCTATCTAGGTTGGTTATAACTTTCCTTCCAAGGAGTAAGCTTTCAAGGAGTAAATTTCATGGCTGCAGTCACCATCTGTAGTGATTTTGGAGCCCAGAAAAATAAAGTCTGACACTGTTTCCACTGTTTCCCATCTATTTCCCATGAAGTGATGGGACCGGATGTCATGATCTTCGTTTTCTGAATGTTGAGCTTTAAGCCAACTTTTTCACTCTCCACTTTCACTTTCCTCAAGAGGCTTTTTAGTTCCTCTTCACTTTCTGCCATAAGGGTGGTGTCATCTGCATATCTCAGGTTGTTGATATTTCTCCCGACAATCTTGATTCCAGCTTGTGCTTCTTCCAGTCCAGCGTTTCTCATGATGTACTCTGCATATAAGTTAAATAAGCAGGGTGACAATATACAGCCTTGACGGACTCCTTTTCCTATTTGGAACCAGTCTGTTGTTCCATGTCCAGTTCGAACTGTTGCTTTCCGACCTGCATACAGATTTCTCAAGAGGCAGATCAGGTGGTCTGGTATTCCCATCTCTTTCAGAATTTTCCACAGTTTATTGTGATCCACACAGTCAATGGCTTTGGCATAGTCAATAAAGCAGAAATAGATGTTTTTCTGGAACTCTCTTGCTTTTTCCATGATCCAGCGGATGTTGGCAATTTGATCTCTGGTTCCTCTGCCTTTTCTAAAACCAGCTTGAACATCAGGAAGTTCACAGTTCACGTATTGCTGAAGCCTGGCTTGGAGAATTTTGAGCATTACTTTACTAGCATGTGAGATGAGTGCAATTGTGCGGTAGTTTGAGCATTCTTTGGCATTGCCTTTCTTTGGGATTGGAATGAAAACTGACCTTTTCCAGTCCTGTGGCCACTGCTGAGTTTTCCCAATTTGCTAGCATATTGAGTGCAGCCCTTTCACAGCATCATCTTTCAGGATTTGAAATAGCTCAACTGGAATTCCATCACCTCCACTAGCTTTGTTCATAGTGATACTTTTAAGGCCCACTTGACTTCACATTCCAGGATGTCTGGCTCAAGGTCAGTGATCACACCATCGTGATGATCTGGGTCATGAAGATCTTTTTTGTACAGTTCTTCTGTGTATTCTTGTCATCTCTTCTTAATATCTTCTGCTTCTGTTAGGTCCATATCATTTCTGTCCTTTATGGAGCCCATCTTTACATGAAATGTTCCTTTGGTATCTCTGATTTTCGAAAACTAATATAATACTCTAAACCATAAAGATGAGCACTATATGTTTTCAGTTATTTATATATATATATAGATAGATATATAATCATTAGACCATGGTATAAAATGCATTTTTGTTTTCAGAGGTGATAAAAACATTGGAAGCCACTGATCTAGTTATTTGTTGTCGTTCAGTTACTAAGTTGTATCTGACTCTTTGTGACTCCGTGGACTGCCACACTCCAAGCTTCTCTGTCCTTCACTATCTCCTGGAGTTTGCTTAGATTCATGCCAATTGAGACAGTGATGCTACCTAACCATTTCATCCTCTCCCAGCATCAGGGTCTTTTCCAATGAGTCAGTTCTTCACATCAAGTGGCCAAAGTACTGGAGTTTCAGTTTCAGCATCAGTCCTTCCAATGAATATTCAGGACTGATATCCTTTAGCATTGACTGGCTGGATCTCCTTGCAGTCTGAAGGGACTCTCAAGAGTCTTCTAGTCATAGAGTGTCGGCTAAAAAAAGCTGCACAACTTAAGAGTCACGAGTTAAGTTTTATTGGGGGCAAAAAGAGGATTGCAGCCCAGGAGAGAGCACCTCTCTGAGAAACTGCCCCAAAGAGGCAGTGGAGGAAGGTCAATATATAAGACTTTGGTGAAGGGGGAGTTCACAAAAAATTATCTGGAAGTGGGCAAACAGGAGATGGCAAGAGTGAACATCAACATTTTAGGAATCAGTGAACCCAAATGGACTGGAAAGGGTGAATTTAATTCAGATGACCACTGCATCTATTACTGTGGGCAAAAATCCCTTAGAAGAAATGGAGAGGCCCTCATAGTCAACAAAGGAGTCCAAAATGCAGTACTTGGGTGCAATCTCAAAAACAACAGAATGATCTGTGTTCATTTCCAAGGAAAACCATTCAATATCAGAGTAATCCAAATCGATGCCCCAACCACCAATGTGGAAGAAGCCGAAGTTGAATGATTCTATGAAGATCTACAAGACCTTCTAGACCTAACACCAAAAAAAAAAAAAAAAAAAAAATGTCCTTTTCATACTGGGGAATGGAATGCAAAAGTAGGAAGTAAAGAGATCCCTGGAGTAACAGGCAAGTTTGGCCTTGGAGCACAAAGTGAAGCAGAGCAAAGGCTGACAGAGTTTTGCCAAGAGAACATACTAGTCACAGCAAAAACCCTCTTCCAACAACACAAGAGAAGACTCTACACATGGACATCACCAGATGGTCAATACCAAAATCATTGATTATATTCTTTGCAGCTGAAGATGGAGAGGCTCTATATAGTCAGAAAAATAAAGACAGGGAGTTGACTGTAGCTCAGATCATGAACTCCTTATTGAAAACTTCAAACAAATTGAAGAAAGTAGGAAAAACCACTAGACCATTCAGGTATGACCTAAATCAAATCGCTATGATTATACAGTGAAAGTGACAAATAGATTCAAGGGATCAGATCTGATAGAGTGCCTAAAGTGCCTATGGACAGAGGTTCATGACATTGTACAGGAGGCTGTGATCAAAACCACCCCCAAGAAAAAGAAAGGCAAAATGGTTCTCTGAGGAGGCCTTATAAACAGCAGAGAAAAGAAGAAAAGCGAAAGGCAATGGAGAAAAGGAAAGATATACCCACTTGAGTGCAGAGTTCCAAAGAATAGCAAGGAGAGATAAGAAAACCTTCCTCAGTGATCAGTGCAAAGAAATAGAGGAAAACAATAGAATGGGAAAGACTAGAGATCTCTTCAAGAAAATTAGAGATACCAAAGGAACATTTCATGCAAAGATGGGCTCGATAAAGGACAGAAATGGTAGGGACCTAACAGAAGCAGAAGATATTAAGAAGAGATGGCAAGAATACACAGAAGAACTGTACAAAAAAGATCTTCACAAGCCAGATAATCACAATGGTGTGATCACTCACCTAGAACCAGACATCTTGGAATGTGAAGTCAAGTGGGCCTTAGGAAGCATCACTACGAACAAAGCTAGTGGAGGTGATGGAATTCCAGTTGAGCTATTTCAAATCCTAAAAGATGATACTGTGAAAGTGCTGCACTCAACATGCCAGCAAATTTGGGAAACTCAGCAGTGGCCACAGGACTGGAAAAGGTCAGTTTTCATTCCAATCCCAAAGAAACGCAATGCCAAAGAATGTTCAAACTACCACACAATTGCACTCATCTCACATGCTAGCAAAGTAATGCTAAAACTTCTCCAAGCTAGGCTTCAACAGTATGTGAACCGAGAACTTCCAGATGTTCAAGCTGGTTTTAGAAAAGGCAGAGGAACCAGAGATCAAATTGCCAGCATCTGTTGAATCATTGAAAAAGCAAGAGAATTCCAGAAAGACATCTATTTCTGCTTTATTAACTATGCCAAAGCCTTTGACTGTGTGGATCACAACAAACTGTGGAAAATTCTTAAAGAGATGGGAATACCAGACCACCTGGCCTGCCTCCTAAGACATTATATGCAGGTCAAGAAGCAACAGTTAGAACTAGACATGGAACAACAGACTGGTTCCAAATTGAGAAAGGAGTATGTCAAAGCTGTATATTGCCACCATGCTTATTTAACTTCTATGCAGAGTACATCATGCAACATGCCCAGCTGGATGAAGCACAAGCTGGAATCAAGATTGCTGGGAAAAAGATCAACAACCTCAGATATGCAGATGACATCACCCTTATGGTAGAAAGCAAAGAAGACTAAAGAGCCTCTTGAAGAAAGTGAAAGAAGAGAGTGGAAAAGCTGACTTAAAATTCAACATTCAAAAAATGAAGATCATGGCATCTGTCCCCATCACTTCATGGCAAATAGATGGGGAAACAATGGGAACAGTGAGAGACTTTATTTTCTTGGACTCCAAAATCACTGCAGATGGTGGCTGCAGCCATGAAATTAAAGGACACTTGCTCCTTGGAAGAAAAGCTATGACCCACCTAGACAGCATATTAAAAAGCAGAGAACATTACTTTACCAACAAAAGTCCATATAGTAAAGCTATGGTTTTTCAAGTAGTCATGTATGGATGTGAGAGTTGGACCATAAAGAAAGCTGAGTGCCAAAGAATTGATGCTTTTGAACTATGGTGTTGGAGAAGACTCTTGAGAGTCCCTTGGACTGCAAGGAGATCAAACCAGGAAACCCTAAAGGAAATGAGTCCTGAATATTCTTTGGAAGGACTGTAGCTGAAGCTGAAAGTCAATACTTTGGCCACCTGATGCAAAGAACTGACTCATTGGAAAAGACCCTGATGCTGGGAAAGATTGAAGGCAGGAGGAGAAGGGGATGACAGAGGATGAGATGGTTGGATGGCATCATCAACTTGATGAACATGAGTTTGAGCAAGCTCTGGGAGCTGGTGACGGATAGGGAATCCTGGTGTGCTACAGTCCTTGGGGTCAGACATGACTGAGAGACTGAAGGGACTGACCGACTATCTGCTAATCACAAGGATCCGATGTCATCATGAAGGGTTTTAGGGCCTTTCTAGACATGAGAAGATGCAAGGATGCAGATCATAAAATCTATTCCTGAAAGTATCCAGCTATCTAAAGACCTGTCCCACCAGATTCCCTGGATCACAGAGTGCCTCACTCCACCCTGAACTCCCTCAGGAGGTGTTGAAGGTCAATAGCTGCAGCAGCACAGGCTTCAGTCCCCACAGAGGCAGATGGCAAATGCCCTTGTTGTTCAGTCGTTGGTAATGCTCTTGGCAAGTGCCAATTTGTAGTTGACAAGAGTAATTTATCTAAGGTCAAGCAGTCATTTATAGACAAATCAAATCTAGAATCCAAGCCTCCCTGAGAAATCAAGTAGGGGCCTGTGGGGCTCCCAGGCACAGAGGCCTTTCTGTCCCGCATCTCTTGTAGGCAAGAGTCCAGCTTCCATGACCTTCTCTGGGTTCCAAAGGGCAGTTTTTCCAATACAGAAACCAGTATGTTTCCCTTTGTCTGGAAAAGCAATAAAGCTCTCCTTTTCCACTTCACTGAAAACTCTGCCTCTAGGATCTAATTCAGCATAGTGTACAGAGTCAGAGATTTAAGTAACACCTCATGCGAAGAGTTGACTCATTGGAATATACTCTGATGCTGGGAGGGTTTGGGGGCAGGAGGAAAAGGGGACAACAGAGGATGAGATGGCTGGATGGCATCACCGACTCGATGGACGAGTTTGAGTGAACTCCGGGAGTTGGTGATGGACAGGGAGGCCTGGCGTGCTACAATTCATGGGGTCGCAAAGAGTCGGACACGACTGAGTGACTGAACTGAACTGGTCAATAGTTTCTCCATCATACGAGACTGCTTAATGTTGTTAGGAAATGAAACAGAGCAGGATCCTGTGAAAGTGAAAGTGTTAGTTGCTCAGTTGTGTCTGACTCTGTGACCCCACGGATGTAGCCTGCCAGGCTCCTCTGTTCATGGGATTTGCCAGACAAGAATAGTGGAGTGGGTTTGCATTCCCTTCTCCAGGGGATATTCCTGACCCAGGAATCTGTCAACTACAAAATGGCACTTACCAAAGGCACTGCCAATGACTGAACAACAAAGGCATTTGCCATCTGCCTCTGAGAACATTGAACCCCATGCTGCTGCAGCTGTTGGCCTTCAACAACCCCTAAGGAAGTTCAAGGTGGAGTGAGGCGCTCTGGGCTCCAGGGAATCTGGTGGGACAGGTCTTTAGATAGTTGGATGCTTTTAGGAACAGATTTTATGGTCTCCATCCTTGTATCTCCTCATATCTAGAGAAGCACTAAATCCCTTCATGGTGACATCCGATCCTCATGACTAACAAAAAACCTTTTGTAAAATGAGTACTTTATGGCACTGAACTCCCCCTTCATCAGAACGTTACATATTGGCCTTGCCCCACTGCTGCTTTGGAGCAGTCTCTCAGAGCTCTCTGAGATGCTGCCTCTCAGGCAGTCCTCGTTTTGCCCCAAATAAAACTTAACTCGGAACTCTCAAGTTGTACATCTTTTTTGAAGTCAACAGTTATGGCGACCACAAAGGGACCCAGAGTGGATGTCCTTCCTTCAACTGGACTCCACAAGGAACCAGACCTTTGGTACCAGCAGCAGCCCCGTGTGCCCATCTACCTCCTTAGGGAGTGCAGGAAAATTTGGGTAAGTCTCACCTGGTCCTCGAATCTGCCGTATTGGTTGAGTTTCTGAGTTTTATTTGGCGGTGGAACAGGTTACCTGCTCCTTCCTGGTAGGAAAGATACTGGGTGAAATATCCAGGGTATACCCACTCATGGTCGAGACACCAAGTGGGGCTCGGTTGAAAGATACTGAGAAATTCCCACCCACTGAAAAGATAGTGGGTGGCAGGCTGGCTGAAAGATGCCAGGGGAATTACCCACCCAGTGGAAAGGTACTGGGTAGAGGGGCTCACTTGGAGAAAAAAATCAAGGAATACCCGGGGCTTGGCTGAAAGATGCTGAGGTGGCTCCATTGTAAGGGACTGGATGCTTTTGGCTGAGTGGTTAAGTAAGAGACTCTGACAGTTTTCCTCAATCTGACTGCCATTATAGAATTTGTCAGTATAAAAGTGAGGAAAATAAATGAGAGCTTTTCTCTGAAGAAAAGAGACAAGACTTCTCCTGGCTGGTTTTGGTTTTCTCAGGTGACTGAGAAATTTACAGGAGTAGTGGAGGCCTAGTCCTCTTACCGTGCAGTGGTCACATAGGGAAATCCACTCATTAATTAAAATACTTGCTCACCCGGGGGTCGCACATATGAACTTGCTATTCAGCTACCTGAGCAGCCACGGTGGTCTTAGATTGCTGGAGGCAGAATCCGAGACACGTAAGACGAGCTGAAATGACTCTGGGGTAACTCCTGGAGGAGTTAAGCTCACAAGCAGCACATGGGCCCACTACCCAAGTTCACTAGTGATTTTTTTCCCTGAAAAATTCAGCTTAGAATGGGAAACAGAATCTCTCACAAACAGAAACCTAGGGGTGTCAGAAAGTCAGCCTCTGACTAACACTCCAGCCAGATTCGTGTACAATACATATGGAGTTCATACTTGCAAATATCTAGTTAATTGGAGAAATTATACTAAAAGAGATCTCAACCTAAAATGGCCAAATTGGGGTTCTTTTGATATTTCAAAATTGATATTTTTGTGGGCACAAATAGAAAAGGCTGGCCGTGCTTACTTTGACTGGTATCTAGAAGCTTCTAAAAGAGGAAATAATAGAGTAACTTCTTCACAGAAAACAAACAAGAAATTGCTTGAAACTATTATCAGAGCTAAAAAAGGATGTTAGCACTGACTGCCAGGTCACAGGTCTAGTGAAACTGGGAAGTCACGTTCAGCACTTATGCCATTCAGCTTTTGATTTCTGGGCATCTCTTTGCCTTTTGTTTCAGAGTAGAGATGGTCTAGTTAAGGCTGGTGAAGTTCTGGTTTGGTTTGCTTTGAGCATGCAGCCATCTGGTACATACTGCTCGAGCTAATATGGGAATTGCTAACTCTAAGGTTCCACACTCTACCTGGGAATCCCTTGGAAAAACAAAATTTTTTTGGACTGGTCCATCTATAGCTCTGACAAGAAAAATGGCCTAAAAATATTAGATCTTTATTGACAATAGGATAGGAAAATGGACTAAAGTTCCCTTATGACCAGGACTTCCTCCTATAATCAACAGCCTGGGGCTGATCAAACTAAGACCAACACTTCTCCAGAGGGACAATCCCTGCTGAGACCAATCTGTCCTTGTTACAAGGGCCAATTTGAGAACTATCTGGTCTAAATTTTGGCGATAAAACTATGGTCACAGAAATATACTATTTTTGACAATGTGGTCACAATATTCTTTAGACTCCAGAGAAATCTAGAAGAAAAACATTCTCTTTGAGAATTCTTGCCCTGAAGAAATAACTCCTCCTATACCTTTAGACCAGAGCTCTCTGGATCCCTTAACTAGACCATCTCTAATTCCTGAAATCAAAAGAAAAAAACAGGGCGAACAAAGCCTTTTAAAATACCAACCTTTCTTTCTTTCTTTTTTTTTTTTTACAATTAGCATTTATAACTGATTTTGGAAAACAAAACTATGGGATCTCTTGTGTCTATTTGGATATAGGTATGTCTCTATGCAGATGACACTACCCTTATGGCAGAAAGTGAAGAGGAACTAAAAAGCCTCTTGAGGAAAGTGAAAGTGGAGAGTGAAAAAGTTGGCTTAAAGCTCAACATTCAGAAAACGAAGATCATGGCATCCAGTCCCATCACTTCATGGGAAATACATGGGGAAACAGTGGAAAGAGTGTCAGACTTTATTTTTTGGGGCTCCAAAATCACTACAGATGGTGACTGCAGCCATGAAATTAAAAGACGCTTACTCCTTGGAAGGAAAGTTATGACCAACCTAGACAGCATATTCAAAAGCAGAGACATTACTTTGCCAACAAAGGTTCGTCTAGTCCAGGCTATGGTTTTTCCTGTGGTCATGTATGGATGTGAGAGTTGGACTGTGAAGAAGGCTGAGCGCCAAAGAATTGATGCTTTTGAACTGTGGTGTTGGAGAAGACTCTTGAGAGTCCCTTGGACTGCAGGGAGATCCAAGCAGTCCATTCTGAAGGAGATCAGCCCTGGGATTTCTTTGGAAGGAATGATGCTAAAGCTGAAACTCCAGTACTTTGGCCACCTCATGCGAAGAGTTGACTCATTGGAAAAGACTCTGATGCTGGGAGGGATTGGGGGCAGGTGGAGAAGGGGACGACAGAGGATGAGATGGCTGGATGGCCTCACTGACTCGATGGACGTGAGTCTGAGTGAACTCTGGGAGTTGGTGATGGACAGGGAGGCCTGGCGTGTTGCAATTCATGGGGTCGCAAAGAGTCGGACACAATTGAGCGACTGATCTGATCTGATCTGAAAGGGATTGCCAATGACTGAGCAACAAAGGCATTTGCCATCTGCCTCTGCAGACATTGAACCCCATGCTGCCACACTGTTGACCTTCAACAACCCCTAAGGAAATTCAAGGTGGAGTGAAGCACTCTGTGCTCCAAGGAATCTGGTGGGACAGGTCTTTAGATAGTTGGATGCTTTTAGGAACAGATTTTATGATCTCCATTCTTGTATCTCCTCATATCTAGAGAAGCACTAAATCCCTTCATGGTGACATCAGACCCCTGTGACTAACAAAAAGCCTTTTGTAAAATGAGTACTTCATGGTAGTGAACTCCCCCTTCACCAGAACGTTATATATTGGCCTTCCCCACTACCGCTTTGGAGCAGTCTCTCAGAGCTCTCTGAGATGCTGCCTCCCGGCTGCAGTCCTCATTTTGCCCCAAATATAACTTAACTCGCAACTCTCAAGTCGTACAACTTTTTTTAGTCAACAAATCAAACACAGATCTCCCGCATTGCAGGCAGATTCTTTACTGTCTTAGCCACCACGGAAGCTGGGTCCTCTGGGACCCTCCTAAGTACAAAAATATGTTTGTGTCCTCCATATCTTATTTATAAGAAAAGCCTCCCTGAGTTCCAAAGGGCAGATTCAAGCCGTTACATTAGAGAAGTTAGGGAAAGCAGAAACAAAAGAAAAACAGTCAGGAAATAATAATGAAGCAACAAAACAGAATCTTAGTTTCTCCTCAAGGGATATAGATAACAATCTGATACAGATCTTTGAGTTGTTCTGTAGGAAATAAGGCTCCTCCCAGGTGGGAGATGGGAACTACATGCTGAGATTCCAGACTGGCTGGAACCAAAAGGCTGATGATTGAGATTCCTGTAATACCTCCCTGTTACTTCACATACCTGCAACCCTCACCCATCAGTCAGTTCAGTTCAGTTCAGTCGCTCAGTCCTGTCCGACTCTGCGACCCCATGGACTGCAGCATGCCAGGCTTCCCCATCCATCACCAACTCCCGGAGCTTACTCAAACTCATATCCATCGAGTCGGTGATGACATCCAACCATTTCATCTTCTGTCGTTCCTTTCTACTCCTGCTTTCAATCTTTCCCAGCATCAGGGTCTTTTCAAATGAGTCAGCTCTTCGCATCAGGGGGCCAAAGTATTGGAGAGTTTCAGTTTCAACATCAGTCCTTCCAATGAACACTCAGGACTGATCTCCTTTAGGATGGACTGGTTGGATCTCCTTGCAGTCCAAGAGACTCTCAGGAGTCTTCTCCAACACCGCAGTTCAAAAGCATCAATTCTTTGGTGCTCAGCTTTCCTTATAGTCCAATTCTCACATCCATACATGACTACTGGAAAAACTATAGTGAGGATATGTCTCCAGGCACACTTTTATGTGTATTTTTGGTTCTTTTGAAGCTTATTAATGTTCTATATAGTAAAAAATAAAGTTTAATAAAGAAAGATGGGAGAAAATCTAAATGCTGGAGAAGCTCCAGCAAAGATGGAGAAGGTCTATACAGTCAGGAAAAACAAGACTGGGAGCTGACTGTGGCTCAAATCATGAACCCCTTATTGCCAAATTCAGACTTAAATCAAAGAAAGTAGGGGAAACTGCTAGACCATTCAAGGATGACCTAAAACAAATCCCTTATGATTATACAGTGGAAGTAACAAATAGATTCAAGGGATTAGATCTGTTAGACAGAGTGCCTGAAGAACTATCCACGGAGGTGAGTGACATTGTACAGGAGACAGGGATCAAAACCATCCCCAATAAAAATGCAAAACGTCAAAATGATTGTCTGAGGAGGCCTTACAAATAGCTGTGAAAAGAAGAGAAGTGAAAGGCAAAGGAGAAAAGGAAAGATATACCCATTTGAATGCAGAGCTCCAAAGAATACAAGGAGAGCTAGGAAAGCCTTCCTAAGTGATCAATGCAAAGAAATAGAGGGAAACAATAGAATGGGAAAGACTAGAGATCTCGTCAAGAAAATTAGAGATACCAAGGGAACATTTCATGCAAAGATGGGCACAACAATGGACAGAAATAGTATGCACCTAACAGAAGCAGAAGATATTAAGAAGAGATGGCAAGAATACACAGAAGAACTGTACAAAAAAGATCTTCACAAGCCAGATAATCACAATGGTGCAATCACTCACCTAGGGCCAGACATCCTGGAATGTGAAGTCAAGTGGGCCTTAGGAAGCATCACTACGAACAAAGCTAGTGGAGGTGATGGAATTCCAGTTGAGCTATTTCAAATCCTAAAAGATGATGCTGTGAAAGTGCTGCACTCAACATGCCAGCAAATTTGGAACACTCAGCAGTGGCCACAGGACTGGAAAAGGTCAGTTTTCATTCCAATCCCAAAGAATGGCAATGCCAAAGAATGCTCAAACTACCGCACAATTGCACTCATCTCACACGCTAGTAAAGTAATGCTCAAAATTCTCCAAGCTAGGCTTTAATAGTATGTGAACTGAGAACTTCCAGATGTTCAAGCTGGATTTAGAAAAGGCAGAGGAACCAGAGATCAAATTGCCAGCATCTGTTGAATCATTGAAAAAGCAAGAGAATTCCAGAAAAACATCTATTTCTGCTTTATTGACTATGCCAAAGCCTTTGACTGTGTGAATCACAACAAACTGTGGAAAATTCTGAAAGAGATGGGAATACCAAGATCACCTGACCTGCTTCCTGAGAAATCTGTATGCAGGTCAAGAAGCAACTGTTAGAACTGGACATGGAGCAACAGACTGGTTCCAAATTGGGAAAGGTGCACCTCAAGGCTGCATATTGTCACCCTGCTTCTTTAACTTCTATGCAGAGTACATCATGAGAGATGCTGGACTGGGTGAAGCACAGTTAGAATCAAGATTGCTGGGAGAAATATCAATAACCTCAGATATGCAGATAACACCACACTTATGGCAGAAAGTGAAGAGGAACTAAAAGCCTCTTGATGAAAGTGAAAGAGGAGAGTGAAAAAGTTGGCTTAAAACTCAACGTTCAGAAAACTAAGATCATGGCCTCTGGTCCCAACACTTCATGGAAAATAGTTGGGGAAACAATGAAATCGGTGAGAGACTTTATTTTCTTGGACTCCAAAATCACTGCAGATGGTGACTGCAGCCATGAAATTAAAAGACACTTGCTCCTTGGAAGAAAAGTTATGACCAACCTAGACAGCATACTAAAATGCAGAGCACATTACTTTGCCAACAGAAGTGTGTCTAGTCAAGGCTATGGTTTTTCCAGTAGTCATGTATGGATGTGAAAGTTGGACTATAAAGAAAGCTGAGCACCAAAGAATTGATGCTTTTTAACTATTATGTTGGAAAAGACCGTTGAGAGCCCCTGAGACTGCAAGGAGAGCTAATGAGTCCATCCTAAAGGAAATCAGTCCTGAATATTCATTGGAAGGACAAATGCTGAAGCTGAAACTCTAATACTTTAGCCATCTGATGTGAAGAACTGACTCATTGGAAAAGACCCTGATGCTGGGAAAGATTGAAGGTGGGAGGAGAAGGGGACTACAGAGGATGAGATGGTTGGATGGCATCACCAACTCAATGAACAGGAATTTGAGTAAACTCTGTGCATTGATGATGGACAGGGAGGCCTGGCATGCTGCAGTCCATGGGCTTGCAACGAGTCAGACACAACTAAGCGACTGAACTGAACTGAATGCTAACAAGAACAAATATGTCCAAATATGCCTGCTAGTGTCTCTAAGTTCCAAGCCCACCCTTTTGTACTCTGCTTTGTGAGGTTGGAGCAAAGGTTCTGCAAACCACATTTCCAATTTGCCTGCTGCCTCTCTGTTGAGCTCCACCTAATAGACCCAAGAGAGGACTTGTTTGCCTCTCTGGTGGCAATACTGTGGGTCTCACTGCAGCCCCGTCTTCACCCTGGCAGCAGAGTTCCTTCTCATAGCAGCAGTGAAACACAGCTTACAGTTTTCCCAACACTTAAAAAACCAGCCTCATTACATCACTTTAGAGACGCCAGCACCAACCAGCAGGCACCCTCTTTTCAAGCTTTCAAGTTTCCAATCCTAAGGGCCCCTTCAAGGAAGTCACAGAAGCCAGCCCCAGCCAAGTGTCCCCTTTCCCTCAGAGGAGCTCTGAGTTTCAATTCCACAATTCCTTTCTAAGTTTCTGAGTTTTAAAAATATTGACATATGGACATTACCGTGTAAAGCACAGGAAGCTCAGCTTGGTGCTCTGTGATGACGTAGAGGAGTGGGATGGGGCAGCAGGGGGCGGGGGTAGGAGAGAGGTCCAAGAAGGAGGGGATATACGTATATACATATATACTCACTTCATTTTACAACAGAAACTAACACAACATTGTAAAGCCAATTTTAAAAATTCAACTTCCTCCTTTTATTCTCTCGGCAGTAGGGGTGGAAACTGCTTTCTATTGTTGCTACTATGAGAACCCAGAGTAGCAGTTCTCAGAGTGCGGTTCGTGGATCCCTGTGGAGGGTCCCTGAGGCCTTTCAGGGGATCCATGAGGTCGAAAATATTTTCAAAATAATCGGAAGACATTCTTCTCCTTTTTGTGTGTTGACGTTTTCGCTGTTGGTGCCTAAGGCATAGTGAGTAGGACTGTTGAGCCTTTATGAATAAAGGCAGTGCCACACTAGCAGTCATTGTGTTTTTTACCATTCTGTACTTTCAGGGGGGAAAATCCAGTTTTACTTAAGAATCACACGTGACAAAGCAGTAAAATTAGTAACTTTATTAAATCATGATTCTTATGTTCAGATCCTTTAGTTCACTACGAATTGGCACTTGCCAAGAGCAAACTGGCGCAGCAGGTCTTTAGACAGTTAGACATTTTCAGGAACTCATTTCATGATCTTGCATCTCTCCATATCTAGAAAAGCACTAAATCCCTTCATGGTGACATCAGCTCCTCACGACTAGCAGAAAACATTTTGTAAAGTAAGTATTGATTGCACTGAACTCCCCCCTTCACCAAAATCTTATCTACTGACCTTCCGCCCTGCCTCTTTGGAGCAGTCTCTTAGAGCTATCTGAGGTGCCGTCTGCTTGGCTGTAGTCCTCACGTTGCCCAAAATAAAACTTAACTAACAACTCTCACGTTGTGCATCTTTTTAGTCAACAACTTCAATATTCTTATGATAACTGAACCATTTGTGCTGTAGAGTAAAATGTGATGTTAGGACGGTCTCAAAGAATAGCACTTGCACAATTGTTTGAGTTAGCGGAACTAGCCGTATTTTTCATTGCACACCAATTTTACTTTCAGAAACAATGAACTGGCAAACTATGGCTACTCAGACTTGGACATCAATCAGACTTTTCTCAAAAATGAACAAAGTAAGCCTGTCACTTCAAGGAAAACAACGGACAGTTTTTGTTGCCAATGACAAAATATGAGCTTCCAAACTAAATTTTAAAATTTGGAATATATGCATCTGCCATTGGGAGCCTGATAGTTTCCAATACTTTAAAAATTCTTCAGATGAAATTCGTGGTGATATTAACAAATGGGAACTTTTTTGAATGATGTATAATGAAATATGGCAACATTTGAAATATCTGTATCATGAAGTCGACTGATATTTTCCAATGACTGATGCATGTGATTACTAAATGATGCATGAGGAAAAGATCCTTTCAAACTGCAAGACAAACCAATGGGTTTTAATATAACAGATTAACAAAATGTTTTTTAGATATAGTTTTAGATTCCACGACTTCCCTGGTGGCTCAGACGATAAAGCGTCTGTCTACAATGTGGGAGACCTGGGTTCAATCCCTGGGTCGGGAAGTTCCCTGGAGAAGGAAAATGCAACCCACTCCAGTACTTTTGCCTAGAAAATCCCATGGACGGAGGAGCCTGGTGTCCATGGGGTCGCAAAGAGTCGGATAGGACTGAGAGACTTCACTTTCACTTTCACTCTAGATTCCACATTGCAATCAATCTTTAAGAAACAACTATTTGTCTAGTTTTGCTGTCATATCAAAAAATATAATAATTATTATCTGAAAAGTCTATTAAAATATCCTCCCTTTTCTAACTACATATCTATATAGTTAGATATAGATTTTCTTCACATAGTTTGACCAAAACAACATATAATAGACTGAATGCAGAAACAGATACAAGTATCCAGCTGACTTCTATTAAGCCAGATATGAAAAAGATTTGCAAAAATGTTAAATAATGTCACTCTCCCCACTAAATTTTTATATAGTTGTTTTTCATGCTGCTGCTGCTACTGCTGCTAAGTCGCTTCAGTCGTGTCCAGCTCTGGGCAACCCCATAGACGGCAGCCCACCAGGCTCCCCCGTCCCTGGGATTCTCCAGGCAAGAACACTGGGGTGGGTTGCCATTTCCTTCTCCAATGCAGGAAAGTGAAAAGTGAAAGTGAAGTCACTCAGTCGTGTCTGACTCTTCGCGACCCCATGGACTGCAGCCTACCAGGCTCCTCCATCCATGGGATTTTCCAGGCAAGAGTACTGGAGTGGGTGCCATCACCAAAAATATGTTATTTCTGTTAACATGCAATGAGTTGGAAAGTGAAAGTGAAAATCCCTCAGTCATGTCCAATTCTTTGTGACCCCATGGACTGCAGCATGCCAAGCTTCCCTGTCCATCACCAACTCCCGGAGCCTACTCAAACTCATGTCCATTGAGTCGGTGATGCCATCCAACCACCTCATCCTCTGTCATCCCCTTCTCCTCCTGCCTTCAATTTTTCCCAGCATCAGGGTCTTTTCCATTGAGTCACTTTTCGCATCAGGTGGCCAGAATATTGGGAATTTCAGCTTCAGCATCAGTCCTTCCAAAGAATATTCAGGACTGATTTCCTTTAGGATTGCCTGGTTGGATCTCCTTGCAGTCCAGGGACTCTCAAGAGTCTTCTCCAATACTATAGGTCAAAAACATCAGTTCTTCAGCGCTCAGTTTTCTTTATAGTCCAACTCTTACATCCATACATGACTACTGGAAAAACCATAGCTTTGACTAGATGGAATTTTGTTGGCAAAGTGATGTCTCTGCTTTTTAATATGCTGTCTAGGTTGGTCATAGATTTTCTTCCAAGGAGTAGGTAGCCGTCCTCTTCTCCAGGGGATCTTCCCAACCCAGGGATCAAACCCAGGTCTCCTGCATTGCAGGCAGATTCTTTACCATTTGAGCCAGATGTTTTTATTTTCAACTTTATTGAGATATAATTGACATACATTGTAAGTTTAAGGGGTAGAATGCAATGATTTGATATACATATATCTTGCAAAATGATTACCACAATAAGGTTAATTAACACATCATCACCTCACATACTCAACATTGTGTGTGTGTGTGTGTGTGTGGTGAAAACTTTTAAGATCTACTTTCTTAGCAACTTTCAAGTATAGAAAACATCATTGTTAGCTGAAGTCACTACACTATACATTAGCCCTCCAGAACATATTCATCTTACAACTGGAAGTTTATACCCTATATCCATCTTTTCCCTACACATTTTCCCCACTTACCTTGCCTGTTATTTTTAAATTTTTTAAAAAAATAAATGTTGTAGAAAAGTTCTCAGTTTTATTTTCTAACATCGGTGATAAATGTGAATGTTGAATATGGAAGTTGCTTAGTAGTGTCTGACTCTTTGAGACCCCATGGACTATACAGCCCATGGAATTCTCCAGGCCAGGATACTGAAGTGGGATTCTTTACCTCCAACTGAGCTTACTGGTGATAAATACCACTGGCTTTAGCCAACATATGAGTTCCTTGGGGTCCTCAGTGAGTTTGTAAAACTATTTTAAAAACTCCTGAAACTAAAAAGTTTGAGAACTGCTGCCTTAAAGTTCTTTTAAAATCTGTTTAGGTACCTACTTATTAATACCTAATTAACAAATATTTATATTAAATTCTCTCTGTTAAAATAACTTTTGTGGTTTCTGCCTCCTGACTGGACCCTGACAGATATATAAATATATTTTAAAAGTATAACATAATCTTACTGAAGTGAGAGGGGAAAAATTAATCCAAAGAATTTTTGAGCACAACATTTTGATTATATACACTCAATCTAGTGAAAACAAAATCTTAAACATTTTCTTAGTTTATTTTCTATAGTATTATATCTTCTAGTCATACAGCAAAATTCTGAAACAACGGGCAAATGAGCATATATGTCAATGTTGTTGGGAGCCAGGAATCTTACCATGGAGAAGTGTTCTTACCATGGAGATACATTTATGGGATGCGCTGGATTGGACTTGAATGTGTTACATGAATTCATGACTTCTAAAATCCAAACACACATACTTCCACAACTGCCACCATTACCATTGCTGTCAAGATTCAAAACACTTTATCACCCCATAAAGTCCTTCTTGTGTTCCTTTGCAGTTATGTATATCCTGCATGGTTGAATTTCTTGAATCTGTGAGTCAAAATTAAACATTTTTTTCACCCATTACTTTTTCAAAAATATTTTCCACTTCTCTCCTTGTTTTATCATTTTTTAATTTATTAGTTATTTTACTTTCTCGGCTGTGTGGGGTCTTTGTTGCTGCTTGAGGGATTTCTCTGGTTGTGGTGTGTGGGCTTCTCATTGTGGTGGCCTCTCCACGGTGTGTGAGCGTACAGAGTAGCGCGTCACACGGGCTCTAGAGCGTGGGCTCAGTAGTTGTGACGCACAGGCTTAGTTGCCCCGAGGCACGTGAGCTCTTCCTGAATAAGGGCTCAAACCTGTGTCCCCTGCATTAGCAGGTGGATTCTTAACCGCTGGATCATCAGGGAAGTCCCTCCCCTTGTTTTGTTACTACCAACGTATGTAAGTCAGACTTTGTGATGTTTTTCCATAGGTCGTTGAAACTTCATTCATTTTTGTTCATTCTTTTTCCTTGGTGTGCTTCAGTTTGAATAGTTTCTATTGCTGTGTTTTTAATTTCACTAATATTTTTCCTTTGCGGTGTCTAATTTTTCATTTCAGATGTTGTGTTTTTTACTTCTAAAAGTTCCATTTGGTTTCTTTTTATAGTTTCTATTTCTCTCTTGGTTATGTTTTCCTTCAAATCCTTTAGCATACGTATAATGCTTTAAAAGGGTCTCACCTGCTAATGCCTCATATCTCTCATTTTTTGACTTCTCTCTCTCTTTTTTGTATGTCAAGTAACTGTGTTAAGAACTGCGGGACATTGTAAATGTTACACCATTGAGGGACCGATTTTTTTTTTTTCTTCCTTCAAAGAGTTTTGAATTTTGTTCTGGTAGTCAAAGTCTTTTACAGATCATTATGAGTTTGCAAGCTTTGTTGGGGCTGATCTTGAGTGACTTTTACTGCAGGGCTATTTGGGTCTCATTCCCAAGGTCTTGCTTTTCTAAGGTCTTTACTGAATATTCCAGATGTTCAGAGTGGTCTCTTTATTCTAGCTGATTAGAGCTCAGCAACTCCAACCATGTACAAGCTTCTGGAGGCGTTCAGTCTGCAGCTCCCCAGTACTTGTTCTTTCCCCCGTAGTTTCTTTTTTCCCAAAATCATGAAAACTATGCATGTGTCCTAGGATTCAGCCAAATCCTTTTAAGAACTCCGGCAAAGCTTTCTGCAGTTCTTCCTCTGAGTGGTGCTCTTCTTCCTGGTTCTCTGTCTGGCAAATTCCAACTGACTCAGCCTCCCCTGGTCTTTGTCTCCTCCACTCAGTAAGATTTGATTCCTACGTCCTGCTTGTTTCCATCCCTGCACTGTGGTCTGGAATGTGCTTCTAGGCAAAATGCAGAAGCAATCTAGGGATCACCTCATTTTGCTTCCATTCTCTCAGCAAATGTCTGAAATTTGTGAAAACAGTAGTTTCATACACTTTGTCTAGTTTTCTAAATGTTTACCATTGGAGAGCTGGTCCAATATTTGCCTGCTTGGTTTTTGACCAAGTGAATTGACAGGTACACTTTCTCTACTTCTAGGCAGTTCCACCTGCTCCTCTTTCTCCATATGCACATAAATGAAAATAAATGCTTAAAACCAAAGGTCCTGGATTTTAGTCCTTTGGAACCAGTCCGGCTGGTATGTGAGCCCTGTTCTATCTTAGCCCCATAAAAGAAATTCTCTGAGGATTACCATAGAGCTAATCATAAACTCTGGTGCTAAAGGATATACCCTTCAGACACTTCCAAAAGATCAGATGGCACCACTGTATTTTTTTAGCATCCATAAATAAAGTTTTATTGGCACATAACCTTGCTCATCCATTTACATATTTGTCTCTGGCTGATTTCATGCTACAACAGCAGAATTCAGTAGTTGCAACAGAGCTGTATATGGCCTGCACAACCTAAATTATTTACCATCTGATCCTTCATAGAAAAAGTTTGCTGATTCCTAATCTGGAGTATAGCTGGGGGCTAGCAGTCCATGGCATAAGATTGTACCAAATAACATGGGTCTGGATGATACCATCAAGAAAGCTAGTTAGACTTCAATAGGAGGGTCATGACCCAGGAGGAATTCAGAGCCTAAGGAGGGAGGACCAAGCAAAGACACCTGGGAAGGAATGATGGGGAGGAGAGCTCGGGCGGAGAGGGGGTGGGGCACAGAACAAGACAAAGTGTTCTGTATTTACAAAGTATTTTTTTTTATCAAAAAACACTTTTTTTTTTTTCATAAACAGGTATAAAATAGAATAGAAAAAGAAAGGTAAAAGATACACCAAAAGGTTAACAATAATTATCTTAGAGAAATGAAATTTTGAATGTTTTTTTCTTTTTGCTTTTCTAGAGTTTCTAAATTTTTAAATAATGAAAAGGGTGCATATGTTTGTGCACCCTCCCACATGATGATGTTTCCCTGTGTGTTTTTAAGGTCATGGGAGTAACTGATGTTGAGGATATTCAACCCTCCTGGGTGATGGCCAAGCTCTGCCCTTACTCAACAGAAGAAGAGGCCTATTGAATTCTCACACCCTTCTTACCCTCTTCTCCCCAAACAAAAGATTATTCGAAGAGTTTCCTTGTTCTCTAAGCAAATGACATCAACTCCAAAAAACCTTTTTCTCAGAAGGGTTTCCAGGACATTCTGATGAAGCTAGATCTCCTACAGGTGTGGAGTCCAGGACCCAGGAGAAAGAGGAGACACTGCCAGGCTCCTCTTGGGCATCGGCACGACCGTGCACTAGGTCCCTGGGCATTCTCTCAGCACAGCTGGGAGCTGTGCGCTGTGCCTGGGCATTGCCCTCAGCACAGCTAAGGGCAGAGGAGAGGACAGAGTTTCTGCCAGCTGGGCTCACAGGACCTGCACTCCAAGTCCTACATTCCCAAAGACAAAACAAGAAATCTGCTCCTCAAAACTCCAGGCCAGGAACTCTGGAGACATTAGCATATTCTGGCAAGCGGCCAGATGGCTAATAGATAGCAGGTAATTCAGGAAACAATTAGAAGCCTGCGCCCACACAGATCAGTTGCAAAAAATGACCTCTGTCATTCAGGATATGGCCCTGAAAGTAAAGAACCCTTTCTTCTTTCACTTTCGGGGGTTGGGGAAATGTCAGATCTCTCTCTCTTCTTTGATGCGGTGACAAGTTAAAAGTGCTGAGTCTCCAATAGGCACTTCTGCCCCGCTAAGCACAGGGTGGGGAGACCCAGCAGGTCCGCTCCCATGAGGCCTGGTGCCCAGGCGGAGGGACGCAATCCCTCCAGTGCCGGCCACAAGGTAGGAGGCCCTCACCAGCTTTCTTTTTCACCATTTACTGCCTGTGTCTCCAGTCTTCTGGCCCTCCTTGCCCACACTTCTGCCCTGACATGCTCCTTTCAGAGTCCATGCCTGGCTTTGGAGGGAGGTCTTTCTAGCCCTGTTTTTGCCTTCCCAAGTCAGTACATTGCACTCCCCCAGCTGGCCCCCTCCCTCTACATACATATACACACACATTTGTTTGATTTGGAGAGTCAGGGGAGGGAGCAAGATTCAGAAAGAAAAGCTTCTGTTTACTTATGAGGAATGCAAGTGAATTCACTGTCACAGATTTTATCTTTTGTGTATCATTTGTTTCATTATCATTTGATGTATCATTGTTGCTTTCAAAACTATTTTTTCTTCAGAACTTTATCCTTTTCTCCAGCAAGATGTACAGAATTTGAACGTAAACAGGAATGCAATGACAGATTGAGGCGTTCTCACTTTCTCTTAAGTAGATGGAAACCGCTAATAATTCTCTTCTTATATATTATGTAAAATCAGTCAGACTTTGCCTATACATTCGGCCCCTATTTTTCTCTCATAAAATCAACAGTAATAACAATAATATTAATAACAGTACCTATTGCAGTTTCAGCTTCAACATCAGTCCTTCCAATGAACACCCAGGACTGATTTCCTTTAGGATGGACTGGTTGGATCTCCTTGCAGTCCAAGGGACACTCAAGAGTCTTCTCCAGCACCACAGTTCAAAAGCATCAATTCTTTGCCACTCAGCTTTCTTTATAGTCCAACTCTCACATCCATACATGACTACTGGAAAAACCATAGCCTTGACTAGACAGACCTTTGTTGACAAAGTAATGTCTCTGCTTTTTACTATGCAGTCTAGACTGGTCATAACTTTCCTTCCAAGGAGTATGCGGCTTTTAATTTCATGGCTGCAGTCACCATCTGCAGTGATTTTGGAGCCCAGAAAAATAAAGTCAGCCACTGTTTCCCCATCTATTTCCCATGAAGTGATGGGACCAGATGCCATGATCTTACTTTTCTGAATGTTGAGCTTTAAGCCAACTTTTTCACTCTCCTCTTTCACTTTCATCAAGAGACTCTAGTTCTTCTTCACTTTCTGCCATAAGGGTGGTATCATCTGCATATCTGAGGTTATTGATATTTCTCCCGGCAATCTTGATTCCAGCTTGTGCTTCATCCAGCCCAGCGTTTCTCATGATGTATGCTGCATAGGAGTTAAATAAGCAGGGTGACAATATAAAGTCTTGATGTACTCCTTTTCCTGTTTGGAACCAGTCTGTTGTTCCATGTCCAGTTCTAACTGTTACTTCTTGACCTGCATACAGGTTTCTCAAGAGGCAGGTCAGGTGGTCTGGTATTCCCATCTCTTTCAGAATTTTCCACAGTTTGTTGTGATCCACATAGTCAAAGTCCTTGGCATAGTCAATAAAGCAGAAATAGATATTTTTCTGGAACTCTCTTGCTTTTTCGATGATCCAGCAAATGTTGGCAATTTGATCTCTGGTTCCTCTGCCTTTTCTAAAACCAGCTTGAACATCCGGAAGTGTTCACTGGAAGGACTGATGTTGAAGCTGAAACTCCAATATTTTGGCCACCTGATGGGAAGAGCTGACTCATTTGAAAAGACCCTAATGTTGGGAAAGATTGAAGGCAGGAGGAGAAGGGGACAACAGAGGATGAGAGGGTTAGATGGCATCACCGACTCAATGGACATGAGTCTGGGTAAACTCCAGGAGTTGGTGATAGACAGGGAGGCCTGGCGTGCTGAGGTTCATGGGGTCCCAAAGAGTCGGACACGACTGAGCGACTGAACTGAACTGAACAATGTTTTGAGCACTAAGATGTGCTGGACTGTGCTAAGTACTTGTATGCATTGCCTTATTTAACCCTTTCCACAGTCCTGTTTTATTATCCCCATTGTATAGATGAGAAAATAGAGGACTGCATGGAGACATTCAATAACTGTCCAGAGTTTTTTTTTGAAGATAGAGACAGCAAAGACTATGACATTCAAATCCCTGCCTGTCAGATTCCAAAGTCCTGCCCTCTGTCACCTACATCCTAACTCCTTTAAGGAAGCAGCAGGTGAGAGTCCTGGGCCCTGGGAATTGGGCTAAAAGGGATGGTAATCTGCAGAGGAGGGAGCTGAGAACCCATGACTGATGCCATAGCATCCAAAATTGTCCATCATGCTTGGAGTCTGGCCAGTGCTCCACACACATCATCTCATTTGACGCTGACTGTAGTCCCATGAGTCGGGCATTATTTTTCACCAACCTCTGCCACCCCATGCTACACATACGATTTAAACTGAGAGTCAGAGGAGAAGTGATTTGTTCAAGGCCACAAAGCTGATAAGTGGAGGTAGAATGTGGTTTTGAATTCTCAAACTTACACTTATCTTACTATACCCTCTGTCTTTCAGCAACCCTTGAGTTAGGCCTTTTAAAACAACATGAGGAATGGAGCCAGGCTCCTTGGCTCTTTGCTTCTTCAGTGGCCAACAGTTTGAAAACTATGCTGAGCAGATAAAAGTATGAGCTCTAGAATCAAATTCCCAGAGTCAGAATCCCAGCTCTTTCACTTACAACTTACATGACTTTGGCAAGTCTCTGCACTTCAGTTACCTCATCTAATAAGAAGAGCACCCACTTTGAAGGTCACTATGAATGAGGTATGTGAAAGGAGCTTAGGATCATGCTTGGCATGAAGAAAACTATCAATAAATGGAAGTTATTCTTGCTACTTAGCCATTTTGCTTAGCACCCAATAGCTGTATTGACAGAGAAATTTTCAGCTAATATACATTACATTTGCCTGCCAAAGGCAAGCCCTCCAGACTTCTCTGCCACGGTTTGAGTTCTTCCCAAGAGCAGACTCTGGGGCAAAGATTCAAGTTGCAAGTAGTTGATGGGGGTGGTGATTCCAGAAAGTTTTTTGAGAGAGTAGAGAAAGTGAGACAAGAAAGGAAACAAGTCAACAAAGGGAGTTAGTGAGCCGCTCACCACTGGTTGGGGGGAGGGGGGCTCTATCCGACTGGGCTCCCCTGAGGACCCAAGTACACAGACCCCAAGGGTAAAGGTTGCTCCTGGGGCATTCGGTCCCTGTCGACCTCAGGGCTAAGCATGCCCCAGGTGCCAGGGCATACCTGCAGGCAATAAGCAACAGAAAGCTGTTGTAAGTGAGAAACACATAGTAGATGACCCTGGAACAGGCCAGGAACATATGGGTGGGGCCGTACTTATCAGCTTTACTGTAATCACTCCGTTGCTAATACTCTTGGGGTATTTTTTTTTTCCCCTCAAATACATTTGCCAAACAATCCCTTTGTTTGCTCTGGATCTAATTTTGAAAAACAAAGTTTCCTCTTTGAACTACAAGTGCCTGCTTTGAACTGTCTTTAGAAATTCTAGATAATCAAGGCCCCCTTAAAGCTTCCATACTCATGACAGTCCAGCTCATGTCTGCACACTGTGCCTTCTAGTTTACAAAATACTTTTGCATATATGATCTCATTAATCCTCACAGTAAGCAGTGAGGTAGATGATAGTCCTCCGAAGCAATCCCAGAGTTGTCAATCCTCCTACCAGGGATTAGAAACAGGTTAGTGGTTTCAGCTGACACACAATTCTGAGACCCTGAGGCAAGCTTCATAGCATCTCTTCTCTACCTGAATAGTCCCCAGTGGACCTAAAAGGTCCACTCTCCTCAGGCTTGAAAACTTTTAAGAATATTGACGCTTTGAAAATAATAAGGCAACCCAGTTGTTCTATTCATTTTTCTGAGTACATATATAACAAGATGTTAGAAATTTTGAAGGCAGTAGAGCTCACATTCCAAGGAGAGGTTCAGACCATGGTTCAGGCTTTGGAAGAAAGGAAGCCAGAGAAAACCAGTTTACTATCGTACCCCTCGTTCATAGTGACAAAACAGCCAGGAGTTTGGAAATTAAAAAAGAGCGCTTCTGGGCAAAGTTTTTGCTGTATTGTGAGTCCAGTCCCATCCCTGGGGGAGAGAAGGCAATATAGGGGCCTTGTCACAAGCCGAGAAAAATGGGAATCAACTTGTCCACTGAGAGAACTTAATATGTGTCCCTCGAAGCTTAACGGACCCTGTGCACAGATACAGAAAATCTAAAGGACAAATGATGGGCTGACTATGGCTTTGATTGCAAAGTAGAGGGAAGGTCAAGAGGAGGAAGCTATGTCAGCTTGGGCTTCAAACCTAGCTTTCTGCACTCAGCCTTGTGATCTAGAGCTGGGACTCTGCAAATCAGATTTCACCTTTGCCAACTGGCTCCAAATTCGCTCTTCCAATGGGAGACCCTAGAGGGAGACAGCACGGCTGGAGGAGTAAGAAGGGGCTTGTTCCTTCCTGCCTGGGTTTCACAATCCTATCCATGTCAGCCTAGTCTCCCCTCTTCACCCTGGCAGTGAAGGTGAATCTTGTAGCAAAATTTGTATGCAGTTTTTATTCAGGATGTGTTTGCAGTTCCCCATTTCCCCATCACTTACAGCCTCATCACACTCCCCCCTCCCAGGAGACACCGGGTTCCCACACCCTACCCGCTCCCCCCCCTTCCAAACCACCTGGACCCCTCTGTAGCTCAGAGATTCCAGCTCAGCTGAGCGGAACCTCCTCCTCAACATCTGATTTCAGGTTTCTAAGTTTTAACAGCTCCCACCTCTCCCCACACCTGGTCTTAGGGGTGGGGGCTGCTCCTGCAGTTGCTGACTCTGATACCTTAGTGCACTCTTTGCCTTTTCTGTTACCTAGTTAACAACTTTACACTTAGTTCCAATCATTAGATGACCTCTCTGTTTAAATAACTGATATTTCTGTCTCTTTGCCAATCCCTGATACCCCTCTTAATGACAACTGGAGAACTTGAGTATCTCAGGGGACAGAGTTGGGTAGAGTCCACAAGGCCTCTGGGGAGAAATTCTGGGAAGATTTTCAGAGTAGTATCTCTTTTTGAATCATGGAGCTCTGTGAAAGGCTGATGAAAACAATGCATTTTTTTCTCTAGAAACTGTAAGTATCTGTCAACACACCCCCCACCTCCAACCCTCACACACAATCCTACACCCAGTTGTAGGGGTTGTGTGTGCTTGTGTGTGTGCGTGCTGAGTTACTTCAGTCGTGTCCGACTCTTTGCAACCCCATGGACTGTAGCCCACCAGGATCCTCTGTCCATGGGATTCTCCAGGCAAGAGTACTGGAGTGGGTTGCCATTTCCTCCTCCAGGGGATCTTCCAGACCCAGAGATGGAACCCGGATCTCCTGCATTGGTAGGCAGGGTCTTTACCACTAGCGCCCCCTTATAGGGGTTGTGTGTTCGTCACTCAGTTGTATCCGACTCTTTGCGACCCCATGTGGACCCCAGACCTCAGGTTCATAATTCCTGTGGTAGAATGCTGGCCAGGTTGAGTCTCTCTCATGGAGAAAATCCGGTTGGCTCTCAGAGGCTGTTGCCTCAGAAAAGTCGAACAAAAGGACCGTCAGTACTGGGTTGCCAAGGAGCTGTCCTAGATTTTCAAACTCCCTGAATTTGAGATAAATATCCCGACTGTGGACCTGCCAGCCATCCCGGATCTGTAGTTCTTTTGCATCTGAAGCTTTAAAACTGTATCTTTTTCAGTAGCAATTATATTACTTATGGGGGTTTAGCCAACAAGAATGAAGCATTCTGAGGCAGAGCCTTGTTTGGGGGCTGTGCTCCCTAGAGGCCCTGCCTGGCTGACCCAGCCAGCTGACCTGGCCAGGTCCCAGTAGCTCTGTACCCTTCAGTGGCCTGCTACTGCGGAGACCTCCTGGAGAGAAAGGCGAGTCGCCACCTCCTGGGCGGCTCTATTATTGCATGTCAAGTTTCCGGAAAGCAATTGTTGTTCAGTCACTCAGTCGTGTCAGACTCTCTGTGACCCCATGGACTGTAGCAGGTCAGGCTTCTCTGTCCTTCACTGTCTCCCAGAGTTTGCTCAAACTATGTCCACTGAGTTGGTGATGCCATCCAACCATCTCGTTCTCTGTCGCCGCTTCTCATTTTACCTTCAATTTTTCCCAGCATCAGGGTCTTTTCCAACGAGTTGCCTCTTGGTATCTGGCAGCCAAAGTATTGGAGCTTCAGCATCAGTCCTTCCAATGAATATTCATGGTTGGTTTCCTTTAAGATTGACTGGTTTGATCTTTTTGCTGTCCAAGAGACTCTCAAGAGTCCTTTCCAGCACCACAGTTCAAAAGCATTAATTCTTTGGCACTCAGCCTTAAAAAGCAATTGGTGGTGTTAAATTTCTAAGGACAACAACTTTCCTTTTACTGTGAGTTAGTTATCTGGGTATGTTTTATAGATAATTATGTCCTAGGCCATTAAAGGGGAGAACACAGAGACTGAGAAAAATTACTACCTTTGGGCCTCAGTTTTTCGTCTCTAAGACAAGGCTGGCTGTTATCTTAATGCTCAGAAGCCTGTCACTGGTTTTTCCTTTCTCCATTAAACTGCTTTGTTGAGCTTTCCACATTAGAAGGCAGTACCTCAGAGGGGAATAAAATTCTTCCCCACATCACTGACACAATTGGATAGCTACCACATACCCCTGCAAATCTGTCTTATGTATATTGCTTATTAGTTGAATGTTATCTTTTAAGTTATCTAGACATTGGTCAAGATATAGACTGATTTTTTTTCTCCATTGATTAAGAAAGTCTCTTTTGTTTTATACATTCATTCATTCATTCATTCTGCAAAATGACTCATACATGCACCACATTTTTAGTGAGTGACTACTATTTTCCAGGCATTAGAGATGCAGCCACAGACAGACACGAATCTCTCCTTGTGGAGATTCTCATCTCATGGAGAAGACGGACCACAAATACAACAAATGAAATATATAGTGTGTCAACTGAAAGGATGTGGGTTAAGAGCAGTTGTTCGTTTTGCTTTGTTTTTTTTAAGTAGGAGAAATTACAGTGTATTTGTCTGTTGATGGGAATGATCCTAATAAGGGATGATGATGATAGAGAGGAGAGGAAGGAGGGTTAGTGGCACAACGCCCTTGAGGAGGTGAGAGGGGATGGGGATCCAGGGCAGAAGTGGAAAGGATGTATCAAAAACTGATTGAGCCCCTGTCGGGTGTCAGAACCTGGACCTCGGGTGTCAGAACCTGGACTGGTGCTAGAAACAACAGCAAAGAAAACAGACTACCTGGAGAATTCATCCCAGCCTTCCTGGAGATTTCATTCCAATTAGGGCAACTAACAATAAAAAGGCAAACTAATGAATGGATCCATGGTACCCATGGAGTGGGATAAGTGCCATATGACATAAGCACAGTGGTCATGGAGGTCCCCTTTGAGATGTGAGAGTTAAGCTGAGTCCTAAAGCATGATAGGGGCGTCCCTGGTGGCTCGGTGGTAAAGAATCCTCCTGTAATGCGGGAGACATGGATTTGATCCCTGGGTCAGGAAGATACCCTAGAAAAGCAAATGCCAACCTAATCCCATATTCTTGCCTCGAGAATCCCATGTACAGAGGATCATGGTGGGCTACAGTCCATGGGGTCTCAAAGAGTCAGATACAACTTAGCGACTAAATAAAACAACAAAGCATCATAGGGCACTACCCACATGAAAAATCTGAGGGACGAGGATTCCACACCGAAAAAAGAACACGTACAAGAGCTCGAGAGGGAAAAGCTTGGCCATCTGTGCACTTGTAGGAGGTGAGGCCGCAGGAGGGTAATTATCAAGAATGAAGCCTGAGATCAGGTTACAGAGGTTGATTATTGATGGCTTTTTGTGAAAAGCCAATAAATTTTATGATCAAATTTATAGGTTACTCAAGGCTAGGAAGGAGAGATAACTGTTAAATGACATAATCAGAAATTAAAAAGAAAAGAAATTTCAATAGATGGCTTGTGACAAATTCCCGTGTCAGTTCTTGCACTGAGATTCCAAAAATCAAATGGAAAAAAATAGTAAACAGATCAAGTGCACCACTAGCTCCCGTACAAAAGGATTTGGGAGTCGCAGAGAGTAAAACAGAGACCTGAGTGCAAGCTCTCTGGGGAATGCAATCGAAGGAGGGGAAGTGAGGGAGAAGGAAATTGATGCAGGAAGAAAAAGGAACTAAGACAGAGCTGTGTCTGGAGGTGGCCATGCCTCCAGTCTTCGGCTTGTACTGTCCAAGAAGACCAGAGAGTCTCTGTCTAAAAGATGACTCAGCAACAACCAAAAGGGGGAAGTCGGGTGTCCGCAGCTTTCCACTGCCACCCAGACCACTGGACAAAGATTCTCCCCATGGACGTCTGCGGTCACCCATGTGTAGGTGCTAAGCACATTACCGTGTGGCCCCACCCACAATGTTACTCAGAGGCCTGAAGGCAGAAAGTGAGGCCATACAGAGTGGATCTGAGGTCAGCATGGTCAGCTGCACCTGTGGGAAATAGCTGGCACCCCACAGAACTGGACACAGCAGGAATAAGGGACAAGTGAGGCCCAAACCTTGGAAATGAGTCACAAGATTTGTGACATACACACACAAATGAGAAGGGACAATTCTCCTTTCACCATTTTGCAATTTTATCTCCATCTTTTTAGATTTTTCATGAATGTATGTGTCTAACTAAATCTCACTGGCAATGCTTTCAAGACATTTAGGCCCTTAGAGGTAAAAGGTTCCCCCAAAATACTGTCCCAAAAGCTATAATAATCCCTTTTTAAAATCTCCCTAATTCAACAAAGGGATCTTTATTAAGTATTATCTAAGTCTTCTAAGTCTTTATAAAATGCTGCACTTACGTAAACTCCTTATTTCTGCTAATCCAAGGGCTATTGGGGTGGCGAGTACTGTGTTGGGGATACTATTTATCCCAAGTCAACCAAAGGCTTCAGATTTAAATTTTTGATTCATCTCCAAATGAGGTTACACATACAGTCTCAGAGCTACTCCGCAGCAACGCTGAAAGATGATGATGTTCATCACACAACTGAAACACATTGTCCCATTATCTAACTCAGACTGCCAATCATACATTATAAATTCATATATTTTAAAAGCCCTATAATTATCTTGTGAATAACTCAGTGCCTTTGGTGCTAAATTATACCAATTTATTAAATGAAAGTTTCTTTTTAAAAAAATCACAATTCTTGTGATTGTTTTGACATTTCTTCTTTTTTTTAATATACCTGAAAAAAAATGAAAGTGGCCCATGTCTTTCTTGTTCTCTAAGAGATCTTGCCTAATCCTCACCCAACTAGCTGAAAGTATTGCTGATGGAAGTTCCATTTTTCTCCCATTCCAAGGGCTTGTTAGTCCTACCACATTTGTCTGCACAGGAAAAAGCAAAGGAGAACTAGTTAGAGGGTGAGTGAGGAACCGTGCTCCTTTCCCCACCTCTGGAGGTTCTGTGAATACCACCCAAGGCTCTCTGGTATTGCACTGGAGATTGGTTTCTTTTTCATCTCCTGAAAGGTTAGGAGCCCTTTATGTAACTATTTCTGTGGAAGGCCACTGCTCCTGGATATGCCTCTGTTGGATCCCCAAAGGGTTGTCTTCTCTTAGAGTTTCTTCAACCTATTCATTCTCCAGGCTGCTTCAAGTTCACACCTTGACGCTGCACACTCTCCTCATGGCACCCCTGCTCCATCTCTAATGGTGCCTTTCAGGAGGGCTTGCAGAAGTTGGGGGTCACTTATCTCTGCCCTCCAAGCCCTAAACTGGCTGGTTGCTGGCTGTGTTATGCCACTGTCCACCTCCTCAGTGGGCTCCTGGGCTTCCTCTCCTTGCCCTTTGGGTTCTAAGTAAGGGCCTCACATAGTTAAAAAGGACAGCATGAGCTTGCAGAAATATCTACCATATATAGAATAATCACCATGATATTTGGGCCAAAGTGCCTCTCCTTAAAGAAGCAGAGACTTGGGCCAGACTTCAGTTTGTCCTTGCTAATATGACTGGTTGTCCCTAGCCTATGTGTACCTGGCCTTGTGTTGTTGTTGCTTAGCAGCTGAGTCATGTTCAATTCCTTTGTGACTCCATGAACTGTAGCCCACCAGGCTCCTCTGCTTATGGGATTTCCCAAGTAAGAATACTGGAGTGGCCTATGGGATTTCCTGGGTAAGAATGCTGGAATGAGTTGCCATTTCCTTCTCCAGGGGATCTTTCCAACCCAGGGGTTGAACACGCATCTCCTTTGTTGGCAGGTGGATTCTTTACCACTTAGCCACCAGGAAAGCCACTTATTTCTGATGTATGTGCTCCCCATTTGGCTTTCATTTCTTTTAACAATCCAGAAGCCTCTCTCTCTTCACCTAGCCATGTATCTCCATGTTAATCTTCCCTCTAAGCCTAACCCTAGGGGTTAGAGAATAAAACAGGGATGAGAGGAACGGAAATGGTTCCAATAATCTGCTTTCCAGGAGACTGTTGAAAAACAAGATTCAAAAAAATGATGTGGAGGTGCAGGGGAGTCTTCCCAGTCCTAAAGGAAAGCCACAAGAAATGCAAGACGAGGCTCATTCCCCAGCCTCCCAGCATAGACCACACTCTGTCTCTGCTGTCAGGCTCGACTGGGACTTAACTTATTAACACCTATTTGGCCACCTCTCTGGAACTTCTCTTCCAGCCCAAAGAAGCTAGAAATTACACCAAAACATGGACCCAGAACAGTGGCAACTTCTTCCATTCCAGTCATTCACAGAAGCCCAGCCTGGCCAGTGGCACCATTCCTACCCGGTAGGGCTCCTCACTGGTGAGGCTCAAGCATCCTGAGAAATTCACAGAGATCCAGAGCAGAGCCCCACAGTGTGTCTGGGGTCCAGGGACTGAGCATGACTTGATGAAAAGGAATGGGGGTGGGAGGGGAGAGAGAGCACAGAAACTTCAATCTAGGCAGAGAAGAAAGTCTGTAGCCTCAACAAGTTTCGATCATTCTCCTAAGGTCCGTGGAGCGTGCACTCTATTAAGTTTCTACTTCTGAGACACATGCACCTTGTTGGGGAAATGCAACAAAGCCACAGAAGAGATTAACAGGAGTCAACCCCTGTTGATGCCCTTGTTCAGCCCCCGTTCGTGCCATTGGAGAGGCACAGGCAATAGGGAAAGAGGGAGCCTGACGGTCAGAGCTGTGAGGAGAGCGTTCATGAGGATGGGAGTTCGAATGGGCTCTGGACGGGAGGGGCAGCTGGCCAGGAGGATATTCTGAGTCCAAGAAAATAAAGAAATAATTTCATGAAAGTTCTTTCCACTGGATGAAAGCAAGCTCAAACTTTGAATATCATTCCCTATGTGCTTTCCCGGGCTTTCCAGGTGGCTCTAGAGGAAAAGAAGTAAGATGAAGTGAAAGCTACTCAGTCGTGTCTGACTCTTTGCAACCCCATGGACTATACAGACCATGGAGTTCTCCAGGTCAGAATACTGGAGTGGGTAGCCTTCCTCTTCTCCAGGGGATCTTCCCAAACCAGGGATCAAACCCAGATCTCCTGCATTGCAGGTGATTCTTTACCAGCTGAGCCACAAGGGAAGCCCAAGAATATAGGAGTAGGTAGCCTCTCCCTCCTCCAACAGATCTTCTCAACCCAGGAATCAAACCAGGGTCTCCTGCATTGCAGGCAGATTCTTTACCAACTTAGCTGTTAGGGAAGACAATGGTAAAGAACCTGCCTGCCAATGCAGAAAACATAGGAAATGCAGGTTTGATCCCTGGGTCTGGAAGATCCCCTGGAGAAGGGAATAGCAACCCACTCCAGTATTCTTGCCTGGAGAATCTCATGGACAAAGAAGCCTGGTAGGCTATAGTCCATGGGGTTACAAAGAGTCGGACATGACTGAAGTGACTTTACACACACACACACACATACACACACGCTTTCCCTCCGGACAGAGACAGAATCTCTTCTTACCCTTTATCCATTCCTCCAAGTACTCTACAAGGAATCAAAGCACTCAGGAGCCTGGTGGTAATAGAATACTATTACTACCAGCACTGACAGTAATACTATTGGTCATGATTTTCATTTGCTGAATGTCTTCTCTGCTCCAGGCGCTGTGTTCAATGCTTTACAAACATTAGTCTCATTTAATCTTTACAACCACTTTACCGTGTTAGTACTATTATTATCCCCCTTTTATAGTCAAGAAAACTAAAACTTGTAAATGTTCAATTATTTGTCCATATGAATAATAACTGGTAAAATCCCAGGCTGGAACCAAAACTTTAACTTCAGAGCTCTAACATCTAACTACTGTGCACATTATCCCACAGTCCTTAAGTATTTCTTTGCCCAATTAGACAATGGAAGCCACATTTCTACAAGATGGATTTACCCATCTGTTCTTCTTGAATTAGGGAGGCCCAGTTCAAGTCTTATCATCTCTCTGAGACCTCTCCCAACCCCTCAAGGCCTCACAGATTACCCTTTACCTGAAATCTCATAGCACTTAGAACGTGTGTCACTGATAGTATTTCATCATCCAAGGTCTCAGGTCATTATCTCATTCAAGTGGCAACAGCTTGTCTCTCCAACAAGGCTGCAAATAACCTCAGGTAAGGACATGCCTTACTTCTCAAGCTGATAGAAACACTTGGTAAATTGGATGAATAACTCCTCCTCCAGGTCCTTCCTGTTGGCACAAGGGCAAGCCTGCAGCACGCCCTCCAAAGGGCCCTGCTCCAGACTTCAAGGTAGGGGTGCTGGCCCCTGAGGTATCTTGGCTGGCTGCCCTCCTCCCTACACCTCTCCTTCCTTGCCCTCATCAATATCTTCACTCACTGCCCATTGTCACCTGGCAAACAGAAGTCTGACAGCCCTCTGCCACCTTCCTGATGGACTGTCTAGCTCTTTTCTATCCAGAGAGGTCACGGCAGCCTATTCCCTGGCCCTCCCCCGGGACTCCCACCTGGGCAAGAAGTGGCTCCCAGCGGTGCTGCCCTGGAATGTCGCTGAGTAGCATCTGCGTCCCCACCCCCTCGGTACTTTCTCCGTAAAATGCCATCTCTGAGGAGGAATCAATCCATGCTGTAATCATTGTCAAGGGGGGCCTGGGAGCTGATTGATGGGTCTAGTTGTTTTATTATTAGCCAGTGTAAGTTAAGTAAGTCAATCAATAAACTTTATAGGTCTCCCCAGATGGCTCTAGGGGTGAAACCCAGCTGCTCTCCCCTCAATAGATTCAGACCCTTGCCTAAATAAAAAGCAATACTCACCTAGAGAAGCAGTTTGATTTCCTTTCAAGAGAATCTCTTAGTGCCCTTGAGCCTGTCCTGATTTAAATCAATAACCTTAACAGCTTCCAAGAAGAAATCAGTTGCCTTTGGAGCGTCTCTGTGCACCACCCACTCTCCCCAGCACATGACAATGTAAGATTCCTGGACTGAACCAGGCAGAGTGGTGAGCACTAAGACCTCTGCCTGTCCTGATCCTGGGCACCAGGTCCTCCTCCCAGCCCTGCAGGCCAGACCTCTCCCCTCCATTCACTATTCTCTTCTCCTGTCCCACTGTCCCAGACCTCTCCCCATCCAAGACCCACCCCCCATAAACCCACCCTGCTCTGCATCCCTGGGCTCCAAGACCCTGCATGAACAGGCTGATTCCCAAGGGGCTGGTCCTCTTTGTCATTTTCATGGGGATGTGATAACCCCTCCATGTGGCACTTTTGTGTCCTTACACGTGTATCTAGGAAGCGGAGTGAAGACGGCAGTGGTGGTAACAGATGCAATGGTAGGACCACAGTGGAGTGACTGCTGCGCTAAGACTTTCAGGTCTTGGGTGGGGGAGTCTATCTCAGAGAAAGGCAGCATCTCTGTCCACCTAGGGCCCCGCCTGGCCCTGTCTGCCAGGACTGGTTTAGGGGTCAGCCTCATTGCCTTAACTGTGTCCCTTCATCAGACTGGTGAGTCTCCACTTGCCCATCCTGCAGGGACAACACACTGGAGCCAGCAGGGAAATGGTCTGTCTACCGGCCAGGAGGCAGCAGGAAAGTAAAGGGCCCTCCATACCTCTACCCACCGTCAGGGTACTATGTCTGTGAAAGCCCCCAAGCTGCCCATCTGGAATGGTGGCTAGAAGTTTTCATTCTTAAGTGGGAAGAAGACCCACCACTCCTCAGCCATAGGATCAAACTTTTAAATACTGGGATTTCCATGGATGCTCCAAAGCCCTTTCCGTGCTACCAAGACAGATTCTTTAATCAGGCCATTAAATAGTCAAGATCGGGTTGTGTTAAAACCATCCCTATGTTGGAAAAAGCTTTAAATATTAATAAAATGTTGAATCTTTGTCCTGAAGAGATGCAAGAGTTCCTGCAGCCCAGAGGTCATCTCCACCTGAGAGACTAAGCAGACCTCAGAGCAATGGTGTGTTAACATTGTGGGCAGATCATTTCTAACAACCTCCTATTCCACGTGACAACTTTGAGCAACAATCGGGAAATGAAACAAATGATAATAATGGCCAGAAAAGATTTGTCAGAGATTCATAAAGATCCCACTTCACAACCAGTTTCAGAAGTTATAATGCTGTCCATCTATTTGTTTGTTTAGAATCTACTTTAGCTGCTTTCCAATGGTCTCCACAGTCAAAAAATTCAGCTAAAATATCTTCATCAGAAAACTCACCATAAATTGCTGTTATAGTTGCTAAACTTCTGAAGGTTTTCTTCTGTAAAAAATTCATAGGAAAAGGCTGAGTGACAGTTAATATTGGAACTATTCACTATGTTGCTTTAGAACAAGCATCCAGCTCTCGATGAAAACAATCAAGGCACTTAGACATTGCTCTTTTGAGTTCTTCTAACATAGTCACATGGACAGCAAGATGGAACTATCTTGTATTCTGTTTCATCATGTTCATAATCATTTGCTACCATTGTTTATTTTGACTCTATTGTTTAAACACAGAAATATGTAATTCCACAGAGTTTGGAACTAAAGTGTTTTCAAATCATTAGATACTTATTCTGGAAACAAATACTTGTAGGTGATTCCATGTGAGTTAGGGGTTAATTCTCAGATTAATGTCCATGTAGAGCACAATATTCATCAATAGATAAGTTATATAAATGTGTTAATTTGAAGCATACAGCTATAGATAGACAGAGATATATTTAAAACTCAACAACAACTGAAGCAATTATTTAGAACTTAGACCAACAGAAGTTTTTTTTTCAAGGAGGATATTTTTATCACTAACATTGTTCAGGATTGCCAACACATGTTGATAATAGAAAGCAGACTGAATTTGTTTGTTTTATTATTGTTTAAAGTGTGCTACAAGGTATCCCTTATTGCCTACACATGGGATGGATGGATCCCGCTGTCTGCTCCACCCCAGTGCCCCACTGCTCAGATGAGTGCCAGGGGTAATTGCAGCCCCTGACCATTAGCAGATCAACCTATGAATCTTGCCTCCAAAATCTTACAAGGAAAGGATGGGTGAGAGAACTCACAAAGTAGAGGCCTACAACCAGGTTATAAACCTGTTTTCCCCCAGTCTATAATGTTAAAAACAAACAAACAAACATAAAAACAAAACCTAAGGTCTCTCTGGTCAAAGATATGCTTTTTCCAATAGTCATTTGCAGATATGAGAGTTGGACCATAAGGAAGGCTGAGTGCTGAAAAATTGATACTTTCAAATTGTGGTGCTGGAGAAGACTCTTGAGAGTCCCTTGGTCAGCAAGGAGAGCAAAGCAGTCAATTCTAAAGGAAACCAACCCAGAATATTCATTGAACGGACTGATGCTGAAGCTGAAGTCCCAATACTTCGGCCACCTGATGCGAAAAGCCAACTCACTGAAAAAGACCCTAATGCTGGGAAGGATTGAAGGCAGGAGGAAAGGGGTGACAGAGGATGAGACGGTTGAATGGCATCATCAACACACAGGACACGAGTTTGAGAAAACTCCAGGAGACAGTGAAGGACAGGGAAGCCTGGTGCACTGCAGTCTGTGGGGTCGCAAAGACTCAAACACAACAACAGCAATGTTAAAGGAAAAAAGACTCCCAACAGAGTTAGTTAGTCAAAGTCGCTTAGTTATGTCTGACTCTTTACCACCCCATGGACTATACAGTCCATGGAATTCTCCAGGCCGGAGTACTGAAGTGGGTAGACTTTCCCTTCTCCAGGCAATCTTCCCAACCCAGGGATCAAACCCAGGTCTCCTGCAAGAGGGCTTCCCTGGTGGCTCAACAGGTAAAGAATCCTCCTACAATGCAGGAGACCTGGGTTCGATCTCTGTGTTGGGAAGATCCCCTGGAGAAGGGAAAGGCTACCCATTCCAGTATTCTGGCCTGGAAAAGTCCATGGACTATCCATGGGGTCTCCAAGAACCAGACAAGACTGAGCAGCTTTCACTTTCACAAACAGTACTTCAATGTCTTCTAGTAGAGCATGTGCTTACAATTGGTCAGAGTCCCTACCACGCCCCGTTTTATACCCTGTCTAATTTGCCCACATAAAGTCATCTGCCCGGCCCTTGTATTCCATGACTGTTTCTAGAGCTGTCCCAATAGTAACCAAAATGTTTTCCAGTTAGTTTTATAAGATTTTCTCTGTCCTTCTTCACCCTCATTGATCATAGCTCATGGGCCTCTTCTTAACCCTTTAGCTCCACACTTCAGAGTTCCTCTTTCCTCTTGTTTAAACCTGGTGGTTTTCTTCCCTTACACCTCATTTCACGACTGCCACTCTGCTTCAGGAGGAAGGCACTTAGGCAGCCACTAAGTGTCCCTTCTTGAGCATGAGTCAGGCAACTGCCTCCGTGTGAGTGGGAACCTTGGTCTTCAGCTTCATCTGCGACACTCAGAGAAGCCAACGATGCATGGTGAGCACACACTCAGCCTCCCCAGAGTCCAGCAAAGGGCTGTCTCCCCTGGTTGGAAGGCGGGGAAACGGGAAAACCACTTCCAAGCCCTGAATATACATGCCGAGTCCCATCCATGGTTGATTTAACTGAGTACCATGCAAAACACATTCCTGGCCAAACTATTCCCCACCGACTTGAACGATTAATTTCAGCTGGTGGTGTGCTGGAGATTTGTTGTTGTTCAGTTGCCAAGTCGTGCCCAACTCATTGTGACCCCATGAACTGCAGCACACCAGGGTTCCCTATCCACCACCATCTCTTGAAGTTCACCCGACTTCATGTCCATTGAATCTGTTATGCCATCCAACCATCACATCCTCTGTCGCTCTCTTCTTTGTGGAAGGTGCTAGAGCTGGCCTGTGCCAGTTCCTGAGAAGCTATTGCTAAGCACTCTGGAATTTTACCAGCAAGTAGGTACCTTGAAATCAGCCCAGACAGAAGTACTTACACACAGGAAATTGGCAAATGTTGACCAGCAAATCACTGCTTTTAGCCCAACCCAACCTTTCCCTTGCACTCAGAGAAGGACTAGAAACTCTCAGCTCTGTTTGGTTTATTTCCCTGACTGATGCTTTAAGAGAGACTGTAGAGTACAGTTAAGAGGTGAGACACACCACCTGGGTTCAAGTCCACCTCCCACCTGTGTGACCCTGAGCACCGTGGGATCTCTGTGCTTCACTGTTCCCGTCTCCAGGGTCAAAGTAGTACTAGCACCTTCTTACAAGACTTCCATGGGCTTAAACAAGTCAATACATGTAAAGTACCCAGAGCAGTGCTGGCGCATAAAAGGCACTCCACAAACATTAGCTATTATTCTCAAACTGAAATACCCTTTAGTTCTCTTATTTCGGCTGTGTAGGTAGAAGATGCAAATATCTAGTAACCAGTTTAAGCCCTGCACAGCTTGCTGAATATAAATATCACTAATACATCACTCTTTCAGATAGGTGTATATCAAATCAACTTCTGTCCTCTTCCTGTCAAAATAAAAATAGCAATGACACATGGTTAAAAAGCCTATTAATAAATTACTCTAAAATATGGGTATTGGTTTTACATCTCAATACCAGAATTAGAAAAGTCTCCTCTCTGTTTTTTTTTTTAATTCCGCTTTTTTTAATGTCATTTTTTAAGATGCACTGTATTTTTCACATGTGAATAGTTATGGAATCAAGATAGGTGTTTGAACTGTTGTGTACCTATGATGTGACCATGTTTCTTTCCCCCTCAATAAAAGCAGTTATTAAAGTGATGATGGATCTTATAATCAGTGGTGTCTGAGAATCTGGGAAATGCAGTAATAATAGTCAATGGCAAAGTTAGGACAGGACCCAGAGCTCTGGCCTCCATGTCTTAGCGTCATGTTCCCAATGACACAGTGTTCCAGGGATGAGGTTTGTCATGTGTGTGGCTGTGGAGGCCACTTGTCCCTACCCTTAGGCTGTTGTTGGTGGGGGCTTGGCCCTAGCTGGGACTTTTCTAAGTGTGCAAAGATTCATCCTCATTCTTCAATTAAAAACATCGTGCACCCTCCCAGGGGCTGGGTTCTGACTGCCAGCGAGGAACAGACTAAGACAACATGAAAGCAAAGAGGAAGTAGGAACAAGGCTTCAGAATAAGGGGCAAGCCCAGCTGCACCTGGCAGAAAACACACACACACACACACACACACACACACGCACGCACACACAGCACAGGTGTCCGGTTCTGAGTCACCCCCTTCCTGATTTCACATGCTTGGTCTGCACGCCACACTTTCTCTGTAATTTCAGTTTCATCCACCTGGTTTCCTCCCCAGGCAGCTTGTGGAGTTTAAGAAGAAGAAATCAACAGTCAACTCCAAGGGCCATGAGAGTCATTCTGGCTGTGGCGAATCTCACATCACTCCACCCCAGCCCACCCACCACTGCCCCTTCCCAGTCAGCTCTGGTGGCATGAACAGCCATAACATTCACCACTCAGCACTCCTCTTACAGGGAGTAGGCCCGGCTGGAGGCCCCAGCTGCTCATCCCCCGAATCTACGCCCACACTCACTCTGAGACCATACTCCCCAGGCCTACTCCCAGCTGATGCTGAGTATGGAGGTGGGGGTGCTCCCCCCAGGTCCCCAGAAGTCCTCCAATGGGCATCTTTGGCTCGAGGACTCCCGTCCACCTGCCTGAACCTTCAGAGCTGCAGTACTGAGACTCTTCCTACCTGTACAGTAAAAAATCTAACCCCAAAGAGGTCTGGCCTTTGCCCTTGGCTCCCAGGAGATAATCTCCATTTGCCTGGGGCCTTGAGTAACAGTGTGACTTACAGTGAGGGCAGGCCACAGAGAGAGCCATAGTATGATTTAGGGCGGGGCTTCGGGTCATGCAATACCGGTCGACCTGACGACTGAGAACAACTACGTGGACAATCAGTCAGTCATGCCTACGTGTTGGAGCCCCAGTAAAACCTCTGGATACCAGAGTTTCCCTGGTTTGTAATACTTCATGCAAATTGTTACACATCAATGCAAGGACAGTAGCACACCCTGGCTCCACGGGGAGAAGACCATGGACGTTCAGAGTCTGGTACTGCCCTGGACTGCATTCTAATGTACTTGTTCCCTTGCTGACTTTACTCTGTGTCCTTTCCCCATAATAAACTGTAAACACCAGTATGATAGCTTTCAGTGAGCTGCATGAATCCTTCTAGCACATTATTGAAATGTGAGGGTGGTCTTGGGAGCATTTGGCATCTGAAATGAGAGCAGTCTTGTGGCCACTGTTTCCTCTGAACGTCACTGTTGCCCTAAGTCTTTTTACTGCCCATCCCTTTCCTTCCCAGGGGCCAGATCTGCATTGGAGCTCAAGTTCACCTCCTCCCTGGGCTTGCACTCAGGCATTTCCCCACCAGAATCTCTTCTGTGTTCCATCCCATCTTGATAGCTCTTTATCAGGGGACCTGAATGAACATAGGTGGCCTGTGAACCACCAGGACTAGAAATGCCGAATCCTGAACCCTATCTCAGGCTTGCTGAGCCACACTCTCAGAGGCAGGGCTGGCAGGGCCACCTGGGGGTGAGCTGCCCACATGAGCCAGGGGCCACTGGCCTGGAAGAAGGCCACTTCCTGACGGCTGCTGCTGTGAAGACTCAGAGAAAATCTACCACCTGTGGGAAGTGAGCTTCTGACACACCAGCAGGCTGCGGCCCTCGGTGTAACACTAAGTTCTCAGCAGCAGGTAGGATGAGTCCTGTGGTAACCCCAGGGGTGGGGTGAGTGCAATGGGTGTAGGAGCCGGCCCCACATGTTAGGCCCCTCCACTCCTTATCTGACACATCAGCCCATCACCCTCACACTCAGCCTGCTCTTCAGGAACCCACACTTCAGAACATCTCCCTGCAGCACCTGCCACCACATCCTTTTCCACCAAGATTCTGGGGCCCCAGCTCCTCTCTAGGGCTTCTTGTAGGCCTGCATCATAAAAACTCAATCAAATAACAAACTCAGGCCACTTCCTCTTTGCATTTCCTCATACAGATCTCCATTTTTCACAACACTTCCATTTATTCCACAAATATTATAGAACACTTAGTTCATAGCAAATACCTACTAGAATAAAAGAGCCATAACCCTCAAGTGGAATCAGCCCAGATACAAGGGACCAAAGAACCACAGATCTTGAGACTACAAGGTATTAGATCTCATAACAAGAATAATAAGGTGGTCAGATTAGTCACCTAGATATTGTCCTAGAAATAAACTACCGTGAAATCCAATACATGAATGCGCTGCTAACGTGATTAAGGTGTCTCCAAAACTCCCCCAGGAGCTTGGTTGGTGTGAGTCTGTGCTCCTGACCTTGATGACCACGTCTCCAATCCCTTCCTCCAAGACCTGAACCTGGACGGACGAGGACCATAGCCTAGCTCTTCATCCCTTTCGATTAGGGACCTTGTTAAGAATATGATGAAAGTTGTGGGCCCCTTTCTCCACAAGTAGCATCATACATGCAAACTTGTGTATACATTCCAGACAGTTCCATTCCCAGCTCACAGATTTAGCTTCCAGGATGTTTATCACAGCATTACTAGTATTAGCAATTAAAAGAAAAAACTGTCTCTCTACTCACAACATTTCTGACTCCAAATGTGTTTGGAGACCAGATATTTTTTATTGTGTCACAATAACAAAAACATGATAAATGACCTAAATGTCTAATAATAGGATTAAAGTACAGAATGTATATATAATAATGTATTCAGAAGCCATTAATATATTTTTTAAATAACCTTGCTGACATGGTAAAAGCTAACACATACTGCTTATCCTGTGACAGTCAAGATATAAGTTCTTTAATTATATTAACTCATGTGATTCATACCAATACCATATCAGGTGTATATATATATATATATATTTATTTATTTACTATGTCTGAAATTGTTTCTAACAAGATTGGCAGCTGTATGCACATATTTTTATACACATTTTTTTGGTTGCATTGGGTCTTTGCTGCTGTGCATGGGCTCTCTCTGGTTGCAGTGAGCAGGGACTATTCTCCATTGCCATTCGAGGGCTTCTGGTTGTGGTAGCGTCTCTTGTGGAGCACAGGCTCTAGACATACAGGCTTCAGCAGCTGTAGCACGCCAGCTCAGTAGTCACAGCTCCCAGGCGGCTCCCAGATTCTAGAGCACAGGCTCAATCGTTGTGGCGCACAGGCTTAGTTGCTTCGTGATGACTAGAGCTTCTCTGTGATATTTTTAATATATGTCCTTTGTTCTTTTTCCAAAAAAATTCTTTTTCTTTCAAGAGTTGGAAGTTAAATCCTCTCCCCTTGAGTATGGACTTGACTTAGTGATTTTCTTCTAACAAATAAGAGTGTGGTGGAAGGGACAGGGTGTGACTTTCAAGACTAGGTCATAAATGATACTGCAGCCTCCTCTTGGCTCTTCCTCTTGGATCACTTGTTCGGGCAGAAGCCAGTTGCATGATGTGAAGATACTCAAGCAGTCTTACAGAGAATCCATGTTCTGGGGAACTAAGGCCTCCAGCCAACAGACTGGTGAGTGAGTCACCTTGGAATCAGATCCTCCAGCCCTAGGCTAATCTCATTCATATGGTTCCAACCTTATGAGAGCTCCTGAGCCAGAACCGCTCAACTAAGCTGCTCCCAAATTCCTGACCCATAAAAACTGCAAAATGATGAACATCTTTTGTTTTAAACCACTAAGTTTTGGGGTAATCTATTATGCAGCAACAGATGAGTAATACATCCCTAAAATGTTAGTCACAGTGAGATTATGGGAATTTTCATTTTTAAGTTTTTGTCTTACCTGTAACTTCAAATAGTTCTTCAATGAACCTATATTAGTTGTATATCTAAACAAGTACACATAAAATAACATATTAAAAAGACTGCTGCTGCTGCTGCTACGTCGCTTCAGTCGTGTTCGACTCTGTGCGACCCCATAGACGGCAGCCCACCAGGCTCCCCCGTCCCTGGGATTCTCCAGGCAAGAACACTGGAGTGGGTTGCCACTTCCTTCTCCAATGCATGAAAGTGAAAAGTGACAGTGAAGTCGCTCAGTCGTGTCCGACTCTTCGCGACCCCATGGACTGCAGCCTACCAGGCTCCTCCGTCCATGGGATTTTCCAGGCAAGAGTACTGTAGTGGGGGGCCATTGCCTTAAAAGACTAGAAAGAATAAACAAAAGGACAGCCACCCACCATCCTGGGTTATGGATATCCATCAATTACAACCACTTTGTGATGTTTGACTTGAAACTTCTGAATCCCCTTCTGCAATGTGTGTTCTAATAATAACACAGGGGATGAATCTGTGAGAGAAGACTTTGTGGCTCTGCAGGCAAGTTTCTGAGGAGAGCAGGTCAGCCTGCACTCCTTTCTGACTCCTGACAGAGTAGGGCAGGCTGGAAAGAGCCCTGGATCTAGGCCCAAGAGAACTAAGATCTCGTCTTCTATGTGGCTTCAGGAAATTCACAAAGTCAGTAGGTCCATTTTCTCGTCTGTCAAAGGAATGTTGCTTATAACAACAGGAATTTATTTCTCACAGTTCTGGAAGCTGGAAACCCAAGATCAGAGTGTCAGCATGGTCAGGTTCTGGTGAGGGCCCACTTCTTGGTTCATAGCTGGTACCTTCTCACTATGTCCTTGCACAGTAGAAAGGGCCAGGGATGTCTCTGGAGTCTCTGATAAGAGCACAAATCCTGTTCATGAGGGTTCTATCCTCATGATCTGAGCACCTCCCCAAAGCCCCACCTCCTCATATAGTACCATCATTTGGGGGTTAAGGATTTCAATATACGATTTTCGGCAAGACAGAAACATTCATATCATAGCATTTATATAATATGTATGACTCTATGCAATTATAAAATAGAAACATACTTCCCTACAAGAATGATTCTTGCAACATATGGTCTTGTGAATGTAATACCATGAACTAACAATTCTTGTTTTTAAACTTGTTTAATTAATGCTGAAGTATTTTGAAATAAATTATAGATATTATGATATTTTTACTCCCAAATACTCTCTTTAAAAAGAACATTTTCCTGCATAATTCCCTGACATTTTGGCCAACCAGAGAGCAAGAAAATTCATCCAATAAAATTTCAGAAATGACTGCCTTCCCCTCACATACACCTTGCTTGTAAGCCTAGGTTATCTGGATCCTATAATTTAATGGCAATTACAGTTGATTGAGGGCTTGATTGACAGGCCTTTTGCAAATGACTTGAAATGGACCAGTTGAAATGGAGAAATATCCATACCTAGCAACTTGCAATAAAATAGGTTTCTACCCATCTACAAGTGAGGGAGGATCCAGCCTGGAGAGGTTACACAAGAAACAGAAGGGAGCCAGAAAGAGAATTCCAGTCTCTGCCAACCTGGCATACCAGGAGGGCTGCTGGCTCTCTTTCCCAAATCAAGGCCAGACCAACTACAGAGGAAAACAGGGATTCCAGGAATCAACAACAACAGCAACAATAGCAACAAGGCATGAGAAGCCCCCAGGGGGATGGCTCAGACACGGGCCTGGCCTGCACAGTTTCCTGTACACAACACCAGACAAGCAGCCAGTGCTCCTGGGGGATGTGTGCTCCCAAACAGGACACTGTCACTCCTGCAGAAGGAAAACAGCAACCCACACACGCTACTACCTGAAGCAGAAGGATTAGAACATGAGCAAACAGACCAACATTCAAAACAAGACTCAAGAAGAATGAAACATAGAAGATAAAAGTGATATTAAACAAGAAGTTCAAAGAACCAGTAAAAATGTTGCTGCTGCTAAGTCACTTCAGTCATATCCGACTCTCTGCGACCCCAGAGACGGAAAGCCCACCAGGCTCCCCCGTCCCTGGGATTCTCCAGGCAAGAACACTGGAGTGGGTTGCCATTTCCTTCTCCAATGCATGAAAGTGAAAAGTGAAAGTGAAGTCGCTCAGTCATGTCCGACTCCTAGCGACCCCATGGACTGCAGCCCACCAGGCTCCTCCGTCCGTGGGATTTTCCAGGCAAGAGTACTGGAGTGGGGTGCCATTGCATGTCAGGTGTATGCTAAGTCGCTACAGTCATGTCTGACTCTTCGCGACCCCGTGGACAGAAGCCTGCCAGGCTTCTCTGTCCTTGGGATTCTCCAGGCAAGAATAATGGAGTGGGTTGCCATGCCCTCCTCCAGGGGATCAAGCAATCAATGCTGGCTATGAAAGCTCTATTATTAAATAATGGCCACAGGTCCGGGGTGGGGTTGAAATAAGACCCAAGGACCAAGCCAAAGAGAAAACCAAGTATTAACAGACCTGGACAGGCAGATAGTGGGGCTGATCACCACCTCCAATCCTTCCCCCACCCCAGTCTGGGTTTGCCGTGAGACCTTTCTCATTAAAGGGCTTGATGGAGAAGCTGGCACCTCCAGGCTCCAGCACCTTGCTCTGTGGTGCTTGCTTGCATCAGACCTGCACCTTGGAGGTCCCTTTCCCTTCCCATGGGGCCTTTTGGCCCAGCAACTTCAGGTGAAATTTCTCTTTTCTGATGCCCTACATGCGGGACTGGCTACACGATCTGCAGATCCCAGTGCAAAGTAAAAATGCAAGGCCGCTTGTCAAAAAAAAGTATTATGAATTTCAAGATGGCAACAACAGAACGTTAAACCAATGGTGTGGCTGTTCTGAGGGTGGGTCTGTGTGACTGCTCAGATCACGTGACCACAAACTCTACTCAGCCCACAGGGCCTGGGGACTCTGGGGCCTGCCCATCTCCACCCTTGCAGCTGGGGATGCATAAATTCCACTTTTGTCAACATCGCCCCTGCCTCCCAGGTCATGTCTCCTTGCAGGATTCAGGCCAAACCTTACCAGAAATGTTGTCTTTTCTCACCAGCGTCTTCCCATCAGATGAATAACCTCAGAGCAGCAGTTCCTTCGGGAATCTCTTGGGGCCCTGAATTGCTCACAGGCAAGCACTCAGACCCACTCAACCCTCAGCCCCCAGCAACAGCGGTAGTGGGCTGCCAGCAACCGTTCTTGGGGGATCTCATTACTAAAAAGAAAAAAGAGAAAAAATTAGGATTCATCTCTTTCCCTAGGGCTATCAGTTCATAAAACTGCATTATCAAAAAATACCACTAGACTTAGAAAAATTTTGAGTCAGGCTAGGAAATTTTATTTATCTGATGATGAATGATGAGGTAGTTCAGAGTCCTGAAAGCCCATGGTAAAAACCTAAGGGTTCTGGCACTTTGTGGGTTCTGATTTGGGCAGATGTGAAAGCCTGTGTGCTGAGGGGGAAGGGAGGGTAAAATTTTTATGCAACACAAAGTTTAACCATTTTAAAGTGTACATTCAGTGGCATTATGTACATTCATGCTGTTGTGCAACATCACCATTATCCTTTTCCGGGATTTTGTCATCATCCCAAACTGAAATTCCCACTAAACAATCATTTCACATTCCCTCTTCCCCCGGCCCTTGGGCATCTCTATTCTACTGATGGTCTCTATGAATTTGTCTGTTCTGGGTATCTCACGTAAGTAGAATCACACAATATTTGTCCTTTTGTGTCAGGCTTATTTCACTTAGCATAATGTTTTCACTTATCATACATGCTGTGGCATGCATTAGAATTTCATTCCTCTTTATGAGTGAATAATATTTCATTGTATGTATGCATCCCATTTTTTTTTTTTATTCTTTCATCTGTTGATGGACAGGTGGGTTGTTTCTACCTTTTGGCTATTGTGAATAATGAATAATATGTGAATATTAGTATACAAACATATGTTCAAGTCCTTTTGATTTCTTTGGGTATATACCTAGAAGTGGAATTGCTGGATCATATAGTAGTTCTGTGTTTAACTTTTTAAAGAATCATCAAATTATTTTCCACCACATCTCCATTAGTTTATATTCCCACAAGCACAACGGTTCCAATTTCTCCACATCCTCATTGACACATTATCTTCGGAGTTTTTGTTTTGTTTTGTTGTTTGTGTCTATAACAGATGTCCCAATGAGTGTAAAGTAGTATCACATTGTGGTTTGGATTTGCATTTCTCTAATTACTGACATTAGCATCTTTTTATGTGCTTATGGGCCATTTACCATTTCTGAATTGCACCTTTGTTGTTGCATTTTCAAAGTTTTTTTATATATTCTGGATATTAGTCCTTTATCAAATATATGAGTTGAAAATATCTTCTTCCATTTTGTGGACTCCTTTTTCATCCTTTTGTTAGTGCCCTTTGATACATATAGTGGGGAGGTTTTTGAAGAAATAATACTAACATAGCAGACTACTTATGCCTAAAAAGGACGCAAGACATTTTGCATTGGCCTGCCCACCTCAGATCTACTCTCCAGCCTTTTCCACCCTCTGTCTGTCACCAGGTGACTGGCTTCTAGGTGCAGCTATGTTTGACTCCCTCGGCCTCTGATTTCCCAATTGTGTTAGGTCAACAGGAGATACCATCAGGAGACCTGCAGGACCACAGGTTGGCTGAGCCTCTACCAAAGGTGGCAGCTCCCGTCAGGCGGCTCTGCTGTCTCTAGGTCTGAAGCTGGCTCACCCTCTTCCACCTTAAGGCCTTTCAGCTTTAGGTGCAGTAATGACTCCCTACTACTCCCTACTATGACTCCCTACTAGCTCACAGATACTGGGCCATGCATATTAGTTTTCCTTAACCCTGTGCAGGGGAAGAAAGCCTCCTCTGGGACCCTCTCAGGGTGACTCTGAAAATTAAATTGACAAAGACAGATGAAGAGAAAAAGCATAGAAATTTTATTAAATTTTTACATGTACCTGGGAGTCGTCACAAGAGGATGAAGACCTGAAGGAGTGAATAGAGCAGGAAGCTTTTATAACCTTTTAGATCAAGAAACAGTAAATTTTTCAAGATTTGACAAAGCATAGGGATTTGGGCTTGGGGTAGTAAATAGTGAAGAAGTAACTGGGAAGTAAGGGCTAGTTTAACGAGAGTTTTGGTATAGATTTGTTAGCCCCAATTCCCATCTCTAGTGATAAAAATATTCCTCCTGGTACATGAAGAGTACCTTTCACGTAGGACTTCAAAATGCTAAGGTGCCATATTTTAGGGTAGCTTGTCCTGAACCCCATCACCTGCCCACAGCTTTATAAGCAGCTCCTTTGTTAAACTTTCCTCAGTAACTCCATTTGAACATTTCCTGTTGGAACACTGACTGATAGAAATGAAAACACTTTGGAGACAGGAAGACCAGTATTCAAGACTTGGCTTTACTGCTCAATAACCAGTAAAGAACCTTGCCTGGAGAATCCCAAGGACAGAGAAGCCTGATGGGCTTCCATCCATGGGGTCACAAAGAGTCAGACATGACTAAAGCAACTTAGCACACACCTAACATTTTTACTGGTTATTTCCTGGGCAGGTTCAACTGTCTGAGCCTCCTCTTCTCCAGCTGGCAGGCGGAGGTAATGATCCCTACCAAATAGGGCTTTTGGGAGGATGGAATGAAAGAGCAAACGTGAATGCCCAGCATACAGTATATGCTCAGCAAATGTTAATTCCCTTTCTTTTGCTGGGCAAAGCTGCTCCTTGTCCACTCTCCCAGCCTCCTTCTGCTTCCCAGTTCTGCTGCCCTTACTTAAAGCTCCTATCTTGGTGCTTCACCACTGGTCTGGTCAGTCCTCTAGGTCTCTTCCCTGTCACCTAAGCAGCCCCACAAACATCCTTACAGACACTGTTTAAAACAGCACACTCAATTGTTTCATTACTTTAGAAGTCTTCCTGCCTAATGAAGTGGGTGGGAACATGTTACCCAACAAATTCATCCCATTCCTTTACTCGTGCAAACATGACAGTCCCAGGTAAGAAACGTGCATAACTCCATTAAAATTTCCAACTCCATTAAGTGTGTGTAAAGCCAAGAAGAAATGCTCAAGACACTTGGCTAGTAGTAATTCTCCCATAATCTGGCCTGTAACAACTTCTGAAATCCTGCCAGATCTGTACTAGGGTGGTAGGAGGCAGCACAGGACTGAGAATGTGGCCTCTGGAGTCAGTCTACCTGGGTTAAATGCCAGCACCTCCACTCACTAGCTGTGTGACTTAGGCAAAGAACCAAGTCACTCTGATCCTTCGTTACCTCACCTATGAAATCAAGGGTATTCATGCCAATTTCATAGGGATGGGGTGGTAATTACATAAATAACCCACTATAATAATAAAGTGCTTAGTACAGTTCCAAGTACATGAGTCACACTCAATAAAATTTAGCTAATATTTCAATTCTACTCCACACTAGTGTACTTAGAAGGATCCACAGTGTACAGTGAAGGCAGGCACTATCAGCAAATGTTTTATCATACTGGTCTTAAAATAAGGTTCTTTTTGTTGTAAAAGTAATGACTATTCATAGTGTAAAGTTTGGAAACTGAAAACGTATACAGAAAAAAAACAAAAGTCACCTGTAATCTTACATATGAATATAACCACAGATTCTTTTCAGTGATTTTCCTTCAGGATCTATATACATTTATTTTCTTTCATGTGTATTTGTATTTACAGTTGGGTAGTTTTATAGACCAAGAATTTTTATACTGATTTATCACTGCCTTGACCTTTTCCCCATGTTATTGGTTTTCTAAACCATGATTTTTAACTTAAACTCTATATTGGTTTAGTTGCACATACATCTTTAAAATCACGTACTGCATAAAACAACACACTAAGGTAGAAATACAACTTTCTTCCGCTCTTACATTTCATGACATAATGTATTCAAAATCTTCCCATGTCTCTTTCACATTAGCGTCTCTATCTTCCCCAGAGCCACTTTTTGAGTCATCTCACCATTTTCTGGAGTACATTACCTTCTCTTCCATCCAAATTGCTTGAGTTATAGCACTTTTTGGATCTACTTTCTGTCACTGGAAATTTTATCCTAAACCACAAGTAGGACAGTTAGTTCCACCTAAAACAGTTCTGCTTTTCTTTTGAAATACAATGCTAAATAATAGAAGTTAGGTTTTTCATGTGCCATGTAATCTCTACAACATACTTATAATTGTTTTGTTTTGTTTCTTCGAATGTTACATTTCTAACAAGTATTATATGGACACAACAGTCAAAAAGAAAGGTGATTTTTAACTGATAAATGATTTTCCTTCTTAAGATAGAATATACTTAATCTGTCCCCTATTAATGGATAGTTAGATTGTTTTCCTTCTTTCGTGGAGTTTATTTTCAAAATGGCTTGGAGAAGAACTGGGGGAGAGAGAAAAAAAAATCAAGATATACTTCAAGAGATAACCTCTATTTTTGACTGTTCTTCGCAGCATCCCTCTGACCTCCTCCTACCTCCTTTATTTTTTTTTTTTAAATTTTATTTTATTTTTAAACTTTACATAACTGTATTAGTTTTTGTTCTTTGACTCTCACTAGTGCTCGGGTGGCTGAAGCCCCAGGCCCAGGCATTGTTCAAGGTCATGGAAGGAGTGGATGAGGGGCAGGGCAATAGTTTATCAAGCAGCTCTGCTCAACTCCAAATCCCCAGGAGCTGCCAGCAGCAGGGACACAGCCAAGCTGGCAGTTGCTCAAGCCTATACTTCCCCAAGTTTCTTCAGGCCAGTGTCCCACCCCTTTGCCCCTTCATCATGTTATATAAATCAAGGTCACAGGCCTCCAGGGAGTCACCAGCTAAAGGCAAGTCAGGACTGAAAAGAGAAAGAGACTAGAGCAGGGATAGTCAAAGGGATAACCAGAGGCCTCTGGCCAATCATGTGCCATCTGGGATTGGAATATCCCAACACACAAATACACCCCTGCAGGGGACAATCAGGGACACTGACAGTTGCTAATTTGGGGTCTGGGGGTGTATAGAAGAAAACAGATCATTTCTTTCCTGAAAATTCTGCCTAATATCTCCAGAATCTACACAGCTACATACCTAGTGGCACGGTGAGTTTTTCATGGTGATTGAGCAGTTAGAATGTTCAGAACCAAGGGAGAGTTCAGAAGCAGCTGAGAAAGTTGGGTTCTGCCCAGAGGCGTGCTGGTAAAGGTTTAACAGCAGGCTGTCTTGTGTGTGGAGTTTGGGGAGCAGGAGCCACAGTCAGCAGCATTTGCCATTTTCTGTGGTGTGCATACTCCCATCTTGGCCTGTTTCAAGCTGACCAATATGATGTCACTGACTACAGAGTTGTAAAGAGATATGCATTATATAGTGTCCCCACCATACAGATACAATAGATAGAAATAACTTCAAGAGCAAGGATATAAGTATATGTAGTAAAATAGTTAAGATGTGATCCTTTATGTATTTATTACCATTGCTTTTAATATAACTTGTTTAATTGTAAGCTTACATAATTTAGTTCTTAATAATAAGTGTTTGATGGCTTGCAAAATTTCTGAAAATTGATCAGCTTTCATTAGCTTGTACAAGACAGCACACCATTTTGCCTGTCACTGGCGTATCTTCTTAGTCCCCACTTCACTGTAGACTTGGGAGAGCAGCCGTGGGCAGAGTTAAAAAGCCATGTTGAATTTGAATGGCATTTGGACTGTTTCTTCATATCCCTATTTCTCTGATGACATAATCTGTGTTAGTCAGGATTCTCCAGAGAAACAGAAACAATGGGATATACATAGATGACAGACAGACAGAAAGAAAGAGAGAGAGAGAGAGAGAAAGAAGAGATTTATTAAAAGAATTAGCTCACATAGTGATGGAGACTAAGAAAATCCCACAATCCACTGTCTGCAAGCCAGAGAACCAGGAAAGCCAGTGATATAAGTCAGTCCAAGTTCAAAGACTTAAGAATCAGGGTGGCCAAAGGTATAATTCCCAGTCCTAGGCTAAAGGTTTTAGAGTCAGGGGTCACTGCTAAAATTTCCAGAGTACAAAGGCCCAAGAACCTGGAGCTCTGATATCAAGGGCAGGAGAAAATGGACATTCCAGATCAGGAAGAGAGTCAGAATTCACCCTTGCTTGGCCTTCTTGCTCATTCACTTCCTCAACAGATTGGATGACGCCTGCCCAACGAGGTGCAGGCAGAACCGCTTCACTCAATCTGCTCGATAAAATGCTAATCTCTCCAAGAAATACCCTCACAGACACACAGAAATAATGTTTACCAGCTATTTGGGCATTCCTTTATCCAGTCAAGTTGACACATAAAATTGTCATACAACAAAACTCCTCTTTAAAATTTGTTTTAAGTATAAAATATAGCATATATGCAAATAAAACTGCATAGACCATATATATTGAGAATTTGCAAATTACACAGTTTGCAAAGATAAAACATTGCAAACTCACCGGAAGTTTTCTGTGTATCCTCCTCATCATATCCCCCTCCCTATTCCTCAGAGGGGACACTGTCCTGAATTTGGTGATTAACATTCCCAGGTTTATCGTCATTATTTTAGTACATAGTGTATATATGTACGTGTGGATATACAGGTGTGTATACATATATGTATATAGTATTGTTTCTAGTTTCTTTTTACAGATAGGAAAACAGAACTCAAAGTCCAACTTGCTTGAATAAAAATATCTTTTATTAACTTTTTTCTTAAGTGTCTGAAGAAAAGAGCTCACTCAAAACAGGCTTGGGAGTGAAAAAATGGAAGTGAAAGTCACGCAGTCGTGTCTGACTCTTTGCGACCCCATGGACTGTAGCCTTCCAGGCTCCTCTGTCCATGGAACTCTCCAGGCCAGGATACTGGAGTGTGTAGCTGTTTCCTTCTCCAGGGGATCTTCCTAACCCAGGGATCGAACCCAGGTCTCCTGCATTGCAGGTGAATTCTTTACCTACTGAGCCACCAGGGAAGCTTTATTTCTAACCTAAGGACAATTTAGAACAGTAGGTGAACAACCGCCCATTTCTGGACTGGAATAAATGCTAACGAGCAAAGGGAAGTCTTTTTGAAGACTTCCAGATGATGGCCTGTCTTCTGTTTCCCTATGAATGCCATCAGCAGCAGGCCATGGTTGTCACTGAAGATTTCACCTTCTGGCTTTTCATGATCATTCTTTATAACTGCCATTATGAAAACATCTTATTCATGATGCTTTACTAACAGCATTTTTTTGTCCAAGAGGTGAGAGCTTACGGTATTTCTATCTCATCCCTTTTAAAAAATGACAAATATTGACAAACATCAAGGCAGAAAGATGTTATTAACAAAGACTGTTGTAAGCTGAAAATCACAAGATGGAGATTTGTGATTCTTTATCGAACCTGATTATAAAAGTTTTTATCGAGCACTGTCAGATTCTAAGCTGGAGAGAGAATTCAGATTTATAACTTGGACCTAAATGGGCAATAACAGATATAAAATCTTGGAATTTAATATCACCTTTGAAAATGTTAAATTGAGAGTTTGAGCCGTTTTCACGTTATGAGCTGGCACACTGTAGAAAGCAGGGCTGTATTGATTTCTGATAGAAGAGGCCATCTCTCAAACGGATTTGAGCCTTTTCTTATTCCATTTCATTCTAAAGACACATTTTAAGTGATGTCCTCTTCATTCCCATTTAGTGTATGTGACTTAATTGAAGAAGAAAGAAAACAGCTTTTCAGAGAAAGACCTCTTCCTGAGAGCCGGTTGGGGTCACTGCAGGGGTGGAGAATATAACTAAAAAATCTGCTCAGTGACATGAAGTCCACATTGTAGATTTTTTTCCCCAAAATGTTCTAGTTCAAAGCAGATTCAAATCCCTTTCCTTGGACTGTTTTTGCAGTAGAGTGCCAAGAGGAAAGGGGTCCTTTGTGTCACTCCTTAATTTTTTCACCAATCATCCCTGCCTGGAGAGACCTCCTGGCCACCTCTGCCTGCCTCTCTTACTTGTCTTTCTGAAAATGCCATGCTCTCAACTCAAGGTCTTGGGGAAGGGAGGACCCCAACTATCCCTGGCCTGGTGAGCAGTGAAGGACAAGGTCTGGGAACACGATTATCGGAGTGGAAGCTCACTTTAGCATCAATTATGCATGTTATGGGACAGATAACCAAGGTGACCTTTATGCTCAGGATTCCAGTCCATTGGTGTCTGTGTAGAGACCCAACTCTGGTTGGCGAAAAAGCGACCCTAAGCGGTCTTAGTGTAGCCTGTGATCAAAGGGTGTTGGAAAGGAACCTCTACCCCCAGATATCCTCTGTGTTAGTTTTCTGATTCTGTTATAAATTACACAAATTTAGTGGCTTAAAACAGCTCAAACTTATTCTCTTACAGTTCTGGAGGTCAGAGTCTGAAATGGGTCACATGGGGCTAAATCATCAAGGTCTGCTCCTTCTGGAGGTTGGAGGCAAGAAGCTCTCCTTTTCCTGGATTCTAGAGGCCACCTGAATTTCTTGGCTTGTGGACCTTTCCCTTCTGTCTTTCAAGTGCATCACATCCCATCTCGTCTCTCGCTCGTGACCCTCTAGCCTCCTTATACATGGATACTTGTAATTCCATTGGCTCTACGTGGATAAGCTGAGCTGATCACCACAGCTCATGATCCTTAATTTAATCCATCTGCAAAGTCCCTGTTCCCATATTGTTGGTGTTCAGTCACTATGTCACATTCAGCTCTTTGCGACCCCATGGACTGCAGCACGCCAGGCTACTCTGTCTTCACTACCTCCCTATGTTTGCTCAAACTCACACATTGAGTCATGATGCCATCCAACCACCTCATCTCTGTCACCTTTCTCCTCCTGTCCTCAATCTTTCCTAGCATCAGACTCTTTTCCAATGAGTCGGCTCTTCACATACGTGGCCAAAATATTGGAATATTCAGCTCAGCATCAGTCCTTTCAATGAATATTCATGGTTGATATCCTTTGGGATTGATTGGTTTGATCTCCTTGCTGTCCAACGGACTCACAAGAGTCTTTTCCAGCACCACAGTTTGAAAGCATGAATTC